>NC_031495.1:19368605-19520827 GCF_000237925.1 Schistosoma mansoni
ATATCAGTAATTGACTTCTTTTTGGATCTAGTACAAATGTAGTTACAAAAAATGCAAATCGTGAAAACGGAATCGATTATGCCTACAGTAAAATACACATCACGTTACTGTTTATGAAAAAAAAATCACTTAAAAATTCATTACTTAAATATCTATTTGGTAGGTGGACATTTTTACAGTATGCTGATATTTTCTCAAAAAGATTCCAGAAAACCATGTCATAAACAAACGTAGAAGATCTCATACCAAATCGGTTCACAGTAATCCACTTCTTTAATACATTTCAATACGTAAACATCAACTGATGATGCAATGTAGAACAAAAATTACAGAAACATATATCTTCAGAAGAGTAGATAGACAGAACTAGGAATGGTCACGAAGTCAGAAGATAATAAATAGTATGTAAAGTTAAACCGTGAAACGTAAATGGATATCAAACACATATCGTAAAAATCTAGGATACTTTCGATATAAAACTGAACAACTACTGATTTTATAAATTAGTAACATTTTTTTATTCTATCTCGTCTAATATATTTTTAAATTAGAATCATGAGTTGTTTTAGGTAAAAACAAATATCTACGCCTAGTCAATAGTCTTCTTAGGCTTTATAGATTGAATTATTGTAGTGAATGAGAGCAAAAGTGGGGATAATCGAATGTATTTGAACACAAAATTACAGAACTTCTTAGCAAAATCTGAGAACTATACAGTAAATTCTTCATTGACAAAATGTCAATCAATTGTCTCAAACTTGAGTGTTCCTTTTGTAAATATCAGTCAATCGTCTCAGAATTCATTGTTATTTTATTTCCACTCCAATCATTCTTTGTTTTCGTTCTCTTTTTTTCGATCTTTTTAGCCTACTGCCTCCAGGCATTTCACTTTTGATTGATGATACATACTACTTATATCTATCGATATCAGTAGCACACACCGCACTACCAATTTGAATTTACACTTAATCAAAATACTCAGTTTTTTTGATAGACTACAAATATTAAACTTTAGAACTATGTATAAATCTTAGTTAGGTCACATAAACTAATTCGATTAATAAATGTGACACTTAACTAGTTTTATGCTGATATTTTCGTAACCATATGTATCACCATTATAAGTAGTTTGATTTATAATAACTCCTGATCATTCTTGTTAAATATTTTGAAATATTTGAGTTTCTTACTCCTCGATATTAAAATATCAGAATGCTGATAAATAGTAAAATATTGGATCCTGTTTTAAGATCACGTATTGTGCTAAACATGAATTACAATATAAAATTTAAAAATAACTACAAAAATGATACATAAATCAATCATATTTACCGATTGACTGTACTATTACATTAATACATTGGTCAATATCAGTTTCCGAACACATAATTTCATGTTCTATAATGTGATTTATAAATTAATGTCAATAGTTTGCCTTAAATATTGTACATCAAGTAGGTATTAGAATTAAATGTAATATGAAGTAGTCTTACATCGTTAATGAACATATTTCTATAAACCAATATTGAAAATATAATGTTTTGTATTTACATCTTGCTTTGGTTCTAATATCTGTAATAATGGAGTGTGTAAATTTTAAAGTGTTGTATAAATATTCTAGATGGAGACTAACAGTGAAATCCAGAACACTTCATATTAGTTCATACGTTCATAGAAGCTGATTAAATGAAGTACAGGAGACTAAAAAAACCGAAATTGCAAACGCGTATATTGCAGGTCCATGCTGTAATTTCTCTGTAAGGTATATTAGTTCATATCACTAGTCTTATGAAAGATGCAGTATTTATAGGAAGAGGTTATATTTATTAGTCTCTTGAAATAAATACAAGCTGAAATCATTGACTATTTATCTTTTTATTCAAATTGATAGAAGTTGTCTCTTAGAGACTTTAATTATGGTTTCATAATCAATCACAGATTTTCATAACCATTTGATATACTTGATAGATATATTTCTTTTCGTGTTACTGTTGTGAAATTGATTATAACAGTTTTATTAAAAAGTTCACGACTCTACTTCAATTGTAAAATCTATTTAAACAGGTTTCCAGTTTTATTTGAGAGTTTGGGCATATTCGGAAGAATATTGTGTCTATTGTTTTTTGTTTGTCTCACTGTTGCTGGATTAAGCACTACTATTTCAGATTTGGAAGTTTACACAATGGTATTGGATGACTGTGGAGGTGAGAAAATAAATTATTTTATTTCAATATACGATAGTCTTTATGATATATATGATTTATTTTTCTTTGTTAAGTTTTCTAGTTGCTTTTGTATTGATGAATTTTTTATTATAGTTACATTAACTATAGAAAAACTGATGTACATAGTTACATGTACAAATTATCCGGCGAACGGCTGCTACCTGATGTGAATCAATGAGTGAAAATTAATTGTAGCCCAATATTTAAAACATATTAGTTATTTGATTTATTTGTCTTCCGATAATTGATTCGATTTGTCGATTATAAAAATAATGATTTAGTTACAAGTATCCTATATAGGCTGGTATAAGAAATTATAAAATTTGGGATGGTATTAATTAACCTGAGATTCTTCAATTATTTATGTAAGAAACAGTTGATTACCAGAACCGATAATTTTATTTAACAAATAGTACTAATCCTTGCACTACGAAAACATAAACAGTAAAACATTTGAAGAAGAGTTGAACGGTAGGTGATTGTACATTTTTGTTCTTGTCTTAAAGAAAACAATTCATGTAATAAAGTAGATTATCATGACTACTAAAAGATTAGATTTATATAATAGCAACTTAAGGTTTATTACTCAAAAGTGGATTTGTAGACAAAAACTTCATAGTCTTTACAAGGAATGACTGAAACAAACACAAATTTTCAGTCAGCATTCAATGTGATAGTTCTTCTTTTCCGATCCGCATACGTATAGTAGAAATTCAAAAATTCCTTCCTAATGATCTGATTAACTAGAATGATTAGAGTTTTGTTCTTATTTGGAGAAACTGACCATTTTGTCACTTAGAATTAGACCGTAATCTTGACTATTAATACATTTATACTGCAGTTAGTTATTTTTGAAGTTAACATTTCGTTAAAAAATTCGGGTTCTGAGTTTTTTTAGAATTTTGTATTAAACGTAAAATAAAATACTATCCCAGAATAAGTGAATGTTTTATACAGTACTTTCAGTGAAGACAGACAAATAATGAAAGTTATAATCAAACATGTCGTCACAATAGTTAATATAAACTATATTTAAACAGTAGTAAGAAAGTATGTAAATGTAAACGATTTATATCTTTTTATATGACAGTAACAATCAGACTGTTAATTTAAAATAGGTTAAACTAACTAATGTTCGAGGAAACCACATCTTCATACCCATAAACACATTCCAGTAAAGGTATAGATAAGACCGAAAATAAATAATTCTCAGACTATCTCGTCCTAAACAAAGTAAAAAGGAAAACTGATCAAATTTTAGTTGGTTAGTAACTTGGTAGAACCAATCACACCTCGATTCAGTCAAACTATAGAAAAATAACCGTAAAAATTTACAAACCGAATATATGCATTTTATGTATCAAATTTAACCGATTTCGTTAAATTCAAGGATCACAAATCCAGTACATCAACAATTTGAGATAACTCTAATACCCATAAACACATAATAACATACCTTCTTGATATAAAAGGTTTTTAAATGAGTAATATTAACAAACTGTAGTATAACAAACAGAAGAGTTTTCTGCCTTACTGGTAAGAATTTTTTCTTGAATCATAATTATATCTTTTAACGTTGAGCCAGAAACATAAAACAGAATAGTTATTTTATGCTAATCTACTACCTCCTTGATGGTTGATTAATAGGTTTTGGCGTTGTCATCTTTTGATGCTTTTTTGTTGAAAATGTAAAGAGTATTATAAATATTGATGAGATCATGCCGAAAATTGTTATATGCTGCATGTCATTTGAAAGCAGTTATGAAATTATCACTTAGTATTTATCTGACATTTTTCTAGTTGGTCTTCATTTTTTTCACATAAAACTGTTATAACAAGCAAATGTGCTAGATTTGTTCAAAACACTTTAAGGAAATAAGTCACAGTTTTAGATCACCTCCGTCATTTTACTACCCGTTAGACAAAGTTATGATTAGATCATAAAAATTATCATCTTATGGGATAGATAACTTATTTTTAATGAGTGGGTTATTTACAAATAGGTTGAATACGAATGATTTTGAAATGAACTTGAAAAAATATCTAAAGAATCATAATCAATCACAACTCTGTCTATTTATCGATATATTAATAAGCTAAGGTTGACGTTTGCTGTTTGCACAATAACAATGCATTAGACCACATAATAATTGATTGCATAGAATGGAGGGATACTAAAAACATCCCAAGAGTCTATCCACTTAAGAGAATAATAACAATTACAACAAAGTCATCCAATGTTTTATATGGTTTGCTTAAAATTTGTGTGTATAAATAGAGGAATGATAAAATAATTCGATCACTAATAAACTGTATAGATAATGCATTAAATGAGATTGATAATAGCAGTAATGATAATAATGGTACATATCAAAACAATGTTTACAAATGTTCAACGTAAGACAGCAAAAATAACTGTTATTGTGAAGTATTGGTTGGAGAAAGGGAAGAAAAGCGAAATTGATAGAATAAAGGATTCTTATACATAATTTTAGTCGCAAAATGTCCTATTGATATTATTTACATTAAACTTCATAAACGAAGGTGTACTAACTATGAAAGCTTCACTAGAACTCGGTGTTTGATCATCACAAAGTTATCGCGAGAAAGTCATTTTTATTTCGATTCCGTTAGACATTTATCATCTTCTGTAGTGAACAAGAAGACAAGTGGGGACAACCAAATGTATTTAATCACAAATTACAGACTATCTCACTAAATTCTGATAACCATACAGCAAACAGTTAATTTGCAAAATAACAATCAATTGTCTCAATCTTCACTGTTTCTTCTGTAAATATCAGTTCATCTTCACTTGATTCCATTGTTCATGCATTTTCTTACCAATCGCGCTTCATTTCAGTTCTTTCCTCATCGGTCTTATGCGAAATTACATTCTACGTCTGACCATCACCATATTCTACTTATATGGATATAAGTAGACCACACTACAATACACCTTGAAATTTTATCCCCATTATTGATTTTGTCGGTTTTGTTTTAAGCATTCACATAATTTATTCGCCTAATAAATCAAGCAAATCAAAGTCGAAAACGTTAAATGTAGATGTTCTAGAGACAAGTAAAGTTCCTAATAAATTCAGACAAGTATAAATTAGTTTAGGCAGCCACGAACTACACTCGTAAACGACAGAATGATGTTTATGATCAAGCATTATTGAGTATCAGGTTTTAAGTCCATATTCCTGTGTTTCAGATAGTACCTAACGGGTCTTCATACATGAATTAGTTATTAAGTTATATGTTTCAAAATCCAGGTTAAATATATATCATTTAGTCACTTTCTAAAAACACACTGATTTAACATTACAAGATATTTGATGATATAAGCTTTTTCATCAGTAATAGTAAATCAAAATATACCATATCAAAGGTTATAATATAAGCTAATTGAAAAATTGCTTTTACATAAATTTCATAATCTGTATTTCATATTATTTAAATAAGTATGGGATGAATTTAGTTTATTTAAATCCCCATTTCACAAGCAAGTGGCTATCAGTAGCTAAGTGGATAAGCGAAAGGTACTGGGTTGGAGTCCCAGAGTGAACATGAACTCTGAGATGCAGGTACATCCAGCTGATGAGTCCCAAATAGGAAGAAACGCTCATCTTGGATTCCACTGCTAGCCACTGTCCACCTTTGCTTACGATCCTTAATATGTTTTAATTAAATGGGCTATTTAAATTGAAAAATATTATTTATCTGAATTAAGTAATGCAAATCGAACTTTCTATTTCTATAGTTAATCACAGAAAGTCTGTTGCAATCGCTTTAATAGCAAATATATTAGTTGGACTACCATCAGCTTTAAATCTTAACATTTTAGCAAATCAGGTAAGCAATAACCATAGTGATGGTTTCTCTGTATAATAATAAAATTTTACATCAATTATTGTATAAAATCAATCAATAATCAAACTTTTTAGTAATGAAACGTTCTCAGATATGTGATTAATTTGTTGGTACGAATATCTAAAGGTGAATTGTGACGATTAGTCAATTTAAACAATTACATGTTGCTTACTATACTTAAATATATCCATATTACACGTTCTTTTTTTCTACAGTTCACTGAACTCTTAACATTATATACATAAGTGAAATAATGTATGAGTATGAGATTAATCAATTTTGATACTAAGAGGTCTAGACAAAATCTCTAGTTAATAAGAATGACTGAATATTACATATATAATACAAAACGATCATCATTAACCTGGAGGATGTGAAAACCTTTACATATCTGAGCAGTATCATTGATGAACACGGTGAATCTGATACAGATATGAAGATGCGGATCGGCAAAGCAAGAAAAGCATATTTACAACTGAAGAACACCTGGAACTTAAAACAATTGTCAACCAACACCAAGGTCAGAATTTTCAATACAAATGTCAAGACAGTTCTACTGTATGGGACGGAAACCTGGAGAACAACAAAGGCCACCATCCAGAAGATATAGGTGTTTATTAACATTTTTCTACGCAAAATACTTCGAATCTGTTGGCCAGACACTATCAGCAACAAGTTACTGTGGGAGAAGACAAACCAGATTCCAGTGGAGGAAGAAATCAGGAAGGAGTTCCGGAAGTGGATAGGACACACACTGAAGAAAGCACCTAACTGCGTCACAAGGCCAGCCCTCACATGGAATCCTGAAGGTCATAGGAGAAGAGGAAGACCAAAGAACACATTACACCGAGAAATGGAGACAGACATGAAAAGAATGAATAAAAGTTGGATAGTCCAAGACAGAGTGGGTTGGAGAATACTGGTCGGTGGCCTATGCTGCGTTGGGGGTAACAGGCGTAAGTAAGTAAGTAAGATCATCATTAACATTGGATATTTATTTCAAGTCGAAAATCTATTTTTCACCTATCATCTTAACTTAAAATTCTTCAAAAGATCCCTAATGAAATAGTCATTAGAATGTTTTAACAGTCATAATGTTTTGCAGATGATACGACTGATTTCTTTAAATAATCCCTATATTGACTAATTTTGATTTGATCTAAATATAAACAATTCAAAACAGCACAGATCAAAATTTCCAAAGTTTATTGATTTCTATACATTTACAGATAATAATTTCGTCCGAAGAGGTATACATAAAATTAAAAAAAAATAACATTTCTAGCTTCATCGATTGATGATATTTTTCAGAATGACAATAATATCTTTCCATTTAGACAATCTAATTGACAGACTATAACACTTTCAAACACAACATTACAAAATAGAATTTCTAAATCTAGTATTGTATCAAAGTCTTTTACAGAATCTTTCTATATAATCTTGAATTAAATAGTGTTAAGCAATCTTATTCACTTTCCTATCTTTACAGAAAAACATTCTGTAACAGCTGACTTCCTAACATATTTAGCTATCTTTAATTTTTGCTAGATAATCATGTCTATCACTAGATAGAATGTATTCAAAATGTTGGTTGGTAATTTATATAATTTGACAGATATTATCCTCCACTTTGTTCTTTTAGGATAATGTATGGGGTATCGCATTGTTAATATCAGGTGTACTAATGGCTAGTTTAGTTATTCGATACGGACCAATGAAGTATCGTCGATGTATAGTTAATGAATTTGGTATAGATGATTGGAATTTACCGAAAGTATGGGTATTTATGATAACGTAAGTCATTGTAATTACTTAATGTCTTATAATAAAACATTAGTGAGAATGATGTATTCACAAACGTTGAAAGTTATCAAGTTTTAAATGTAATAAAACAATAAAATCATGTACATACACGGAATTCATATCATAAAATTAAATTTTATTATTTAATTGATCTTAATTATCCATATGTTAACCTTCAACTTTATTTCGACATGATTTAGTTGGATGAATAATCGGAATATAGAAGAGTATGAGTTAGAATAATTTTCAATATCTCTCTCTCTCTATATATATATATATATTAGTGATTGGTAATTCTCAAGATAAATGATATTATTCTTTGTAAGACTTCGACTTGAAATGTAACACATTTTCTATTTGTAAACTCCTAATGAACAACAAATCTATTACACATTTTCTGTGATTCCATTTACTGTGTAAGTTAACTATTATTTTCAGAAGGTGTTTTGTGGAGATTTTAGTAATTTCCCCAGTTGAATTCATCAGTCAATTGAAGCTAGACCACCATGGAAAACCTTGAAGCACTGGACGGCCGTTTCGTCTCAGTGTGGTACTCCTCAGCAGTGCGCATCCACGATTTCGACTCGCAAGATTCAAACACAGGACCTATCAGTGTTTCCACATTTCATATGGTGGTCCAGCTTCAATCGGCACATGATCTCAACTATTAAAATTACTAAAATCTCCACAAAACCCCTTCTGATAATAATCACATGCTCATCAGTGACTGGATTCAAGAGGTATTTCCTTGAGTTCTAGTGAGAAGCAGTGACCAGTGGAGTTAAACAATATCTGTTGTAAAATATCAACTCACTGAAGACAATTGGTGAACGGTTGCTCAACTTCGTGGATTGGTTGAAGTTAGACATAACACTGTTGGATGCCGGCTCAGTGGTCTAGAGGTTGTAGTGCCGTGCTTCGCTAATCGATCGCCTCGATAACCGTTGTAATACCAATCTTAAAGGTGCAATAAATCAGAAGGGAAAGAGACGCGGCAACTACACTTTTATTGTCAAAAGACGCAGGCCTGAAAGCTATAGGCGCGTGAGCAAATATCACGAGCAGTGAGGAGTAAGCGAGCAAGCAATTACATAGGCAATTTATAGTCAAATTGAATATGGGCACAGCAAAACAAAACAAAAGTTGATAATAGGATTTGCATGTATACATAGGAGCATGAGTCATCGAATGATACTTGAGCAATCAACATTTTGGCTAGAGTGTCATGTGCTCTAGTGGTAATAACAGTACAAAGAGATGTTATTAACCAAATGACGATGTCTGTTAAGTAAGTTAATAAAAAGGCTTAACCAAAATTAACCATACTCAAAATCGATTGTAGGATAGTTGCTATAATGTTAGGCGTTCGCGCGTTAATCCGAATGTCTTGAGTTTGAATCTCGCAAGGCGGGATCGTAGATGCGCACTGCTGAGGAGTCCCACACTCGGAAGAAACGGCCGCCCAGTGCTTCCAGGTTTTCCGTGGTGGTCTAGCTTTAATTGACTAATGAATTCAACTATAAAATATAACTATTATTTGCCAGCTTTTACATTAGCAGCACAACCGTAAGGAATAGCTTCGATTTTTGACGAGGATTTTCAATTTCAAAGACGTTCATCATAATGAAAAAATCTTAATTCAAGAAAGATAATGACCCAACAGTTTCATAGCTATTGGCTACATTTATTGTTAAACGACATTCACCCTAAACCAAGGATGAATTCACCCTTATTTGTTCTATCTAGGGAAATAGTGGGTTACGCACTGATTTGAAGATTGACATTCATATAGTTTGTACTAGTACACTCTCTGAGTACTAATGAAAGATTTGGGCATACTAAAGTCAATATGACTACAATAAATATTTGGTTACTACTGCTATACATTAAAGATATTTCATTTCTACTTATTCATTTCCTATATACTTCTGTATATCTCATACCATAACCAACTGCACCACAAAGTTTATATCCAAAGTAATTCAGAAATCATCCTTTTCTAAATAATTCACCTCTAGTTTTTCCATTACCAATCAGTGTCAGTCAACCTGGTTGTGACTATAAACTGGCGTTCATTTAGTTATCATTTTCAGAACATAACATTACCATACTTATTTCATAGAATAAAATATTACTTGTGAACATAGTGATTTCATACAAATTGTTACACAGTAAATATTCAAGTTAATTGAAAACATATTTTCCGTACAAAAGCACCAAACAGACAGCACCATCATTATCGAAATCTAAATAGTGATTTTACAAACATTTCAATACAAATGTAATCTGTAGCGTAACTCAAAAAGAGCATACAATGTATGAGTTAAACACAAAACGAAATTCCCCATCGAAAACGGTAGTTCAAAATATACTATAGTACATCTGATAAAAACATATCATTGTATGATAAACTGTTTGAACTGCTATGACTATCTAATATATAATACATTAAATGTCTTTTGTTTTAAAAATGTACATGTAAATACTTTGGTTTACACCTGGAATTGATCATATATTGCACAATTGTATATTTTTTTGTAATTACCTTACATTACTTGTCTTTTTTTTCATGATAAACATTAGTATTCTTGTACCATTACAAGGAATCATTCTAATTATTTGGTGGATTTATGATATGGTTGCAAGTGATCCACATTGGTACATGTTCACGTATGAATCTGTTACATCATTGTGTGTTGAGGTAAGTTATTAAATTTATGTTTAATAGCTTTGAAAATTATCAAAGGTTTTAGTTAATCCCACATCCATTTTTTCAAATGATTCTAGCGATGTGGGTTAGGCATCAATAATGAATTTTAGTTAAGATTGATTGAAATTTGTTGAATTTAAAAACAATTAATTTTTGGTTTTCCTTATAAAACAATGATTATTGTTAGCAGTTTAGTGGAATCTGAAATTAACTCGTTAGTCAAGTCTGTTTGGTAAAGTTCTAATGTGATTATTAATGGAAGTGACACGATATTGTGGTACATTTTACTAGATTTAAGGTGACTGAAAGCATTTAACAATTCTAGTAATTTTCCTGATAATCAACAGTGATTGAAATATACGAAGAGGTATGATGTCTCTCTCGTTTAGTCTCCTATAGTCCAAGCATAACCTTGGATAGATGTATATCGGTTAAAATTAAATGCCACAATAATACAGGTTGATGAAGAAAACAAGGTGAATTGTAAGGTATTTGGAAAAAATAGTAGAATCAATAGTAGTAAAAACGACTGAATATGGAGACTACAGGACAAGGAGTCCTAAAGAGTTTGTTGAATAAAAGTTTGAAACAATATTGAACATCAGAATATAGAAGAAAACAAAGAATGAATCTATCAGTCGATCATTAGGCATATGACCTATAGCTTCCAACAAGGGTTAATTATTATAGCTATCACAATAATCAGACAGTTTTCGCCTGCCAACGTGGCTCAGAACGACAGTAATTTATTTTGTGAACTGATACCGTGCCTTGATCTATCGACCCGTCCTCCTCCAGCTTACTGTTGTCAGTACAAACTAGTATAAAATCTGGAATAAGGACGTAGAATGTTTTTTATTCTGAGTATTTAAAATGTACACAAGCATCTCTCCCAAGCAACAAACTAAGTGATATTAACAACTGTGTAGGTAATATATGATAAATATTTGGAATCCATAATGTATTCAAGCAATCTTTTTTTCAAATCTCATATATATTCAATGTAGTGGATGATTTTGTTAGCTGCATTGACCGGGATTAATTTAATTGCAATATGGAGAAAATGGTCGATATTTCCTGTTGCTAACATATGGAAACAATCCTTATGAACTAGACTTTTTGAAAAATTTCACTGATTTATAATTTTTGTAGTGGTACATTAGTTAAAAGTAGTACATATTTTTTAAGTAAAAATATTGTTAGATTGACGAAGGTTGCTAGTTTTTGTACACTGCACTTTCAACTATTTTTAAAGAAAATAAAAATTTTTTTCTGATGAAAAGTACTTTATTCTATCGTTAAGAGGTATAAACTTTATACATTTTTCTTCACCCTCAGTTATGGTTTTTTTTGAAAGAAACCTATTGGATCATTTAACATTTATGTTCTTTAGTATCATTTGGTATGTGTTGGTTGTACTACATCATCAGAATTATCACTAGTAAAACAAAAACTAAGTTAAGATGACTAGAAACAATTTAATCGGAAGAGTCATTGTCAAATGAGGGGAATGTACAATGTTTTATACTGATCAGTATCATTTTGCCGAAATTGTTTTTTTCACTTATAACTGAGTACAAATAGTGCTATCGTCAATGTTGATTGATTCTTTATTGATAGTACTATTATATTCCATTTGTTCATCTGTATTTTCATAAGTTGCTGGATTATACGGATCACAACCATGGGCTTTATTTAAAGCTTTACTGAGTATATTTGTTCGATAAAGTATCCAATTTAAAATAAATAGGCCAATCAACGCGACAAACCACTAAAACAAAAGATTTTAAATCAAAGATAGGATACATTGATATTTGAAAAAAATTCTTTGAACAAAATTTACTTGTAATCTTTATTGTTAAGTTTAATACCTATTATTTCGGTCATTATGTTAAACCTTAGTTGGAGTAGTTAGGGTTGGATAACTTCACTTGATTGAACAAGCAATCAATTGACTCAGAGTCTATAAAGAGTATATACATTTACCATACTTTTAAAAAAAAACTAAAATTCGCATTTGTATTTGAGAGTACCTTTATTACGAGACAACTTGTTTGGATTCCTGTAGATATATACTCAAGCAGAATGGTTACTTGATTGTTATTATCATAATGTAGTCTAGATTAGATTCTCTTGCTTACCGTTTCTATATACTAAGAAGGGTCCAGAAATATAGCTTTAAGGTAGCATAATTTGCAATCGACTAACATTGAAACAAACAAAAGAGCATCATTTGATTTTTTGCCTTTTCTCAGTGGATGGTGAATGGTAAGTTCTAGTATTTGAGAAATTAATGACTGGATTATTTTCATGAATACTTATAGACAAATTTCTGAGAACATTGTATCTCCTCATCATTCACAAAACTTAATAACATAAAATACTCATACTCGGTTGACATACTTCTAACAATGTTGTTAATAGTGATGTCCAATTTAGATGAAACCACTTTGGATCAGTAGTTATGGACTCATACATCCACCAGCCCAATAATGCAACTGATTGTAAGGGGACTAAAAATCTAGAAAAAAACATACTTCTTTAAGTGAATGGAAACCAACAAGTTCAAAGCAAGAACATAATAAGATTATAAACCAATTATTGAGTTTTATAAAAGGAAACTTTCCTTTTAATACACTGATACTGAACCGTAAAAACATATCCACTAACACACTAGTCAGGTATATTCTTAGATTATACTGGTTTGCGAATGAATTAAAGATTATACAAATATTATATCACATAAAAACACAAGTTTATTCTTTGGTGCAACTACGATTGATGTCAAACATATTGGTTGACCTCATGCGCATTCATGAGTGAGAATCATCGAGTGATACAAAAATAAAACAAAACAACTGTCTATCATATTTTGATTTTCAATAGTACTTCAGATTATTTTGATTAATGACGAAAATCTCTTTCATACATACCATCAAATAAAATGCTTGAAATGTACCCAATATTAAAATTACTCTATGGTTATTCTAATCATTTTAATTCATGTTGGCATCCTGGAGAATTCGTCTGTGTAAAAAAGCGGTGGATTTTAAAATCTATGAAGATATGTTTATAATATTTGTTCCAAATCATTGAAAATATTCATTACCTTGAATTTATTTTCAAGTAAAGTTGAAAACACAAACTTTCGAAGGTCATTTATCTCATTGAATTAAGTTCTTAACAATGTTTATATAATCAGAAGGGGGGTTTGTGGAGATTTTAGTAATTTTATAGTTGAATTCACGATTCAATTGAAGCTAGACAACCATAGAAAACCTGAAAGTACTGGACGTCCATTTCGTCTTAATGTAGGACTCCTCAGCAGTGCGCATCCACGATCCATCCCAGAGAGATTCGAACCCAGGACTTTTCGGTCTCGTGCACGAGTACTTAACCTCTAGAGCCACTGTTTCATGATTTCAACTATAAAATTACTGAAATGTCCACGATAACCCTTCTGATAATAATCACATGCTCACTAGTGACTGGCTTCAAGTGGTGTATCTTGAAGTTCTAGTAAGAAGCCGTGACTAATGGAGTTCAACTGAGTCTGTTGTAAGATAGCAACTAACTGAAGACAATAGTGCATGTGTCGCTCATTTTCGTGGATTGGTTGAAGTTAGACATAACACCGTTGGATGCCGGCTCAGTGGTCTAGCGGCTAAGCGTTCGCGCGCGAGACTGATGGGTCCTGGGTTTGAATCTCGTAAGGCGGGACCGTGGAATCCCACAATAAGACGAAATTGCCGTCTAGTGCTTCCGGGTTTTCCAAGTTGGTCTAGCTTTCATTGACTCATGATTTTAACTACACAACGTCTAGATAGGTTAGTAAATCTGAATTCATGCAGTAAAACTATAAGATTATTTGAACAAGCTTAGATTATCAACACAGTAAAATATGAGATATTATGTACTTTTTTATTATTATCAAATTACGTGAATGATACAGTCAACAGTTATATTTATCCACTTAAAGCAAATATAAATCTGCAAACTTGATTGCAATATATGCTTCATTAGAAAATAAGTAGCTTAGAAATTTGATAATAAAAAGCCGATATATAAAATATTTTAGCACCTAGACTTCACTTTAAACTTTACTTAATGTATGAATATGAATGTTTATTAGACATATGTATTACACTAATGTAATAAATACACGACGTTTTGAGTACTGGCAAAAGTTAACAATTAAATAAACATGACGAGCCATTTATAATGGATACGGTCATGTAACTGACTGACTGATGCAAATACATTACTTCGACAAATATATATTTATATAAACTATGTAGACTATTCGCTGCTTCGTTCATAATAAGTTTTATACCCAAAATTAAGTAAAATAATATTTTTAGTTTTTTTACAGTAGAAGTTAAAACTGGCATTAAAAAGTATTACTTGTGTATTAAAGTAACTTACGCTATAAGTGGAACCCAAAAAATTGATAAATGACAGTCATTTATACCGAACTCATTAATAAGAACACGTCGGTAACGATTGGGACCATAAACAATAACTAACAGACAAAATAGAAATCCAGAAATTACAAGTCCATATCCCCATGTATTATCCTAAATTGAAAGAAAAATATAATAAAATGATGGAATTTGAAGGATTTGTGACTAAGTTTAAAACTACTTTTTCCTTGGCATGCATCAGGGAATTAATCATTGGAAACCATAAAGTACTAGTCAGCTATTTCGGTTCAATACGAAAATCTTCGAAAGTTTACTCACAACATTGAGGTAGGCGCTTAAACTTTAGACCAGTTAGCCCGAAACCATTGGTTTACGTGTCTAAATTAAATCGATTCGCAGTATTGTACAACCATGTTCCATCGCCTCCTATTAGTCATAGTTTGACCCCACTGATCATGGCATCGTACTAGATTTTTAGGAATCGCCTGTCAAAATTAATTACTATTGAGTATATCATACTTTTTGCACAAACAATACTTTACACGTACTTACTTGATTTGTTAAAAAGTCAAGATAGATTGCTGAAGGCACACCAATAATAGCGGATGCAATTAAAGCAATAGCGACGGCTAACCGATGAGATACTGAAAATAAATAAGGATAAGGGTTAAAACTAATTTCATTATTATTGAAAAATTGAAACTGCGGCTGGACTTTATGAACTATCGTGGTAGTTTACATGAATCAGCTTCACTTATATCATTTACATTGATGACTTTTTTTACTTGTGATCAAATCAAATAATTTTGTTGGTCAGTTCTTATGTGGGAATGGTGTTTACTTGAATATTCAGATAAACGTTTTGTAAAATGACAAGTTAGTTTTATTAGCCCGAATTACATTGAAAACATGATGGGGAAAGCATGAGAAAACTCCTTCCGTTAATTAGAATAACAATCAAAGTATTCATTTTATAGTTGTATAAAACTGTACTTTTTTGATAATCCATGGTAAATTATGTAATCCACAGTAATTTGTTTAGTGATTAACATAACTAATAAGCTAAAGTTTAACATTTTATGCATATACAGACCACTTTAGATAATATAAATGTCCATTCTAGTAACCGCCTTCCAGAATTTGTACGTAAAACGTCTAATTCAACGCACTCATTTATAAAGTATTAGCATGATGCCACATAAAACCGGGATATTGGCAAGTGTTACATCCATATTTTACCGATGAATTTCCAATCTTAACACTATCCGCTATGAAAATGAGATGCAGATTTATGCATACTTAAATACATAAATAAAAATATTGTAATAAAAACAACGAAAAAGTTCTATATTTAGTGATCATGTGTAGTTAAAATGGTTACTTTTATGATTAAAAACAATGAATTAATTTATTCTTACATCCCTAAATAAAAATTGATTCTTTGAAATTTAAGTCAAGTTCCACTGTTTTCATAAACAATGTCTTAATTCGGCATTATGAAAGGGTAAAAGTATTACCCTATGTGACTTCAACATTCACTGCTGCATGTCATTAGATGGGATAAAACCAGTTACCAGAGTTGCGGGATCTGACTTGAAACTCCGTACCTAGGGATCATTATCCTTGGTTATTTTTTGAATCAGTAAGGCTTCTAGTTATCGATGCATTCATGAACAAAATTGTCGAATGATATTGAGTAAGGTATTCCACGAGAAATATATTTTTAGAACTAATGGTTTATTCTATAACTTATACTGTTAATTACCTGTGGAGAGAATAGGCAATACGATTTTGCCTTACGGTTTATTAAGTCAGCCGTGTTTTCATTACAGTTTTAAAACTTTTGATCGATTTTTGATCAATTGTTACAGAACTACAGTATCGCTCATCATAAGTAAGCAAAAATATGCTCAATTTTAATAGCAAAACGTAAATATTATGTTACAATACTTATGAACTACTAATTATACCATTCAGAATAATTCATTTGAAAGATATAACTGTCGTCAATGACACAGTAGATTTATTTAGATAATATTATGTTACATTTTACCATCAACTAACCATTCAATTCTTTCATTGCAAGTACACCGATTTGAGTAATTGACAGTAATGAACTTATTCCAGCACATACTAGGCATAAGAAAAACAATGCGCATAGAATTCGACCAAATAAACCGAATTTAGAAAATAGGACAGGTATCCTAGCACGAAAGTAAAATGAAAGATCAAGTAAGCAAAACTTTTAGTTAATTAAGTTCAGAATGATAAAATTCAAATATTGACTCCATTGATTCATTCTTTCATGGATTATTCACTTAAAGACCTTCATATCATTTTTGAGATGAACTTCTACTTACTTGTAAAATATACAGGATTTCTGAAGAGATATAACGTTAGAGAGAGAAGTTTTTCAAGGTGATATTATTATTTTAACAAACCGACAACATCCAAAGAAGTATTGAGAGCCAAAGTAAGCGCTAGACAAAGGTTTTATCCTAAATTAAAACTCTGTAAGGAAAGGTATTCTTCATTCTGAGCTAGATTGAACCCAGGGATTCAGGTCTCATAACTAACAATGTATCTTCAGAAGTCTAGATCTTCGTTCCAAAGTCCATCTTTGAAATTTTTTTAGTCTGATCATGATTCGAATATTTAAATAGTTAGAATACTATTTCAATTTGAGATATATAAACTGCTACTAAAACATTCTGCTAACTTCAAAAACATTATAAATGTGCGTTTTGGACTATTTGATAATAAATGTCGATACTTTTCACATCGAATATCACAACGGTTAAAATAGGCGTCAAATGAACATCAACCAGTGAAAAATTTCAATGGAATCAGATTTTCACCTGTATAAATGAACTTACCATGTAAAAGTAAGTCCTGTACTTCCAGGTCCAGAAGTCTTTATAAGTTTAACAACTGCTGAGCGAGTAACTGTAGGATTTGTTTGTATAATTGTAGAAAACACAGTTGAAAATATTGTTATGGATGCATATAAGCTATAATAAAAATGTACATACAAGTGGAGGTTAGTTTAAACAAAGAAATTATGAAAATGAATAACGAATACAATGCTGAACAAGATTTCTTACAAGTAACATTGTTATTAACTATTTTTTAAATCTAGGGCTTCAGTACTTCTCTAAGCATTATCTTTTTGTTAATTGTTATTCCAACGAGATCCTTTCACTTTTTTCATTCTAAAGACATTTGGAATTAGAATAAAAGCAAAAGGTTTGCTATTTGTAACAACGATTACCGATTACACTTTGTCCGGTGTTCAGTACAAATATTTCACTCAATAACTTTACAAAACATTTTTGTGAGGATAACTTAAAGATATAGATAGTAGAAAAAGGCCGAAGTAGGGCATATTGATTTGAATACCTTGAAACTAGATCCTCATATATTATGACACTCATTGACCTGAAGAGGACACCCAGTTGCCAGTCAGATCACAATTCAACCTCAATCATTTAAGGATGTACCTCACTGTATTGTGAATCAGAAGTATGTAACTAACTTTATTACACCAGTCACTTTATCTCTTCAATACGATCATGATGGCATTATTTGAGGTAAACCATTTTAAAGAATTTAAACAAGAAAAGGTGAATGTAATCTTAATTGTTACCACAATAAATAATTAATTTATGCACGTTGTATGAACGTTGCCCTTGGGAACTATAAAATGTTATAAAAAAGTGAAAAAGAAATACCCAACTTAAATTATCATTTATCTACATTGCAATGCTGTAATATCACCTTTTAAACATAAACTCACTTATTTGACAATGAACTACAATTAAATCACTCTAGTGAACAATAAATTACAGAATATTTTGTAGGTTAAAATTTTGAAGAGAAAGGAGGCTGGTTATTAACGATCTGTCAGAACTCTGATGATAGACAACTGTTGTTAAGCAAATGAAATTGTTTTAATTACAAGAATTTTTCTTGAAATCCTTCTTTTGAATAAAATGTATATAAAAACCAAAACTCCTTTTCACTCACCTTACAAGATTATTTATTATAGGAATTAGGAAACTGTAAGATACTATTCTGGAATCTCTCGACATAAATGTAGAATAGGTTGTCATTATACCCATACCAGAACTTGTATCAAAAGCATTTTGACCGGCAGCTGCAATCCATAGAGTGGGACTTGTAAAAGTACCTGAAAACAAGAAATTATAAATCAAATGTTTTGTATCCAGTTTAACATCAGAAGTAAGTAAGTATATTCAGTGCTCTTTTGTCCGAATTCGATTGGATAACTTAACAAACACCTGATGCTAAGTATCTGTAAATTTGTTAATAAATCAGCCTTTGAAATAAAATTGTCTTTGGTTTCTTTCATGAAGTACAGATTACCGAAAGAAACATTAGAACTTTTAATTTTAGTTATTTAGCCTATCAATGATGCAATTTATGTATGGTGACCTTATTTAATGTCTGAAATCATCATATCCAATGAATGCTAAGTTAGTGAAAGGAAAACTGCAAACGACTAGAAATCTTATCCCTCTTTTTTCTGACCAGCAGAACTCAATTCTAACTTCCTATTTCAGTGAACCTGTTATTGGAAATGTGAACCCATTTAACTGTATTTGCATAAAATATTATAAGGTTTTCAATGTGTATTATAATATACTTGTAGAAATGACATATGCATCATATTCCACACGTTATTCTCCTGAAGACAAATTAAAACTGGATTAAAACAGATTAAAAATATTCAGCTGCAAAAGTTATTTAACTTACTCCATGATGGAGTGAATAAAAATGTAATACCAATTTCTGCATATTGTCTAGTTATTGCCCAACCGAACATGAACAGAATTATGAATAATAATAATGGGACAAGAATAATATTGGCTTTCTCAATCCATTTAACTCCACCAGCTAAACAAATACCAGTTAAAGCGACTGCCAGAAACTGAGTAAGTACTGGCCAATAGGATTGCTGTGTAAAAAAATTAAATGAACTTTGGTGCATAAATATTTCATCAGTGAGAAGTAGTGAACTAGAAAAGAGTTTAGTCTACGAAACCCATGGTCAATTTTTTTAAAACAATCAAGACACATGAATATTTCAGCAAGCTGGACAAATAATTGCTACAACAGTTTCCCGTCGGAATAAAACTTAAAAATCTGAACATTTCTGCGGAATTTTACTTCTATAGTTTTACATTACTGAAGGAATCCGATTAGATTATTATCGAAAACCAAGAAACGAGCGAATAGTTTCACAATATTTGTGCGCCGAGTTGATGTAAGACATTATATAGGAATAATATATTTGTAAAATCTCAGCGATTGAATTTGAAGTAAATCCGCCGTTTCGCATGGCAATCTCGTCCAAGCATTTTCAAGAAAATATAATCAAACATCAAAATTATCGAATATAAATAGGTACATGGTTCTTCGGTTCATCGATTTTATTTAACTAAATATTACTTATTATAATCTGTTCAGTTATAATGAGTACTATATTTTATTTCAAGTCAAAAACAAAATTTATCTATAAACGTTTCAGTTGATTGAGATCTGACTCTGGATTTACCTACAAATTGAGTGATTTTATAAGTTGATTACTTGTTTTCAGTTATATACATCTAAACAACAGTGTGGTGTGTACTACTAATGTCGACAGATATAAGTAGTATGTACCATCAACCGAAAGTGAGAATGCCTGGCGGAAGACAGTTAGGAAGATCGGAGAAAAAAGAATGAGGACCGAGAATGATTGAAAGAACAGTGAAGTCTGAGACGATTGACTGACATTCTGCAAATGAAGTATTTATTGTATAGTTCTCAGATTTTACTAAGATATTCTGTAATTTTGTGTTGAAATACATTCGATTGTCGCCACTTGTTCACTACAACAGCATTTCATTTTTAAAATGTCAGTGTTTAACATTTTATTATTCATTAGTCATTTGTAGTATGTCAAATTTTGTATGGGATATCTGCCTGATATCTGCATATTCAGTGTTGTCTAGTCCGGCTTTGGCTTTTAAGTTTTTTAAGTTTCCCATCAGGATGGTCAGATCCTTTCCTGAGCACTTCTCTATGATCGACTGCAACCTCTCAAAAAACAGATTTTTATCGCTATCATCGGTGGGTTCATAGTACTAGATAACATTCATTGTGATTTCCTCCTTCTTTGCCTTGAAGGATGTTCTCATTACCCTGGATCGATGAGATTCCCATCCCACGAGTACTTTTCGTTCTCCTTTGGACAGCAAAAGCAAATTTTTGAGTGTGTGGAGCATTTTCTTCTTCGTGACCGGAGTACAGCAGCATCTCTCTCGAATCTAATCTTTTATGTCCAACTGAAGTCTAATGATTTTCTTTGATTCTGAGCACCACCAAGTTGTATCTCCTCATTTCCGTAGCTATCTGATTAGTCCTCCCGATCTTCCACATTATTCGGACGTTCCATGTACCGATATTAATTGTTACTCAGGTTGTTAGAAGGCGCATCCGTCTCGTGACTTCCGAAGAATCTCGGCTTTTACCACAAGGCATCATGATTCTTCTGAATAAAAAACCTTCAACTTGGAGCATAGAGTTTGAATTGTTTTCATTTTCGGCTGATATATTTTGGCAATGTTGTTGTCTACGAGATGGGGTTGTCAACCCTGTGCCCAGTCTTCTGACCGTACCCGGCCTTTGAATAGGCAGTGGCTTTTGATGAGCTACAGTCGGAGTTTAGCGATAATAAAATCCTATGGTTTGCATTTTTTGCGTTTGTATAGTATAAAACATGAAATGAATGGGTTAAAATACAGTAAATCGTAGGCACATTATGACTAATGGAAATTATCATTTTCAAGAAAAAAATCAAATACATTAATAAAGAAGGTATCAGTCAGTTAAAAAAATCAATTTATCATAATGTGCACTTTTAAATCTGCCTGCCACGCTTCTAGCATAATCGTTTGATCTCATAATATCCATTCAATAATTTATTTTGCTTAGTTGCTCCACCACAGGGTACCAAATCACATGATGGTACGAGCATATTTGCTTATGTTAATATGCGTTAAAATCAATATTTACATGAGTAATTTGAGCTATCGGTTCCTTAATTTGTAAATTTACTTTCATTGAAAGAAAACAATCAAGCTATTTAAATGACACAATAGAACTCGTTAAAAATCCAAATAAGACTATATATATATACGCGTATTTATGCTGAAGAGTTTATTGTTTTAGACAGACTATCTGTATAAGCGTTTAATTATAAATTTTAAGTTGAACAAAAATTTGACCGCAATTTAATATGGCGAATACGTCGATGATTTTATAAATAGAGGTTACACCACTTTTTGCCTTACAGTAATAATTTTTACTGAAAAAAAGCTATTCATAACATTACTTCTACTTCTTCAAGCAACAATCATGTACACAATTGAATGGTCACTGTGTAGTGACTAACATAGTGTTCATCTAATCCTTTTACTGATGATTAAATCCAGTTTGTAATATTGCAATATGGCCACTAGTCTAAGTGATTCTACATCGCCACCTGGGTGTCCTGATATCATATCCATCAAGGAACAGCAGTTCGCTCAGTGTTACAGACATCGTATGTAACGTTTATTTAGGAAAGGCAGTGATTACTATGACGATAATATGCTAATAAGGATGACCGAAATCAATAAAAAGTAATCCCATAATGTGAAATTTATTGTTTGAGACAAATAAAAGAATGAACGAAAAGTAACTGTCAACAGAATTCATGACATTAATCAGTCAAATAATGTCTTTCTTTAGGTAAGTGACGATATGGCTGGACAAATACTTTACATATCTACTCTTCAATATATTCGTAACGTTTTACTTACGTCAATAAAAAAGGTTAATTAAATTAAGAAAGATATATAATATCCTACAGAGATTTTCGAGAATTCGTCTATAGAGGGTTGATGAAGTTATTCTAACTGAACAATAAATTCTTTTGATAGTGCATTTATCTTCAGAAGTAACGAAGAATATATATATATATATTAGAGATTGTATAACAGACAAAAACAGTTTATCTAAGAATATAAGGATTTCAGTAATACTGTTATATCTCAACATAATAAACGTCAGAGTATTGGTGCTTGTGAATATAGCTCATTATTGTATTTAGTGTACAATTATCAGTCATGTAATCTTTCAGTACGTTTTATATGATATTTACAAGAAGTTAGAATAAAGCTACCAAAATCTTTCTACTTATTATAAATTAAGGGTATGCAGTGAGTATTCAAGTGATATTAATAAGTTTTAGTAGTTAAACGATATGTTTTTAAATCATGTTAAGTATGAGGTAATTTCCATTAGCCGTTAACTATTAATGACCAAAATGATAAGCGGATTTGTTACTCCATTTTTATCTGTATTTTTTATCTATTATTCAGTCAAGTACTTGAAAGTGACCGGACCACCCAGTATTGTTCGCCGAATTATCGTTCTACTTAAAACACCATAACAGTAATCAATTCAAGCTTAGTAAACAAAAATTTCACAATTTAATCCATAATTTATATTTTCGGTAATAACCATCCCTTGATATTAAACCGAAAAAGACAAGATATATGAATTTCATATTATATCTTTAAATACATACCATGGTATATCTAGATTTCAACTAGTTACCTTTTTATTATTTAAGTATTCATTAAATTGACCAGGTTTTATAAAATCAAGATAACAATACTAATTCTGTAGTGTGGTGTACTTATATCCATATAAGTAGTATATAGTGATGGTCAGACATAAAATGTATTTTAGCAGAAGACTGGTAAGGAAAGAACTGAAATGAAGCGCGACTGGTAAGAAAATGCATACAAAATGAAATTAGAGGAGATGAACTGATATTTACAGAAGGAACAGTGACGATTGAGACAATTGGTTGTTATTTTGCAAATTAACTGTTTGCAGTATGGCTATCAGAATTTAGTGAGATAGTCTGTAATTTATGTCTAAATACATTCGATTGTTTCCACTCGTGTTCTTATTCACTACAATTCTATTCCTCACTAACTTTATATATTACTTATGTCGCCATAAGTAGCACACACCATACTCGGACGAAACGGCCGTCCAATGCTTCCAGATTTTCTAGGGTGGTTTAGCCTTAATCGACTCAATAATTCAACTTTTAAATTAATACAATTTCCACAAACCCTCACTCGAATAATGCATTTAACGATTCATATGTTGAGACAGTTAAAAACATAATGTATTAAATGACAAAGGATTGACACACCCAACTGTTTAAGTAAATTATTATTTAAAAAGAAACTTGTTTCTTTTCTCAATTATTCTTAAGTTCATTTTAGTAAACTATTAATCTCCGATTAAAAGAAAATCAATTTTCATGACAGTTTAATTAGATCTATTCGTAAGATAAAAATAAAAGGGCTAAACCTTTGATTGCTTTAATCAGGAACTTTTTAGCAACATTCAACTATTTTCGCTTTTATTATAAACCCCGTTAGTTTATTTGAACTTTGTAAAACTGAAATCAAAGATAGTGACATTTTAAATGTTAACTAACCGAATATTTAGTGTTTAAATACAAGATGTAACACAATTTCAGTGTATCACCTCATACCGCCGATAGATTTAATTTTCTTCCTTATCTATCTTACATTGTGTTTGAAATAGATGTTCCTATTTTCTATTGTTGATAACTGCCAATAAAACATGTAGATACTCTACTTTCGACTCTTTTGAATCCAACTAGTAAATGTACGCGGTGGTGAATCATTTATTCACGTCATTTATCAAACTAGTTAGCAGATAGTGTATCATGACATTATCATAGGGATTGATGTTTCCAGGAGTTTATCAACTATTGTTTTAGCTTGTTGAGTTATGAAACACTATTAGTCCACATAATCCTCCCAGTACATTTCAATGGTAGTTCAATATCGGATTCGGAAAAATATTTCATACAGATACATACTTTTTATTCTAACTATGTAATCTATTATGACAAAACTCGAAAGTTTTAATTAAATTAGTTGAATAAGTAATACTTGCACAAAAACGTTTATTCATCAGGGAAATTTAGAATCAACAAAATGAGTGACTAAAATCCAACTACCTCGTTATAGGAAAACAGTAGAATATAGTTGATAAATTTGTTATTTGAACGCTCGATCTAATTTACCTAACAGATCCCGATAATCTCAGACTAAATCTCTATAACAACATGAATACAAGAGAAAAAGCGCAAAATGAAGAAATAAAGACTAATGCTAAGGATTAATTTGACTTCTAAAATAAATCAAAATGATTTATGAATATATCACTTTTTATATGATTTATGTACAGTTAGAATAAAAGTCACCTTTGTACAAATTGAATTAAGTTATATTTAACAATAATAATTTATTAACTTCCTGTATGAACACATATAAACCATATTCTAAAGTTAAGCTTCTTTTATCCTTCTTAAAATGTGAATACATATTATTCACGATTGCGAAAAATCAATGTCATATATCATTTGTACTCTAATTGATTAAGATATTACCCTCTATATCGACAATCAGGAAGAAAGCACAAAGGTAATGGAGTAAGTAATCAGAGAAAAAAACATTAGATAATAGAATACACTAGCTCATTATAAATAGTTGAGTAGGCCATGAGGATTAGTTTAATGTTAAGTTTATTCTTATCAAAAGATGACATAAATTGAGAAAACGCTAAAAATTAAAGAATACTAGACAACCAAACAATTAACCAAGGAAATCCTTACCAATGAGCATACATGTCCTAGTCCGAAATCAGATCTAGTTGTGTCAGTTTCACCTTCGAAATCGTAAACGTAACAGAAGAAATTGGATAGTTGTTCAACTGTACAAAGAATTAAATGAAGTTAATATTGTACCCTATATTATTATAACTCAATGGTTTGAAAGCAATGTGTCTAACTCCAGATCCATCAAAGCTTGACCCGTGAAGGAGTGATGGGTGTTAATTATTACAATGATTCACCTAGAACGAATTAGCAGTACAGTGTATTTTATTTCTCCGCCTGTAATTAGTCTTTAAAAACCATTTTCACAGCTAGATATATTCACTAACAACCAGAGGAAAAGGTATTATAGATTTTGGACTATGAGAACTTATTAATAGTCTATCAGTCGTGTTATATCTAGAGCTCAGATTCTTGATATAACGCATACAACTTAAGCACTTGAACGCTAGAACCTTCCCGGTCGCAAATGAAAAAAACAGAAGACAAATGAAAAGAATGCTATTCCAAACAGTGTCAAATGTGATACAAAACTGTCAGATATTTATATATTTTAGTAATAACGGAATCATCATTATAGTCATCTAATAGGGAAGCTAAATGTAGAGATTCTGAAATATTCTTCCCAAAGAAGATTGAACGGAATATCTTCGGCTCTTTCTGAGTTTCTTAGAGTTTCCTGGATGTCACCTAAAGGCCGTCCTCATAAATTGTTACAGAAAACCAGTAGATTTTAATATCACTAACAAATAGTTTAGCCCTATTTTAAAACCAATGGTTAATGAACTTGAGAATTTAAATATTATATACTATACCATATACACCCTACACAGACATTGGAATAAACATATTATTTGTGCCAGAAAAATTTACCAAACTGTGAAATAAATATAAAAGAGTTGCAATTAATCTTTTTGACAAATAAATGAATGAGTTGTAGGTATCACCACCAAGGTATGACTTGATAATTTCAAATAAATTGAGCATTGGGTAGATTGTTATAAATAAAAATAATATATTTGTAATATCCCAATCAGTAGATAAATTGGATTTTTTGACGTTTTGTGACTGAGTGTAAGTCACTTCTTGAGAGAATAAATAATTAAATCAGAATGAATCCAAGTTTAAAGTGTAAATGGAACAACACAAGAATATTATGTGCGATCAATTAAAAAACAGGTGTGAACAAGTCGATATCATGTCATTTCAGGCAAGGGTATTTATAAGCGACATGTGTATAAATGTGTGTGTGTGTATGTGTTCGAGTTCAGGGATGAAAACAATGTGACCTAATGATCCCGTAGTACTGGATAGACTTCAAATTAAATCAGTTCACGCCACTTTCAACAACCACTAAATCGATTACAAAAACATACGAATTTTACAAAAAGGTTTTTCCAACTACAAATAAACGAGAATAGCTGAAGCTTTCGATATAACGCTTAATCCTGCTGCAATCAATAGAAAAGAAGGCCTCACTATACGTCCGACTTTGCCTATCTATTCAAGCTATCATGTCTGATATTATTCACATTTCACACTATTGTCGTACATACAAATTAAACTCTATCCTTTCACACCACAGAGGTCACATATTTTTCATCCCTGACCTTGCACAAATGCACACACACATTTACATACATGTCGCCATAAATCACCTTGACTGAAATGACATGGTATTAACTTGTTCACACCCGTTTTTTGATTGATTCCACCTAATATTCATGTTGTTCCGTTGCACTATTTAAACTTGGATTAATTTTGATTTACTTATTCATTCTTTGAAGAAGTTATTACTATTATTATTATTTGAGCACATAAATATTAGTACAAGGGGGCACCATATATATATACGCCACAGACAAAAGTGTCATTTTATTCAATTGTGTGAGGGTTATGATACTGCCCGAGTGCCCGAATCAGGTGGTTTTCTTAGGGGGCCACACCCCGAGCCTTTAACCTAGAGGTCTAATCCACAAGGCAGTGGAGCATCATAAGGAGATGCAGTCCCATGGTAGTCGGTGACCAACAATTGGTTTATACGTCATTTGTTCTCTCAGAATGCTGGAGCCCATGTGTACCATTGGTTTGGAATCAGGGTTGAAGCGCCGGAAATTCCGTTTTTCATCCTCTCAATTTCGTAAACAACACCCCCTTCATGACAAGACAGTGAATAAGACTTCCCTGGCAGAGACTGTAAACGGGTGGCCACATGAGAACATTTCAAGAAAGAAAGAGAGCATGGGCCCTCGCACTCTCGGCCGTCTCAGGGCATTTCGGGATATTGGTTTTCAAAAAAAAAAAAAAAAACTAAATAAAACAAAATTTCCAAATATTTATTTTATATTTCATTAATTATAACATAATTTATCAAATCTTAATGATTTCCATAAATTCATTAATAAATATGATATATCTTTATAATGTGCTGTAATAAATTGTTTTCTATAATTCATTATATAATTAGTTAATAATATATTATCAATATGATGTATTTTGATATTTAATTTATCCAATACGATCCCAATTAATACATCATCAAATGGAAATAATTTAATATGACGTAATAATTCATATAAATGATACATTACGGGTCTACTCATTATAATTGTACCACCAAGTGGATAATTTGGATAATATTTAAATGGATATTTATATTTTGATATAAACCATTTATTAGTTTTTATACGAAATGGTATACCTTTTTTAATGACATAACCACTAATATATGTATTATATTGTAATTTAGTAATATTTAATAATAATTTAATTAAATTTAATGGATTAATAATAAAATCTTGATCAATAATTAAAATAAATTTTGTATGGATACAATGAAATTTAGCATATTCAATAGTACCAATTAATTTTCTTGTTAAATTATAATAATTTTCAATAAAATTAAATTGTAATAAATCATTATGTTCTTGATGTTCTTGAAAGAGTTTAATTTGTATTGTTGAATTAAACCATTGAGAGGAATTTTCTCTACCTAATGTAAAATAGATATATGGTTGAATACCATATTTAAGATAACATTTTGAATTAGCCCATGTATTTCTTAATGTTTGACGTAATTTAAATTTATTATATGTTGATTTAATAAATATAATAATATTTGTTATATTATTATTATTATTATTATCAGTAGTATTATGAGTAGTATTATTATTCATTATATGATCACAATGACTTGATGGTAATAAAATTGGTTCAATATAATTTGTATTGGTAGTTTTAAAATATTCATAATATTTTTCAGAATTTTTATGATGATTTTCTTTCATATATTTTAATTTATTTAATTTTTTTTTATTATCATTATAAGTAGTATGACTTGAAAATTCTAAAATATTTTCAGGTTCTTCATATTCTATTGATAAATCTATAATATTATGTATAAAAATGATTAAACAGAATATCACATTTAAAAGTAATATGATTATACAAATTTGAAAAAATTGTTTTATAAAGTAATATGGGATAATAAATTTCATAGTTTTTCTTTGATATATTCGATTGAATAATTGAATAATAATAATAAACATATTCATATTGTGAATATAGATATATATGGAACCACCTAATAGATTACATTAAACATTATTTGTCGATATAAAATAATTTTTTTTTAAAAAAACCCATTTTTTTATGGTGTGCTCCTCCACGAGGGGTAACAGGCGTAAGTAAGTAAGTAGTTTTTACAGTGTGTAACTATTATTGAAATCTGTTATTATTATTATTTTGTTTTTGAATGTAAATCAAAATATTGAAAGCAAGAGTTGATATTAAATTGAAATTTTATAGTTTGATTGAGTAAAAAAATAATGAGTTCGAGCATATCATATGATCTGTTAATTATGACATTGTATATTTCATTAAAGCATATAACGCTGAATAGTTGCAAGTAATGATTCTTAAATCTGACTAACGTAAATATCGGTTGACATGAAATTAATATTCATATATATATATATTAAAGACATTGTTGAATCTTTTGTAAAATAATATTGTGGTATAAAATCTGTTGAATAGTACATTAAAATGTCACGGGCATCATTATTCACTATCTTCAAATGTAGAATGATTCATAATATATCTAAAGAAAAAGCAAAATTATAAAAAAACATTTAATATATTGCAATTCATAAGTAATATAGTCAATTAGTATTTAACAAATGAATATTTAAAAATGTAATGATAAAAAAGTTTTTCATTATAAATTCAATGATAACAAAGTATTATAACCAAAGATGGATATTGGCTAGCAATGGAATCCAGAATGCACATTTCGTCCTATTTGGGACTCGTCAGCTGGATGCACGTGCATCTCAGAGTTGAAATTCACGCTGGAACTTGAACCCAGTACCGTTCGCTTCAAATGCCACCACATTATCCACTTAGTTATTGAGTCCTGATAGCCACTTGGTTGTTCAATGGGGTGAAGTTTAAATGCACTTGGTGTTGTTTAATTGTACCTTCCCGTTGTTATTTAGGACTGCAATTGATCAGTCTTTTGTTGGCATATGTGCTGCTAGCCACTATTCATCTTTGTTTATACGGCTTGTGACTTCAGGCAATATCGAAGCAGTCTGCACAGGATGCACATATCCCGACAAAGACTGATTAATTGTAGTTGCAAATAACAATGAGAAGATACAAGATAACAACACCAAGTGAATTTACAACGAAATATTGTTTTTACATTATCACTCAAAAGTAAACTCAAAAACAAAATCTTTATAAATCAGTATTTTACGAAGAGAATCTTTTGCTTAAATTTGTTATCTGACTATTCATCTATTATTATTTGCTTATCGGTGTCATTGTTTATAAACTTGTATAGATTTCATATGAACATCTTGGCAAGTAGTTTGACTGATTTTATCCTTTTTATTAAAAATACTGTGTTGTTTTAAATACATTCATGGTCTAAACGGTTTGGAATAAAGGCTATTTACTCCAGTGTTTCTTAATTTTTTTGAATCAACATAAACGATATTGACTCCAAATCTACTTACTGATTAGTTGATTGAATGCAGTATTATATATACAAAGTGATAATTGAACCTAAACTAATGCAATTTTAATAGAGTGTTTTAAAAAAGGCGGAAATACTTGGTAAAATAATGAATAAAAAAGTCAATAAAAATAATGGTTTATAGATTAAGCATTTTAAAAGGCCATTGAAGTTTGTTAGTGATACTTAAGCGATATTTTTTTGAGTCTTCAACATCAAATATTATTGACATTGAATTTTATATTTCCTGGTAACATCACAGGCTATCAGCTATGCACAATCTTCGTAAAAACAAACTAAGACTCTAGTCTATGCTATCACATATTTAAAAATGTTGGAACAACTCAGTATGGTGATTGCTCGTGGATAGGCTATAAAGCTATTCAATAAATATTAGGTAGCAATTGCAATTCATCATTCTAGTAACTAATAACTTGTCGCTATTAAATGTCTTATTAGGATTTTATTGTCTGTTGTACTGTTAACACCCTGTCATTTAAATGTGAACCTCTAGTGGATCGTGAATTTAACTAAATCTATCATTAGTTTTCAGTGTATGTTATTTAGAAATAATCCAATAGTTCTATTTGTTCGACTTATAATATGAATTTGAAGGCAATGTTAAACAACCACAAACTATTCGACAAATATAGGCACTACAAACTAGTCAACTGTTTTAGTCTTATCAATAAATTTACAATGTTTTATTTATAGTGGCATCGCACGATAGAAGATAAATAATTATCCATTTATACACGTCTTTCTAACTCTTCCTGGAGACCCTCTGAAGCTACTACCGGTCTCAAGCTCGGATAAAACAGGAGAGTTGGGTATGGAGTTAGCGATCCCATCCCGTAGAAAACGAGCTCGCTAGAAAAACGATAACCAGAAAAACATGTCTTTCTATTATGAGTTAACGTGATTATTTTAGATAACGTTATCATAAATTGATAAATTTTTGGACAATAGATAAATGAAACCTTAGGTCATTCAGTAGTCCATTATTCAGTTAATCACGAGAATTAAATGAAATTAATCGATAGCATCTTTGACTTAGCAGTTATCTTCCTTAATTAGGTTCATTGATAAAGAGAGATGAACAATAATGTCTTATTGATTATTCAGTTTTTTTCAGTACAAGAAATGTCGGTTAACTGTACTCGAAATTATTGCTTAATTATTCAAAGCTACAGATAGTAGATTTACAAAGTAACAGCTAAATACGACTTATATCACATCATGTTTAACCTATGGCGTCAGGTTTTATTAAATCATGGTACAAATTCACTACAACTATTTGAAGTCACATAGAAACCTAAATTTGTACATGGTTCATTAACATTGTGTGACTAAATCTCCCAAACATACCTATTTCTGATTGTCTGATCACGATTAAAACATATGCTAAGACATTTATTGAGATTGGTTGTAAAGGCTCATGGAGACTGACTTAATTTATAGGCTGTATTCGTTACATACCAATCTCAGTCAGAATGTCATTGAAAACCACAGTTCACTGGACAGCTGTTTTTTTCTTTGTATGAATTCTTGGTAAAACGTGACTGCTTTGTCAGTATTATTTAAAACACAAATTCATGGTTATAGTTAGTTAGCTCAAACCTTATCAAATATCTATCGTACTAAAATGAGGTATAACAACATACAAGAAATAATTACATGAATCACTAAAGAAGTCGATCATTAAACATGTAGGTTAAACTAACTTAATTTAAAAAATTGTAAATTGACTTTCCATAGTCACAGTATAAAGAACCTTTTTTCAGTTCAATTAGAATCCAAAAGTAACCCTAGTCCCTTATTTCAATGAGTGAAGCACCAGCCCAGTAATATGGATTTCTGATATTCCAGTCCAGAAGTAACACAGATTTTCTCTTGACTTTCTAATTACTCTTTTATTATCTACAAATTATATGTTTTTCGAATACGTTCAAGTCACACTGACTAGTCACTAAAGAATAGCTACTTAAGAATTTCTTTAGATTGTAGTAATTGTTGACTACTGTCAATCGAACTTCAATGTGACCACTGGCTTAAGCAACATGACTTCATGTGATTTAAAGTTATCGTTAGAAAGTCATTTACCTTGGGACCCAGTAATTTTCGTCTTCACAAATAAAAAACATTAAATCATTGGAGAGCTGATGTGTCTCATTAAGTTCTAACTCCACCTTATTCATCAAACAAATAATTTTTCTTCAATTGTCAATCGAATGTCAATTAACTTGCTCAAAGGTGACTTTTAAATAATTATTATTAGTTTTAAATAATCCATTAATAAAAGCTCCATGTACTAATAAAATTTCTTGTAGTTAACATAACAAGATTATATGAATATGGGTTTTTCTACTTAAATGATAAATGAATCGTATTCACACGTATTATTACAAATAAAAAAAACAGACAACCTTTCTTAATAGATAATTGATATTTACATGTATATAACTATATGATTTGTCAAAATATATGTCTCTGAACTTAAGACGTTTAATATCAGTATGTTAGTTCAAAAGTTATTCTAAACTTTCCAATTTGGATCATTTTTAGATATTGTATCATATAACTTGATTTTTAATAAGTATGCTATCAGGATTCAATAGCTGAGTGGATAACGCGATGATGTTTGAAGCGAAAGGTACTGGGTTTGAGTCCCAGAGTGAACATCAACTCTGAGATGCAGGTACATTCAGCTGACGAGTCCCAAATAGGACGAAACGCACATCCTGGATTCTACTGCTAGCCACTACCCATCTTTGCTTACAATGCTTGTGAATTAAAACTATATCGAGGCAATACGCACAGTATGCACATATGCCAATTAGAGACTGATCAGTTACAGTCTTAAACATCAATGGGAAGATTCAAACAAACAATACTAAGTGAATAAATATATTTGTTTGTTTTTTCCTGGGTCATTAAATACATTCAACTCGTAGTTATGATCAATAATTCCAAAAAAAAAGGATTTTCCGTAATAAAAGATTCAGTAATATGGAAAAAAATAATCAAGATTATGATTATTTATTGATTTTTAATCACATTACCAAAACAACTTACATAGTTACTATGTTTAAGTATAATTGTTTTTTAATCATGAATACTAATCAATTTATTCTCTTTATATACATGTATATATATAGTACTATTTGTTTAATATTCTATAAGCTCATAATGATTATAAAATATTTAAATTGATTCATTCTATTCTTTGTTTCATTCTGATTGGTTCAATTTATACTTACAAAAGATTAATTATTGTTGTCATTTTAAGACTAAAATTCTTATGTGATTATAAGATTATTTGTTTATTTCTTTTTTTTAGGGATTAGTTTATTGTTAATTTTGTTTATTTCATTGTAAAGATTATATATATTATTTAATAGTTGAGTTCATGAATCAAATGAAGCTAGATCGTCATGGAAAACCTGAAAGCATTGAATGAACGTTTTGTTCTAGTATGAGACTCCAGTAATTCCAGGTTTTCTATGGTTGTCTAGCTTCAATGGACTAATAAACTCAATCATTAAATTATTATAATTTCCACAAAACCCCTTCCTGATAGTATATATTATTGTTCAGTACACCAATAATTTAAAAAAAAACGTTTTGGATGTTCATCAGTTCATACTTTTCATCTATATGCTGTTCTCAATACAGATTTTCAATAATGTTGACAGTACTAGACAACTTTCTTTTGATAATTGATACTTTTAAAACACCTTAATAACAATGTAATTTCATTATGTTGTCTAATATACCACCACATCTTGTTAAATAATCATTTATGAATGGAAAGATTTACTGAACGCTATAGGACTGAAAAAAAACATTTCTCTCTAATTTATTGTTATTTATTCCTTAATAAAGTAAACTTTGATTTAATAGTAGAAAATAAGCTTTGATAATGTCTTTTATGAATTTTCGATGACAAAAGAATTGTCAAACATTATTAAAGTGCTAACATTTTCATGTAGTCAATTCGTATGTTTCGTCATCGACTACAGCAAAAATTTTTGAACTCAAAAAATTTATAAGCGAATAAACTATACTTAATATACCATGGTTTCGGCTAGGCAGTAAAATCCAGGAATTAAATCTGTAACTCATTAGTATGGTGTATCTGAATCTCAGCATTGATATTCACACTGAGACTAGAATCCGGTACTTATAGTTTGAATCTCAACTTACAGATTACTGATTTCAAATGGTCAACAACTTTTTCAATAAGTATGACACAGTTTATAAGGGTTTGTGTTCTTCTGTTGTCGTTAATAACAAATCTAAGTGATTATTATCTGTTGATTTCTGAAAAAAATTGTTATAATTTTTTAATTGAATGTCTTCATTCTCAATATGATATAGGAAACTAAGATGTGGATATGTCCAGCTGACTAATCTCGAATAGGATGTAACACGAATCATGGGCGTCAACGCTTACCATAACCAACAAACACTCTAACATGATGTAATTAATAGATAATATCAACGAAACTCTCTCAAAGTACAAACATAACAATAGAGATTGATGGTTTGGATTTCATAATATTAGCCACCAGGAAATACAAACCCTCATAAAAAGTTAACGATATACAATGAATGAGGACTTTGTGCGACAAATCTATGCAAGGTATTTAAATCTGTGCTACAGATGATGGATTTGAAATCAAATTTCTTAATATATCCCTTATACCTGCATGTGATATAGAGTATTGGTGGAGAAGATTTGTAGCTCAGGTGGGTGATTTTGATGTTTTGTTCTCTGAGCTAGATGGTTTGGTCGTCCAGCTTTCATCGTCCTTCTGAACGACATCATCAGTACAAACTTCAGGTAGAAGTGAAGTGTTTGAATTTCTCCACATGTGATTCACAGCTTGTCCTCTGCACCTCGATTTTGATTGGTTCTTATTGACCTTAAATCTGTCATTGTTTATTTCTTTGTTTTGGTTGTATCTCCTATTGGTTTGATTTTTGTTCCTATGTTCCTGCATAATTTTCTTGATTGGTTGATAGATTGGATTGATTTCAATATGTTTGTTTATTGCTGATTGACCTGAGTGCCAAGCTTCTAAAAATTCTCTGGTATTTTTGGAATTGCCTCTGTCCAAAATCTGCACATTTTCCCAGTCGAATGTATGTCCGTAGTTGTCCACGTGTATTGATATGAGTGAAGAAATGTCGTAGCGTTTGACTGCTAATTGGTGTTCATGTAGGCGAAGATGCAGGGGGCATCCGCTTTGTCCAATATAGTGTTTGTTGCAGTTGGTACAATTTATCTTGTAGATGATGTTTATTTTTTCCTCTTTTGCCATTTCATCTTTTGGTTTGCATAAGATTGAGTGGAGGGACTTTGTTGGTTTGTGGGCTACACCTATTCCGAAGGTTTTCAGCAGCCTTGTTGTCGTTTCCGACATGCCCTTTATGTATGGTAGGGTGATCCTTTTGTTGATTTTTATACTTGATTTCGTTCCTAATGGTGTGTGCGACTGGTATTTTTTGATGAAATTGATTGGATAGCCGTTCTTTTGAAGAATGGTTTTCAGGTGTTTTTCTTCATTTTTTCGTTCTGTGATTGTATTGCAGTGTGTTCTCGCCCTCTTGAACAAAGTTTGTACACAGTTGATTTTGTGAGTTCTTGGGTTGTTGCTATTGTAGTTGAGAATTTGATCGGTGTGTGTCGCCTTCCTGTGCACTTGAGTCTCTAGTTTTCCTGTGTCAGTTCTGGTGATTAATACATCTAAGAATGGTAACTTGTTGTCCGACTCTTGTTCCATTGTGAACTTGATGTCGTTGAAGACGTTGTTGATCTGCTTTTAGGTGTTTTCTAGTTCCTCCTTTTTGACGATGATGAATGTGTCGTCTACATAACGAATCCAAATTTTTGGTTTGATCACTGGTAGAATTGTGGTTTCTAGTCGTTGCATTACTGCTTCCGCGATGAGTCCTGATATTGGTGATCCCATTGGTGTCCCTTTTGTTTGTTTGTAGATTTTGTTATTGAATTGGAAATATGTTGTTAGATATAGATCTATGAGTTCAAGTAGGCTTTGACTTTGAAGTTTCGTGTATTTCGCGAGGTTTTCATCGTTGATTAGAAGCAAGGACAGAGTTTCTTTTGCTAAGTTTGGTTCAATTGAAGTGAATAGTGCTGTTACATCGAAGGATATCATTAGTTCGTCTTCGTTGATTTGAATGTTCCTAATCTGATCAAGGAATTGTGTGGCTGATTTGATGGAGTGGTTCGACGAATCTACTAAATGTTTCAGTATTCTTGAGATTTCTCTTGATAAATTGTACGTTGGTGTTCCTGGTAGTGCTACAATTGGACGTAGTGGGATGTTTGGTTTGTGTATCTTTGGTCTGCCGTAGAACCTAGGGAGTACTGGTCCATTAGATTTCATTCTCCATTGATCTTGCTTCCTTATTTCTCCTGCTTTGACGAGTTTGTTTAAAGTTTTTGAAATGCGATTGTCTAGTTATTTGACTGGATTTATGTCCATCGGTTTGTATGTACTTTTGTCCTTGAGTATTTCATCGGCTTTCTTGATGTATTCTTCTTTGTCCATAATCACCGTGGTGCGTCCTTTGTCTGCTGGAACGATGACAATATCTTTTCTGGTTCTGAGTTTCTTCAAAGCTGTTTGTTCTTGTGACGTCAGTTGGTTGTTGCCCTTCATCCGTTGAGTTAGTGGTACTATAGATTGTCTTATTTCCTGTTGCGTTTCCTCACTTATTCCGGACGTTTTGAGTGATAACTCTAGTGCTGCTTGGAATTCTAGTTTTGAGGTATCGCTTGTATTGTAATTTAATCCTTTTCGGAGTAGCTGTTCTTCTGTGTTCGTTAGTGGTTGTTTTGATAGGTTGACCACGCTGTTGTTTGTGTTTTCTTCTATAGTTGGTTTTGAGATTTTGATTGTTTTCTTTTAAGGATGTTTCTTCTTTTTTCTCTGTGTCGTTTGCATAATGTTTTGATGGCTGTTGTCAAGGTTTCGAAGTGTTCTAGTGTGAGTGTCTGTTGTAGCTTCCTCTTTTGGTCCTCTATGACATGTTGGTATTTGCGGATCCTGTAATGTGCGTCCTTTATCATGCACCGTTTATCTGTTTAGTCCTAAGCATATTTGTACTGTGTAATAAAAATATGATTATACAGCTCCAGTTAATTGTTATATCCCGTGAAGATTTATGAATGGTAACTTTGAGAACTATCTATGGACCAATATGATATTTATATTTCCTATTATATAATTGTTAAGTAACTAAAGTATCCATATCCGTATCCCTTTTATTATAAGCTTTATTTTGACCTATAGACTATTATTATACGATTTACAATTCTTGAGTTATTCCTAGTCCATTAAATACTGTTCCCCCTATTCACAGCCACATTTGACCAAATCTTGTACAAATGTTATTTTCTATTTTATAGTACGATGTGGTCAGTTTGTTTGGTATATAAGCACAGTATGTTTGAGAATAATGATTCATATTGCAGAGGCTGTTATTGGTTGTTCTTGACTTAACTGACTGGGCTAGGCTCAAGAATGCTCATACGGCTTTTGTGTATCATTGAATCAGATGGATAAAATCATCGGGCGATCAATAAATTCACTGTTCTCTACAATAGGCAAGCAATCGATATAACAATAATGATGTCTTTTAGATGAAAATTGTTTTAGCTGATTTATTTATTCTTAATCAAGAAAAGGAATAATAGAAATATCTGATCACATATAGAAAACCTGTTCACCCCATGTAAACTGAGTTTTTTATATTGGTATTACACACAAAGCACCTGTCTTCCTAGAGCCTTATTGTAATATCAGTTTAGCTTTGGTTAAAATGACATTTAATGATGATGACTTTGAAACTTGTATGGGATATACTACTGCATTAAATGAATAGTAGTTATGTTATATCAATGAAAAACCGCAAATGATTTGATCGATAATCTCCTCTCTGAAATAATTTTTTAAAATAAATATGTGATAGATACAATGTCTAATAATATAACTGATTTATCAGTGCTCATTCGCTGAAATAAAGATCAATGTATATCAATGTTGGTGTACAAACAGTACTGTTAACGCATATAACTATGGTGAGAGTCATTATTCGACTCAAGTGGACAAAATAGCTTAATTAATAATACATCATACGTTTAATTTTTAGTTGAGTACCATTAATAATAGAGTTGTTCGAGCTAGTTAAAATCTAGAGTTACTGGACTTTAGTTAAATAAAGAACCTACTAAGTTGTGTTTGCGAACGAAAAGAAACATCTATAATCAATTGATCTCATCAGAACGAGTGACTTTTCAGTGCATTTAACAACAAGTTAGGACATTTCACCCACATAAGATCCTAACTTCATAGATTGGTTATTTCTTAAATTAAACCTTTATTTTAAACTTGAAATTCCGTTCGTCCGTCAACTGCAACAAACTCCCGTGTCGACTAGTTCACTAGTTCGGAGTAAGGTTCAGTAAAACAAAGTTAGAATATGTTCATCTGTGACATTTCATATGAATGAAAAACATGCAAAATAGTAATAGCCATATGCCAGCGATATGATACCAAGATCCATTGCACTGGAGGTTTTTGAAATAATAAGACATGGACTGGACCCTAGGTGATTATTGAAATGGAGTTACCAAATGAAAGTATGAAAATGTCATTGGGACAGACTCGATTTCTACTTGATGGACTGACACAAACGATGTTCATGAGGTGAAAGAGTTCGAAATGTTTTCAATCAACTATTTCTTCGTATTTATGAAAATGAACTAATGAATTATGAATACGGAAACGTTCTCTTTTTTGAGGTTTTTTTTAAAGGAACAAAATTAACAGTTTAGTTTATCAAAGTATAAATCATAGCATATATATTGTGCTTACGAAATCCTTCAATAGGAATCTTTTTGCCTCGTACGTGTTTAAAAACAAGACTGTTTGATGAAATCTAAAAATCAATACAAATGAAGCGGTTACAGATTATGGTTGATCTCTAATATGTCCTGTAACATCACATTATAATGGATAACTGTATTGTTATATTGTTAACTACTGATATTACTTTTAAGTAACTAATAAAATAAGATCACGTTTTTGGAAGAGAAGTTGTGAGATAGTAACTCACTGAAAACAATGGTGGATGTGTTGCTCAGTTTCGTGAATCGGTTGAAGTTAGAAATTAGCACCGTTGGATGCCAACTCATTGGTCTAAAGATTAAGCGCTCGCACACGAGGTGCTGGGTTCGAAATTCGCGAGGTGGGATCGTGGATGTGCACTGCTGAGGAGTGCCACAATAGGAGGAAACAGCCGTCCAGTGTCTCCAGGTTTCCCATGGTTGTCGAGCTTCAATTGACTCACGATCTCAACTATAAAAATGTATTTGTTCACTTATTTTTGTTACAAGTAATGTTTTGCAGAAGTTAAGTTGTACAATTTATCTTTTTATTAATCAACTTATCGTATTCATCTAAATTATTACAATAAACTGAATAATAACCTCAATGAATTTAAAGCTGTGTTTTATGATTATGTTTGTCCACTGTTTTTATTTTAAGCTCTAATAAAGAAGCGAAGCTTTGCTACAAGTTACTAAAAATAATATCTCATTACTAATCTTTCACAGTAGACCTATTCTACTAAATGCATTTGTATTTTGCAATTATCTTTGTGAGTCACAAGTAACTGTACTACTGAAGTGAAAAAAATTTGAAATAACTACCTGAAACGTACGTTCTGTTATATTGCTTAAATTATGTTAACATACTGTTATAAGATATTATTCATATCGTATTTTATATCATGATAGATAGCAGCTAATATAATCATATCAAACAAATGCATACACATAGTATTTTTAGAAGTTCAACTTGAATCTTATATATCAAATCAAACACTGTTCCAAACTAGTGTCAGAATTTTTCCACAGTAACTTTAATTCTTGGGTTCTGTCCAACTTTATGGGATTATCTCACATATACCCAATCATATACATAAAACTAAGCTGTTTAAAACGTTTTATAAGATCAACCTAATGAAGAGAGTTGTTATTGATCTGAATCATTAAGATTTTTTCAAGTAAACGCTTGAAAATGAAGAAAGTTGATAAAGTTCATGATTAGGTATGGAGTTGACATGTGATATAATTTATTTCACACGACATTTTTATTATCACTCAGTCAGAATCACGTTTTGTATAAAAAAGATCAATTGAATAGATATGGCATAATAACTAGCTCAAAGTGTTTCCGTGGATTTCATGTGTTATCGTTATGTTTCTTAAAATAGTTCAAAATAAGCATTGGAGTTAGTGATTGCATGTACACTTTTATTTTTAAAGCGCAAACACATACTTGAACGTTCTCTATGGTAGAATGACAATACTGTGATTGAAATTTTTTTAAATGAATATGAACCAGAATACTGGTTTTTGTAAAATTTGTCTGCTACTGAAGATACCTAGAATCTCATGGTTGATATGCATCACGATCAGTAGCAATATTTTTTTGAGAATATACTATTTGGAGTTATTTTGTCCTTTTCTATGATACGCAGAGCAAAGATAAAATTGATGTATGATACGGAGTCGTTGAGGAAGATATTTGAGTTTTCCATTCATAACAATAGCTTTTATGCTAGGAACTGGTACTAAGCCAGTTAACTCTATATTTCATTGCTTCGACTTACAGTTGAAAGTGAGAAAGCCGATACCAGACTATATATCTACACTGACTTGTGTTACTCTTAGTAGCATGTATTCTTTTAAGTTCCATTATGCTAATCAAAGATGTAAACATATAAAGCGTGACTTATCAATCGAACCGACTATTTAATCTAATTTTTCATTTACCAGAACCGTATTTGATTGTAATCATGGTTACTGTACTAAGTCAATAACGCGGTACTCTCGTGTAATGTGACACAGCAAGTAAAATGTTTATTTATACTTAGAACGTGGAAACATTGAATGGAGAATATGAAATAGTCTCAAACTTGATCAATAATTAACATAGCTTCATTTCCCCTCTACTGCAGACCATGTTAGTAACAAAAGTACATACATATTTCACCGATTAACAACAATCTGCTTCCTTGTTGATACAAAGTGGTAAATGACCGATTCTTCATCATAAATTGGTAACAATATTTCCTCAAAAGAATATGCACTCTATGAATTGCCGTAATGGCCATTAGCAGAACCGAATTTCTTTGCCTACGTACTGAAGATGGCATACAGACCAAGTCAAGAACCAAAGAGCTGTGATGGCACTAACCATCAGTAAATATAAACGATTAAAATGGAAGTTTAGTAGATCGTCCTTTCTAAGATGTGTACTTCCCAATCCGTTTGTATCTTCCAATCTTCAAGTTCAGGGGAGCTCATAGCTATTTCAAAGAAGACTACCCTATTCTTCTTACGTTCGTTTTCTTTATACCAGATGACCGAGAAGTGATAAATTAAGTAAGAACTCGAATACCACTGTTCCTGAAAATATATGTAAGTACTGGAGTAAACTATGGTGTGAATGAGTTAACAAGACTGGACTGAGATAGCAGTGGTACTTTAATAACATCGTAATCAGATATCTTTGTAATTTGATTTGATTTATATTGACACTGGGACTTGGGATCACCATCGAATGTAAAAAGATGTAAATAAAAGTGTCAATAGAATGTTCAGCAATCGTATTGCAGTGAAAAAACTTTTATTAGCACCTATATCCGTTAGCAATACCGGTCTACTTCCTCATATTGTTAAGAATATGAGGGAAAGAAACATTCAGTGATAACTGGATGTCTTATTAAAACATTTTTGCCGCAAATAGTACATTCAATTATAAATTTACTGTCACATATTCTCACATAATTCAGCTTACATGACAAATGTCTGAGTATCTAGATAATCAAGATAACAGCAGTTTCTTGTACAAGTATGTTTCAAGAGTCGGCAGCCGAACGGAATCGTAACTGGGATAGATAACAGGCAAACGGAGGGTTTAGCTTTCTGTTACGAATTATTCTTAGATGGTGTTTCACCTTTCGTGTTAACTCAGTTGCAAATTTATACTCAATTCTCTGCAGTATTCTCTTTCTATCCATTCTGATAGACTGCATATTAAGCAACATGTGTCGACATGGGAAGCGGATGAAATTGATCCTTTCCCTTTATACATCCGAAGATTCCGTCGGTAAACCTTCATTGTTTATATGTGCACTGAATCTTGCTTCTTTTGGTATCATTTTAGCTGACGATGCTGGGAAACAATTCTTTCGTTTGTAGAATTGCCGAATGGTAACGCATGAGCGTTAAATGCAGCCAAATACATTTCTTTATAGTCTAATGAGTATCTTGTTAGATGCCAACAAATATCTGGTGCCATATGTTATATGACACCTAAATAGAAGTTCAAGTCGTACGACGAAAATAATTTATAGCTTAGCTCTTTTACCTTTCTTTATCAGTTTTGTGTGTTAAGTCAATGCGAATTACTTCTGAGGGCCTCCTTCAGATTTCAACTTGTTCTTGTGCTAATAAGCCTACTTTCTCTAAGCTATTGTCTTCCGAAAACAACATCCGCAACATTCCATTTCTGGGTAGTACATTGAACACATCGAACTAAGTAGGATGAACCTGCTAAAAAATCACTACTCACTTACTCCGAGAGAATTTGAATCTCATATTCTTCATATCAATTGCTTCCACTAACTGACGTAATTCAGAAGGTAGTAGTAGTATAGGTCTCAAGTTTTCTTTTTCTTCACTGGACAAACGCCCATACCATGGATCGCAAACCACAACGTTTTTCGTACACGAATGGTGATAAACTACCTTAAACGACATTATGGTTTACTATCCACTAAGTAAGGTCACTCGAACCATGAAATCACAGTCATGAAACTTAGAGCTAAACTGTTACATATGATTTGAAAGCCTTACGGTCTACCAGCCATTCCGATTCCTTGAGGTTTTTCCCTCACACCCAACGTGCACCTAATGATAACAAATAAATATTTATATCACCCAATATCAATTTCTTTACTTTGTATTTGGACATAGCGAGTAAATGTTATTTGCACTTATCATAATTATTCTTTTCTTACGCGCTGAAAAGTTTGTGTGCACTTTTGATTACATCCCATATCGGGAACCCCTGAGATTGGTTAGGTCGGTCGAAATCCTCTCAGAAGTACTTGATGCAGTATTACTAATGAATAAATGGAGAGTAAATCAGGGCAGTCATAAAAGGATGACATATACAAACTCACCTGCTAATAAGCAATTAAAAATTGCAAAACGGAGGTTTTCTTCAAATGAAAGGTGAACGAAAACATACAATGCAAATGTCTCAATGTCATCCGGGATTTTCTAAAATATACAGGTCTTCTAAAGGCGCATATATTACTAAGTTAAGCTAAGCTACAAACATGCCACCAACCTGAGGCACTCAAAATATTAAATTACCTCATTGATGCAAGTCAATTAAAATCACTCAGACCAAACAGGGGTACTTTCAATTCCAAGTTAGCTTTTATCCTGTATCTCTGAATAATTTAACCCTAATAATTAAACGGAATTTTAAAAGCAAAAAATTTGCAATTAAAACTTAGATAAATACATGTTATGAATTACAGAATTGGTGAAATGAAGCCGAAGTAACTCGTTTTGTTAGGATTTATTTCTGTTTACATAAATCTTTAGGATTAGACACACAAGTTTGTACAAAGGATCTAGATGTCGACATGAGATGAAATTGATCCTTTCAGCTCCAAGAAATATTTTATAATTCCCATATTATCTTGCTTTAACTTTCTGTCTTCTTTATTGTGTTTTTGTGATGAAACGAATCGCTTTCATCTTCATGTCTTCCATATCGAGAGCCAAATATTCTTTCATCAATCTGTAGATTATCGTTATAATGTGTTCTATAGATCATAGCCTACAGAAATAGCAAAATGTATATATTCACATTTATTTTAATGGCTGGGGAGCATATAAGAACAATTAGGCAATAAGAAGCATTATAAATATGATTTTGAAGTTTACTTTCATAATAAAGATGATAAAGAAAACTTTAGATATCACTGGTAGAAGATGGTTAATGTTTCTGAAAAGAATTTCTTCTTTGCATTATACATTCAATAATGTTTTTGTACATTTTGCAATCATACATCTCATCAATTTCTATACTTCTAATAAACTAATCGTCAATGAATTTCTCATTTTTACTAAAATGTTACTGAAGTATATTATTTTAGAAGTCCTGTCTAAACTATTGAGTAACTTACTTTTTCATTGAAACAGAATCAATAAGTGAAAAATATCTGTGTTTATGTTTTTTTTTGTAGGTATGCAGTATGTGTAGGTGTCTAGTTTCCAAAATCATTTCAGAAATCTATGACATTCACTAATATTTGTTTATACACCTTGATGAAATTCAAAAATAACTGTGTTGAACACAGACTGTTTAGAAATAAAATGTTTATTTTTTTAGAAAAAGAAAGTATTATTATTGAACTTTTATGCGCATAGACAGTGAAATATAGACTGTCTACTTTGCTATCATTATGTTGTACAAAATACAAATATTAGTATCGTGTTTCATATAAATATAATTAAGATCCATATTGTCTATGAATGATCAAACTCATAGTCATGAAGTTCCAGAAGAAAATCCTTAACTATGATAGAATAAGTAATAACTAATTCAACACTGTTTCATTATTGAACTATAAATAGTTATCGGAAAGGGTTTTGTGGAGATTTTTTATAATTTTATAGTTGAATTCATGAGTCAATTGAAGCTAGACCACCATGGAACACAATAAGACGAAACATCCGTCTAGTACTTCTAGGTTTTCAATTACTATAAATTATTACAAATTCAGTAGTTTTGTGTAGAAATAAAACTGTTAATCGTAAACATTTTATAAATCATTAAATATATCTGATGAATTTGTATACATAGATATATTCCTTTCCAATTGTTTTCAGAAGACTTCTTAACACATAATTTTTATTTTTTTATAGTGCACTCGAAGTATTAAGTTGAAGATTAGTCATTTTAAAAATATTAAATCTACTTTAAGCCTAACGTTTAGTGACTTACTTACTTACTTACGCCTGTTACCGCTCGTGGAGGAGCATAAGCAGCCCACCAGCACTCTACATTCAACTCTGTCCTGGGCAGTCCTTTCCAGTTGTTATTCATCCTTTTCATATCTGCTTCTATTTCCCAGAGTAATGTGTTGCTTGGCCTTCCTCTTTTCCTCTTTCCTTCACAATTCCAAGTTAGGGCTTGCCTCGTAATGCAGTTTGGTGATTTCCTTAATGTATGTCCGATCCACTTCCAACGTCTTTTCCCAATTTCCTCTTCAGCTAGAAGCTCGTTTGTCCTCTCCCATAAAACGCTGTTGTTGATAGTGTTCGGCCAGCGAATGTTGACTATTTTGCGTAAACAACTGTTTATAAATACTTGTACCTTCTCGACGATGGATGTAGTAGTTCTCCACGTTTCAGTTCCATACAGTAGGATTGTCTTGATGTTCGTATTGAAGAATGTGACTTTGAAATTAGTTGACAGATGTTATGAGTTCCATATGTTCTTCACTTGTATGAATACGGTCCTTGCTTTGTCAATCCTCACAACGTTTGTTGGAGTAAACAATTAATGAAGTAAAACATTTATCTATCCTTTATAATGTTTAAAAAAAATTAGTTAAGCCACTGTAGGAATAGTATTTAGGGTGTTAAAAAATTTAATCAACTCAGAATAAATCATGACACTAATGAAAAGTTTTGTTGTCTGAAATATAAAAACGGTCGTCCAGTGCTTCCAGGTTTTCCATTGTGGTCTAGTTTCGATTGACTCATGAGTTCAACTACATAAAATTACTAAAATCTCCACAAAACCCCCTTCTGATATCAAAATTTTTGTTAAATCTATAGAATAATCAAAAGGAATAATAAAGTAATGTTCCGTTGTAGTATTTAAACTGGCATTAATTTTTATTTGGTTATTTATTCTCTGAAGAAGTGGCTTACACTAAGTCACGAAACGTCAGAAAATCTAATTTTTCTACTCATTAAGATATTACAAATATATTATTTATTTATTTATAGTAATGAATTGGAGAATATTGTAATGAGATGAATTAATCAGCTATGATTTGTAAATTTCAATAATATTTTTATTACATGACGAGTTAGAAAAATGGACATTTGTAACATTTATTCTAAACTTTTGTAACATTACAAAACATTGAAAGCAGATGTATGAGTTTCCCATAACTAATTACAATATCCTTATTTACACTTCAATAGATAGTACAAAAAATTGGATTTCAGTAATGTTTCTATAATAAGTTACTATTAATTAGAATGTAGCATAAGACATGAAATGATCAAGGATTCCATGCATCTTACTACCAATGTGGGGTGGGTTACTTATATCCACATAAGTAGTATATGGCGATGGTCAGGCAGAAGATCGACAAAGAAAGAATAGGAAAGAAGCGCAATCCGTATGAAAATGTATGAACAATGAAATCAGAGAAGATGAACTGATATTTGCAGTAGGAAAAGTTCAGATTGAGACAATTGATTGTTATTTTGCAAATTAACTGTTTACTGTACGGTTATCAGAATGTAATGAGATAGCCTGAAATTTGTGCTTAAATGCATTCGATTTTACCCATCCGTGTTCTTATTCATTACACTACTATTACAGACTATTGATTATGGCTTACATATCTCTTCTTGTAAACAATTATAAGACAGTCAAATGAAACACTATTCTATATATTTCAATTGGTGACCAGTGTTGTTATCATTATTTATGCAAGAAATATCTTATGCAATAAAAGTTTAATTATATGAATAACAGTAAACAACAAACTTTATAACAAGTAGTGACCTACTGTTATTTGGTTTTTGTTTGTTTTTTATACTTTTTTAATGATAAATATTTGTATATCTAATAATCAATGTTAAACATCCATCCTTCTGTCAATTACGTAATAAAATTCAATAAAACCAATACAGATTTTAAATAGTTTAGTTCAAGAGATTTATACATTTATTGAATGATTCTAGTGAATTTGTCTTTTGTGGTGATTTAATTATTCATATTTCATGATCTTTAGGATGATAAGTTTGAGTTAATGATGTGTTGCTCAAAATGTGAACCGAAATTTCATAAATTAACCATTTAACTTGAAAAAAACAATCCACCATTTAGTAACAGTCAATTAACTTAAAGATACGACACCAACCAACAATAAAATTTTTTTAATTTGCTCGACAGAATAGTCTTAGTTCGGCAATCATTGAAAGCTAGAAACTCTTTTACAACTGTTTCATCGTAGTATATAACCTTTAAGCAACGCTTATCTATAACTCCATTGAGTTTCGAACCCAAAACTCTAAGATCTCGCGACCAATGCCTAATCTTTAGATCATTGATTCAGCCAAGAAATAACGATTAAACTTATTTGTTTTAGCCATTGGATCCTGAATCAGTGGTTTAAAGGTTGAGTGACCATTGAGAGACATCGATGTTCCAGCTCCGACCACTAGTAGAGCTGTGAATGTCCAGTGCTGAGGACGCTTACAATACGATGAAACAACTGTCTAAACGTTATCTGTTTCCTTAGTTAATTTGTTTATTCGTAAAAACTATGGAATTCAGCAGTCTCCAAAACCCTCCTACAGTAATCAAAACTTTTGTTTAACTTTAAACTAATAAACTGAATATTTAACAGAGTCATATGATGTTTATTAAGGTAATCCGTCTTGTCTTATTATTATAGACGTGCCTTTGAGTGTATTTGTTATGCATATATATCAGCTCTACAGAATGTGATTTATGTAACTAATTAATATTGATATCTTGAATGACTAGTTGGTTTTGACCAACATATTGCTGTACAGAACATAATAACAGTGAAAAGGAAAATAATGAAGTAAACATTATTAAGTAAAGAATAAAAACTGATACCATATAAAATTACGATTATGATATATATGAATATAAGCTGTTTCCTTAAGAACTAAATAAAGTGTAAAATGATGGCACTTTATGAAGATAAGTAATCGAACTATCGATATTTATTTAAAACGTTTATGCAGCCAATAAGAATCTAAGATTAGTAACATGTCAAATAATAACTGACAAATAAACATTTGTTTGGTAAGTGTTGGGGACGTTAGATCCCTAGAACTCACTTGAAAAAGGTCCTAATTTTTTAATTTTATTCTGAAAATTTGAATTTCATGTTTTCGCTCCATGAAACGCTTGGCTGACCTATAGCTTACATTTCCCACTCGGAAGTTCATGACTGTCATTGGATGATGGATTTTTTTAGTAAGCTATTTTACGGCTCTCACAAGGGCGTTTCTATTATTATATAAATAAGCTTGACTTGTGTACTTAGTGACCTCGTATTTTCTGGGTGCTTGTAGAATACATTCTTCTACGCCTCATCAAGACTTCTTGATCTAGTGAGCAGGGCCGGGGACAACAGACTAGAATAGCCTATCGTGTCACTGCGTCATCGATCTTCTCTCCGTTTACCGAATAAGGTGAACTCTTAATACCAAGCTTATCAGTAGGTTTATTTTGTTTTACAGTCAGTAAAATATAGGGGAAAATACTATATATATATATATATATATATATATATATATATATATTGCTCTTCCATGAAGAACTCAATGGTTGAAACGTGAATATAATCAGCATTTTCGATAGCTTCAAGAAGATCAAAAGATTAAGTAGTGATAATATATATGTATGTAATGTATTCAACTGTTTAAGAGTTTCTTTAATCAAAAACAGTACTCAGTAGTCAAGACTGTTGGCGGAAGTGCAAGATAAGTGGAAGATACAAGTAAACAATTCCAAATGAATTTACACTTCACCCCATTGCACAAGCAGGTGGCTATCAGAACTCAGTAGCCAGGCGGATAACGTGATGTCGTTTCAAACGAAAGTTATTGGGTTCTAGTCCCAGAGCTAACTCCAACTCTGAGATCCAGGTACATAGGCTGACGAGTCCCAAATATGACAAAACGCGCGTCCTGGATTCCACTGCTAGCCACTATCCATCTTTGCTTATAAAATTATTACTTTTTTTACATATGTGCAAAAATGATGTTCTTATCATGTCATAAATAGGAAAATGTATTTTCGTTACAAATCACTTCTTATAACCTAAAATAGTGGTTAAGTAACCAGTAGTACATTATTGATATTATAAGATTTTACAATTCATTTGAAATGTCGAGCTTTCCATTACTTTCAATGATACACAAGATAAATACTGAAAAATAAATCAGAATACCCATAATGTAATTACTTAAATATTACAACCAACTACTAACAATTAATGATACTAGATGACTTAACAACGGTAGATCATTAATTGATGCGAATACGGTTGTGTTCTATTGTTTAAGACCTCACAAATATGTGTGCAAAAGTTTACACGCAACTTACATTTCCAAAAACCGCATGTTATTTGAAAAATTTATTCTTGTCAGGTGTGTTCACATCAATAGTTGTGCATAAGTAATGGAAATGAGAGACACCTTGGCAGTGTACGCCAACAATCCAATCAGAAATCTAAATATCGAGCAGATTTTACTTTCATTTCCTAAATTAATGAACGACGACAGTTTATGTAATTGAATGTCTGTGGTCCTTAAAGGTTAAGTGAAACTTTTTCCCAATATATTGCCTCCTACATCATCTATTGAAAACGAGTGATTTTTGTAATAATTTCATTAACTATTTCATGATGAAGAAGTAATGACTTATGCTTTTCTATGAAAGTACATTAAAACTTCTAAGATTTATTATCAATCTTTATGAAACTACCATATTAAAGCATATAAATAACTTACTAATAAGTGACAATTTTCCATTCATAATAAATTAGATACCTATGTACTTGTAACGATAATGGATTCAATACAACTAGAAAAGGTGACTTAGTTATAATCTAAACAGAATAATGTAGTGACAAGGTTTTGATAATCAAACGTTTATAAATGTAAATAAAGAGACTACTGAATTTTTTAAAAAGTGAACTAAGAAATTCTTTGATTTAAACAATTACTGAAGGATTTATATTAACTCGAAATTCCGCTTTAATAATGCTATCTGATAATAAAAAATCCGTGTAAAAACTGAAAAACACCATTGTTATTTTATAGTATTGTTTATAACGTCTTATCTCATATGAATGTTGCTGATGAGATGTTTTCTATTCAAAATTAGTAGACTTTCTTATGATTGAATTCATTAGGCAATTATAGCTAGACCACAATGGAGAACCTGGAAGTACTAGACGGCCGTTTCGTCCTATTATGGGACTGCTCAGCAATGACGACCCACGATCCTGCTCGTGGAATTCGACCCTCAGACCTATAGGTCTCGCGAGCGAACGCTTAAACTCCAGACAACTGAGCCAACACCCAACTTTATCAAATGTATTCGTTAAAGTGTTTGAGTGAATGTAATGTACAGGAAATTAATGTTTTGTATTATCCTATGTTGAAGTTAATTTTGATTTTGAGACTGAATATATTGAAATTAAAATGATAAAAAAACTAACAAATGATTAAATGTCTTCTACTCAGAAGAAGTACATACCATATTAAATTGTTTATTTTAAAAGCTAACACATGCTTAAAGAAGGATACACATGAAACAAGAACATGATAAATAATAATAATTTTGAATAAATTGAGCATTGTGTAGATTTTTATAAACAAATAATGTAGTTGTAATATCCCAGTGAGTAGAAAAATTAGATTCAGAAGCCACTTCTCTGAAGACGTGGCTTACACTGAGTCACGAAACGTCAGAAAATCTAATTTTTCTACTCATTGGGATATTGCAAATACATTATTTATTTATGATGAATAATGATTTTGATCGATTTCAGCATTCAAAGATATTTAGTGTCATGAAAATAAAATCAGTAGAAAGCTTAGACTTACAGAATAACAAGAACAAACAATTTCGCAATATATTATTTTGTGACAACTAAATGACGAATAATTAATATGTTTTGACCATCTGAATCTTCCCACGGATATTTATAACCACAGTCTTTAAATCTCTTTTGGCATATATAGATCAAACCATTTAAACTCTTCCCTGTGAGTCAGAAGGTCCTCATTTAGAAGAGTTATGACGCCTCATGATGAAAGCCGAGTTTCCTCGGAAGTTACCAGGCCGATACTCTTTCTGTAAACCAGAGCAACCATTTATTTAGGTACACGGAATGCTCGTACAACCTGGGAGACCTGGAGAGTCTTTTAAATTATTCCAGAAATGAAAAGATACAACCTGGAGGTATTTGGAATCAGTGAAACATATTCGCCGCAGGTCGGATAACAACGATTAGCTTCAGGGGAACTTCTATAATAATTTGGCCACGAAGAAGAAAATGCCCTGCATACACAAGGAGTTGAATTGATGCTGTCCAAACAAGCACAAAATGCACTTATAGGATGGGAACCCCATGGATCAAGGATCATCAAAGCCCCCTTCAAAACAAAGAAAGAGGGCAATGCATTGAATGTTATCTAATGCTACGCGCCTACCAACAACTACAACGAAGACGTTAAAGATCAATTCTATGATAGGCTGCAGTCAATCGTCGAGAAATGCCCAACAAAGGATCTGACCATTCTGATGGAAGATTTAGATGCCAAGGTTAGAATGGATAACACCGGATATGAAGACATCATGGGACGACATGGACTGGGAGAAAGAAACAAAAATGGTGAGAGATTTGCGAGCCTATGTGCCTTGAATAAACTGGTTATAGGTGGCGCTATATTACCACATAACCTTATAGACTTACTGGATCACACTACAAAGAACCAAATCGATCATATCTACATCAACAAAAAGTCAATGAAGACGATTGAGAATGTGAGAACCAGGAGAGGAGCTGATATAGCACCAGATCATCATTCGATGGTAGTCAAGATGAAATTAAAACTTAAGAAGCATTGGACAACGGGGAGGACAACATCATAAAAGTTTAATATGGCTTTTTTCGGGATACTGACAAACTCGACAAATTCAAGATAGCTTTCAACAATAAGTTCCAGGTCTTTATAGAAACTGGAAAGGGATTAAAGAGACAAACACTTCAACATTCCAGGAGGTTCTGAGCCACAAGAAGCACCATCACAAGGAATGGATCACAGTTAATACATTGGATAAGATTGAAGAAAAGAGGAATAGGAAGGCGGCAATCAATACCAGCCGAACAAAAGCAGAAAAAGTCAAGGTACAAGTCGAATACACAGAAGTAAACAAGCAAGTGAAGAGAAGCACCAGAATCGATAAACGTAAATATGTGGAAGATTTAGCAATGACGGCGGAAAAGGCTGCAAGAGAAGGAAACATGAGACGATTGTATGACACAACAAAGAAGCGAGCTAGAAATTACCGTAATTAACCAGAACGACCAGTGAAAAGCAAGGAAGGCAAAGTAATCACTAATATTGAAGACCAGCGAAACAGTTGGGTAGAACACCTTAAAGAACTCTTGAATCGACCAGCTCCACTGAAATCACCCTTCATCGAAGTAGTAGCCACGGACCTCTAAATCGATGTTGGTGCATCAACAGTTGAAGAGATCAGCATGGCCATCATGCGAATCAAGAGTGGCAAAGCAGCGGGACCAGACAACATTCAAGCAGAGGCACTGAAAGCAGATGTAGCAGTAACTTCAAAGATACTCCACATTCTCTTCAGTAACATTTGGGATGAAGAACAAGTACTAACAGACTGAAAAGAAGGACTTCTGATCAAAACACCAAAAAAAGGCGATCTCAGCAAGTGTGATAACTACAGGGGCATCACTCTTCTCTCAGCATCAGGAAAAGTCTTCAACGGAGTATTGTTAAGCAGAATGAGGGACTCCGTAGACGCCCAACTTCGAGCTCAACAGGCTGGATTCCTTAAGGATCGATCGTGTACAGACCAAGTCGCAACTCTACGGATCATTGTGGAACAATCGGTTGAATGGAATTCATCACTCCACATTAAGCATTTTATAGTGTGGACAGGACAACAGTATGGAGGCTTCTTCGACACTACGGCGTGTCTGAGAAGACAGTCAATATCATACGGAATTCCTATGATGGATTAAACTGCAAAATCGTGCATGGAAGACAACTCACTGACTCGTTCGAGGTAAAGACCTGTGTCAGTCAAGGTTGCCTACTCTCACCCTTTCTCTTTCTCCTGGTGATCGACTAGACCATAAAGTCGTCAACATGTAGAAGGAAGCACAGGATACAATTGACAGCTAGGATGCAGCTGGACGATATAGATTTCGCAAATGAGCTCATGAAAATGATTCTTCTAAAACCACGTGACTAATGCCATAACTATTCCTCTTCTAATAAGTTCAAAGATCAAGGAATGAAGATTTTTTGATAAGGCACTATAAACTCACTTTTAATATAAAAGACATTTACTATTAGTTCAAATACATGTATGTATATATGGCTATCAACCTCAAGTTTATTTTAAATAAACTAATCACAAAAAAATCCGTGAAACATCAAGAACTACAATACCCCCACTGTACTTTAGAAAATAAAATAAAATTTTGAAATAAACACAGTACTTCAGATTTACACTATTCATCAAAACAAAAAAAACAGATCACAAAATTCATTTAATTTAATCAAATAGATTTCAATGTTCTATAGTTTTAACTACTTAATAGTTGTTGTTGTTTTTATGTATATAACTACAAATAATTCAGTAAATCATTTCAGTTAAACAATGTTTAGATCAGATTTTCTAATAAAAACAAAATTGGACATTTAACTGGTTTGAACAGTACAATGTTCAACATAAAACTTATGAACACTTCGAAGCAAAAAAAACGTATGCTAAATATCTTAAGTTTGTAAGTTATATAAAAAAAATAAACATTATTTTTTTCCCCGGAGAATAACTTGACATTGTTTATGCATATATATGCACAATACTTTAGGTTGCTAGTTTGAATTATTCACTTTCTTGATATAACATGTTTTAGTAATATGATTCTTTTTAGAAAATATATATAATTTATATATACAACAGTTTTATAATAAAGCTCATTTACGAACATGTTCAACTTATGAAAGTAGAATAAAGTTTATTAAAACAAAATATCATTACAAATAGTTGCTTGAATATAAAAATGGTCATCATTATGAAATGATTAGAAATTAAGTTTATTTATTTATTTATTTGAACACATAAATATTGGTACAAGGGGCTACCAGATATATATGCTCCACACAAATCTCATTTGATTTGTGTGAGGGCTGTGATACTGCCCAGGTGCCCAAACTGAAGCATGTGGTTTTCTTAGAGTGCCACACCAGGAGCCTTTGACCTAAAGGTCTGATTCACAAGGTAGTGGAGCAACATTAGGAGATGCAGTCCCATGATAGCCAGTGACCAGCGATTGATTAATACTCCATTTGTTCCCTCAGGATACTGGAGGCCATGTGCACCATTGGTTTGGGATCAGGGTTTTTCAGCTCCCCTAGAGGACTTTCCGTGTCCACCAAACCGGTTAAAGCGTCGGACATTCGCTTTTAAGTGAATATGTTGGTATATTTTTAAATGATTAGGTTTAGATAAAATATTTCTTTAGATTGTAAATATCTTTCCATAAATGTCTTTTATTGGAATGAACCTCATTGAACATTAAGATTATATGACAAATCGATTTCTGTTAGTTTTATGTCTACTCAATACTTTATATAATCAAACTGCTGTGATGAAAAAAGTAGAATAAATAGTCTTGAGATCATTAGACGCCTTTGTGGCTGTCGGTATTCGAAATAGTCCTTAAACTTCGTATACTGCTCGTCCTGATAACCGTTACTAGATAACATACATCGGTGCATAAATCAGAAGATGAATACAAAAATGTATGTGTTATCAAATCATTTAAGCGGCTAACATTAAAGCTAGCAGAATGAATATGTACGTAGGTGGTAAGCAATGGTCAAGGATACATGTTCATACAAACGTAACAACAATAAAAGTACAATGGTATGGATAATTTGTTGTTGTATGAATGAATCTGTCTGTTAAATAATTTAATAAAAGGGTTTAACCAAATTAAATGTGAACAAAGTTAAATGTACGTGAGCTGCTATACCTTGTTGCAATCGCGAAATCCTTATAACGAATTAAATAGCTCTAAAAAATTACTCAGGATGGTATTTTTTTATTCTTCACTAGTTTGCAATAACAATTATCCTCAAACTGAACTAATCTCATAAACACTCTGACGTAAAATTTTGTTCCGTATGATTTCCATTCAGTTTACTTGTTTCACAAACGTTTCTATAATCAGTGTAGATAAATTCCTTTTACTCTTAAAAAAGGTTACGTAATGAACACCGTAATAAAAATATACTTGCAATAACATGTATATCGGCCTAATACAATTAGAAAATCATAACTTAGAAAATCGTTACTTTCATGACCCATAAAACTTAAAAAATCAAGACCGTAACGGACAGCTCAGTAGTAATCGGAGCACCAAGCTTTGAGCCATAACTTTCGTATGGATGCTTTAGAGAGTTAGTGACACTAATTGGCTGACTAAACTAGCGCAAATAGTAAATAAACAGCTCACTCCTTAACAGCTGATTTGTGTTTTCATTTGAAACTACTCTGCAGCTGATACTAAAAAACCAACCTGATGTTAATGCAGAGAAATCTATAATGATAAGGCTTATTTTTACAACAGGCTGAATCCAAGATTTAGACAAAAAAGTCTTCTTCTAACGGCTTAGAAACCATTTTATTCAGACGGTTTGGCTTCATTAACGGTATGCTTTATTCAACTTATATATGATTTATTACGCTGTCTATTATATAGTCAATCCACATAATTCCTTTAAAGCTATAATTACACTGCAAGAGTTTGTGGTTACAATATATTCCAAGCTAGATAGGAGAATACGTTTATTAACTCTGCAGATTCTGTTTCATTAAAAATAAATAAATATAACCACATGAAGTTGTAAACTGTGTCTGTCTTCCCTCAAAGCTTCAGATTAAAAGTGCTTCATATCTGTCTTCCTTATATACAACCTATCTTTTATATATTACCACCACCACTAAATTAACTACTTCTATGGATTCGGTGTTCATCTTGTTGTGCTAACGAGGTATGACAACTTGGACCGATACATATATGTGCCTGGTCCTACGTTCTAGCTGACTGACTGACTGAAACTGTATCATACATTTTGCTTTTATTTAATTAATCATGATAAATCAATTGTAATTATGAAAAATAGTAAACGTGATTTAACACTAAAGATCCATATTAAACAAAACGTATTTTAGTAATCAAAAGTGTTAACTTAGACATATGTAAATTCTGATAAGTCGTTAATATTCAACAGAAAGCATGAAATAATATTATATTTTTGGCCGAGTACACAAGTCATCATGAATTGAGAACGAAAGTTCAATAAATCAGTTTATTGATTCTTTAAAGATAAAAATAATATTTTCATAGTTGAAAGCATGAGTCAACTGAGGCTAAACCATCAAGGAAAACCTGGAAGCACTGGACGGCCGTTTACTCCTATTGTGGGACTCCTCAGCAGTGCGCATCCACGATCCCGCACTCTTGAGATTCGAACCCAGGACCTACCAATCTCGCGCCAGAGCAGTGGTCTATCGGTTAATAGGATGCGCACTTCTGAGGAGTCCCACAATAGAACGAAACGGCCGTCCGGTGCTTCCAGGTCTTTCTTGGTGATCTAGCTTCAATTGACTCATGCTTTCAACTATGAAAATACTGAAATCTCCACAAAAAACCTTCTGATCATAAAAACAATAGTTTAACTTAATAATATTCTTTTGAATAAATATCTTCTCATGAGAAACTTCTTAATGCAAGAGCAGAATGCATTATGATGCTCTTTTATCAAGGGAATTAATAACATGAAATCCTTTTGAAAATTGTTAGCATCAGAAGGTGAAATCACTTATTCGGAAAAGCTATTCCAGCTTCTAATCGTAGGATGAAAGCAGGTAAATTAAATTAAAATTTAATATAAATGTAGGTTTTCGCAGATATTTGCATTAGCCTCGAAGGTGTCGATTATTGGCGGGTCAAAAAATGATACGGCATACATACATTTGAATCATTTCTTTTGATAAGGGATACGGTCAGTTATTATTTAGATATCTGATAACAGACTGGAACCGTACAGATCTAACATCTACAGATTGAAAAAACTGTTGATTTGGATCATTAACAAAGTATTTACTTTAGAACACTAAAATGCGATGTATTCTTACTCTGAAGTATGGATTAGCTGCTTGGATGTAATACTATTATGAAGTCGAAGGAAAATTAGAAATAATGCTTCGAATATGATGTTATCAATCTATCTGAATGTATTGTAAAGGACACTGATATTAGTTCCGCTGTTATTTTTAGTAGTGTCCAAGTTATGATGTAGAAACGTTTCTTGTCTCAACACCTGGATCATTTCTTTACATTGACTTATCAATGGTGAGAGTCACTATGATCAAGGTACAAGGATGAATACTTTCGGAAATAAACTTTAATCATCAACCTTTCGATTATTTGACTTGATTATTCTGAAACCTAGACAAGTCTCAATACATATAGAATATATAAGCCTATGTGATATCTGTGAAGATGACTATGAAAAATTTACATTGTCTTTGGTGAAAAAAGTTAATATATCCTCATGGGTCTTGGATTTGCAACCAGAAATCCCCCATGTATCGACTTAGTGTTGTCTTGGTATGACAAATATAGCCCATAGCATAAGACGAAATGCCCCGATTCCCTTGAATTATAACTTTACCAAGGTGGATAAAAATGTACTCTAAACAATGGAGAATATTTCCTACTTTTATGATAAAGCTTGTCTCTTGAATTCAAATTCTACAATTAAAAGTCCCAATTCAGACCTTTTGACTTATGTAACATTACATTTTCCTGAATTCACTGATTCCATCAAGTTTCGGGAGATAAACGTTAATGAATTTTGAACACACTTGAAGATAATACTTGACGTTTACTTACTATCATTTAAAGTTTTATCAAAATATTTCTGGTTACTGATATACACTCTTTGAAAATATGTATTTATCTTGTGCATTTGTGTTGTTATTAATTTTTTCAGCCACACTGTGATGTGTATTGCTGACATCCATATAAGTAGTATATGACGATGGTCGGGCATTCCAGTAGAGGTTCGATAACGAAAGAACGGGTACGAAACTCAATTGATATGGAAATGCATGAACAACAATCATCAATGACGATGGACTGATATTTGCAGAAGAAACGGTCAAAGTTAAGACAGTTGATTGATAGTTTGCAAATTAACTGTTTACTATATGGTTGTCGGCTTTTAGTGAGATATTCTGTAATTTTGTGCTTAAATATATTCGATTGTCCCCACTCGTGTTCTCACTCACTACAACAATTTTAACGAGAACTAATTCCATAACTTCTCATAATCTAATTATGAAGCATATTTAATAAAAAAAAATCGGAAAATAAACAATTTCGGATGTTATTATCTACTGTTTATACATCTAATTTTGGTCAATATTTAATTTCGACGTTAAGGATGCCGGTCAACAATTTTATCGTCTCAAGTTACTTCTCACTATTTAAGTTCACTGAAAAATATCTGTACTTTCATCCCTTTTAAATATGGATATTGTTCACATTTGTTCCAGATTATTTGATGGATTCTTTATTTCCTATGGTTTTACTAAACAAGACTTTATATGTTCACAATGAAAGAAAACTACTAATATTTTCTTAGATGTTCATATATGGTTCTTTTTACCAATGATTGATTCGTGATTTTACTAGTGAAGAAGGATTTTTGAAGTTATTATGTATAGTTCATTTGTAATGTCATTTCGCTTAAGATCATGTGCCAGTTTTTTTGTCAGGACAGTGAGAATGATAGAGACACCGTATATATATATGCTAAAGTAACTGTTGGTTTTTGGCAAATGTAATACTGTAATTAAGAACTTTTAAAAGTAGTTGTCTCTTATTTTAGCTGATTCCTACCTGATGTAAGTTCTTGAAGAAAACTTACCATTCTTAGATAATTAGTATATTTGAACGATACTGAAAAGTATTCTAACACACGTTGTGTTAATATTAATTAACGAAATATTAACTATAGAACCCATGATAATATCTTAAAATATAATTATTAGGTAGTATATTGTATTCATAGTTGTATATATTAAACAAAAGGAAATAAAGTTTGATTAAGTTTTTATAGAGACAAATTTGGATTATTAGTAGTTCTTGTCATCGATCAATATCACTTACAATACCATTGAATACCGAATAGCATTTTACAGGCTTGCGACTAGACAGTGACACATCTAACTGACTATTCTATTCTTTTGGTGATGAATGTTTCAAATGCAATATGGTTAAACCTCAATTTTCACAAAAATTTCAGAAACACACCTAGAAGGTAGTTTTTTGTTGATTCTAGGTGATTTTTGTCTTAGACTAAAGCTTATTAGGGTAGAAATAATACTTGAGTGTTCAGTAATGAATGTTATCCTGGGACAGATTCTGAAGAACGAGATGGAATAAAATAGATTTCCATTGCTTATTAGTTTTTTTAATTATTATCTACCTAAATTTAATCCATAATGCAAAGTCCTTGTAGTGAAATATCGTCTTAAGTTTTAAAGTTGCTTCAAAAAATTATTCCCAGTTCAAAAAGTTTGTTGAATAGTAGAAATTATATTAATTTTTAACTAATATATGATAAATGCTGACCAAAATAGACACCTGTAACCACATTGATATGATACACGACTACAAAAACAGTACATAATTGTTACACTACAATTCAGGAATAATTTTAATCAATATTACTTTTCCTTATAAAGGTATATATTCTTGAGAATGTGATTAAAGTTTGCATACTAGTTATTTGAATGCCAATTTACGAAAAAAAATATATATATATAACACAATACTTACTAATTATTCTTCATGTGATCTCGAACCGAGTCAATTGAATAACTATCCTGAGAACTTACAAATATTTGAAATCTTAGTGACTAGACGTAAACTTTCATTTCACAGCAAGTTTTCTTTACGGCTAGATAAAAATGTACACAGATTCTTGAGTATTTAATTAACAGACTATTGGTATGAAAAAAATTTTGAATTGTTGACTATAAACACTAAACTTTATTCTGTGACTTCACGATAGTTTTACCTAACTTATTATAAAACTTTTATTTGCAAGGTTACTAAATAAGTGAGAGCTATAAGGTTTAGTAGTAATCTGTCCTGTCAGAAATCACTCTGACAACAACACACAATGTAGCTTGGCGTCAATTTAATCCAACTCCTAAATGATTGATTTCCTAAAGGATAGGATTTAGCCATTGATTTTTATAATCAGTTTATTTATTTTTATCAGTTAGTTTGCAGCAGGAATATTTTAGTCATAAATCTTCTAGGTTTGTTAATTAGTATGCACCACTAAGTGTAAGAAAGAGTTATAGGCTTTAAAATTTCTCATTAAAATTCTGATTAAGTGTAACTACAATTTCAAAATATACTACCGCGTCATTCTACTAGTTATCTCAAAATATCAGTTCTTAAAGTACTTTGAAGTAATTTTTATTTATTTGTTTTTGTCGCCATACTGTTAATCATAATTGACAAGACTAAATAAATACTGGAATTTCTTGAATAAAGAAATCTTCATTCTGATTATAATCATGTACTCACTAGTGACCAGCATCCAAGATGGATTTCCTTTAGTTCTAGTTAGTAGCCGTGACCAGTAGAATCTAATCTGAGTTGGATGGAGATAGTTATCCACCTCAGATAATGGGTGAAGTGTTACGCAAAATCATGGATCGATAGAAGTTAAACATTAACATCGTTGGATGCCAGTTGGGTGGTTTGAGGATTAGGTGTTCACGTGCCATACCGAGGTTTCTGGTTTCCAGTCCCATATGAGGGATCGTGGATGCACACTAATAAGGCGTTCCATATTAAAATGAAACGACCGTCCACTGCTTCCACGTTTACAATGCTGGTCTAGCTTACATCAACTCATGAATTTAACTATTAAACAGAGAACAGAGAACAAAATGGCCGTCCAATTCTTTCCGGTTTTCATTGGTGGTATTGCTTAGTATCGACTCATAAATTCAGCTATATATATACATCATTTCTTTAGGCCTAACCGATAGTCTGCTACTGTAAAATTTTCATAAAACTTTTCTTATTGATGAAATAATAATTATAAGCAAATTCGTTTTCTATGAAAAACAACATCATTTACTAATACGACCTTAAGTGAAATTGTAACATTGACCATCATATGCTATAAGGATTCTTATTCATCAATTTAAGTCAAATTTTAATAGGCTTTGGATACCTTCTCGAAACAATACGAGTAACCTTTTCTAGGACAAATTTCAACTGCAGACACGTAAAATTAGAAAGGAAAAAGTCATTTCTTATAATATATTTGAAAACAAGGTAGAAATCCTAACTGTATTTAAAAAACTTAAATTATCTAAACAATTTAATAACACTTCATTAAATGGAATTTCATAAATATGTGACAGTATTGAAAGAATAGTGTATACAAAAATCTATAAACGCTTCCATCCGTAAAGTTTCTGGTCATCTATCAACCAATTAATAGCGATTACGTTTTTAAAGTAACCCTACTCCGATGCACCATTTAAACATTTGATACTGTAGAATGGATCTCATTTATGTATATTTAATGATTAGATTTGGCAAATGATGTGAATCGAAGGTATTGGGCTATCATTATCAACTCTCACAATTTCTACCATTTTAATGATAGCTGGTTGACTTAACAGTTCACTTGACTTTTCATAAATTAATACATTAAAAACTTGTTTCAGCTGAGCTATTTTTCATGATTTACTGTCTGCTTACCGTCCAGGCTAACATCAAAAGAAGAATCTTTAGAAATCACGGAATACTAAACAGCTATCTCATCCTAGTTCGCAACTCTCAAGTTATACTTACATGATATTATCGGGCATAGAACTCTGAGCCTTTAAGTCACACAGTCCACACTCCTAAACAACTATAAATAAATTTCTTGGATCCCAAATGTTTCAGTTCCGATATGATCTGCACGTCACTTGTCATGGCTATCCATTAGATTTCCTTACATCCACCTTAAAAGTAGTCAATAAGGAGTACACAATTATTAGGGCAGACATGTTTTGATATTCTTCAGATAAAATTTAGTTGTTTTCACAAAATAGTACCCAATGCTAATTATTTCATTGGTGATTTCCACGTTTTTCCAACTATGACCGACATCTAAAGTAAATTTATTTTTAGCTCAGAGTTACGTGGAATTTTAAGATTAATATATAATATAGTTATGAGACATGATGAAAGTAACCCTCTTGATTTCAAATTTTGAAAATAAAGTTAACTGTTAAAACTTTTCTGGCTTTATTACCATTAAAATAAACAAAAACTGAAAAAGATTCTGCTTCTATGCCAGATATCAATTAGATAGAGTAGGGAACAACAGATCAAGATGCAAACGTACGAATACTTTAGAAATGAATAATTCAGCATAGTATCAGTTTAAATTCATATAGTATTGTTTGTTTGAATCTTCTCATTGATGTTTAGGACTGCAACTGGTCAGTCTCTTATTGAAATATGTGCGTATTGCGTCGACACAGCCTTAATTCACCAGCACTGTAATCAAAGATGGGTAGTGGGTAGCAGTGGAATCCAGGAAGCGCGTTTCGTCCTATTTGAGACTGGTCACCTGGATGTACCTGCATCTCACAGTTGATATTCACTCTGGGACTCGAACCCAGTACCTTTCGCTTCAAACGCCATCGTGTTATCCACTCAGCTACTAAGTCCTAATAGCCGCTTGCTTGTGCAATAGGGTGAAGTTTAAACCCATTTGTATTGTTTGCCTGAATCATCCGATTGATGTTTAGGACTGCAGTTGATCAGTCTCTGGTACTGGATTCGAGTCTCAGAGTGAACATCAACTCTCAAATGCAAGTACATCCAGCTGACGAGTCCCAAATAAGACGAAACGCGTATCCTGGATTACACTGCTAGCCACTATCCATATTTGCTTACAATAGTATCAGTTTATTATATTAAAGTTTCCTGCTTTCAATTTTTTTTATTCCCATGATGAATTAAAAAGACATTCTCTATTTAACGGAAGCTTAACTCGATAAAATTCTAATGAAATTATTTTTAATTGAATACTTCTAATTCAGTTTAATCTTAAACCTTCATTTCGAATTACAGATTGCTTCATTCTGCAATCAACTATACCGCTTTATGTTATATCTTTCATTACCAGTTGTTCTACTACCTCCACTCTTCTACTTTTCATCTTATGAATATCCTATGATTATATAGAAAAACATGCAAATTTAGATTAATATACATCTATGAAAACTTTCATTATTTACTATAGCTGAATAATTGACTAATATTAAAGCATAAAGATGATGTAACAAAATTATTGACATGATAATTAAGTTCAATAAATTTCATTCTCATATATAACTTAAGTAATCAGTAGTTTTAAAAGTAATTTTTTTTTAAATTAACAAAAAAATAATTAACCAATAAGATATTTAATAAACAAATCATTGGTTAAAACATTTTATAAAAGTCATCAATATTTTAATTGTAAATTCCATTCATTTCTCAATGACAAAATCATTAACAATTATAGATAAATTAAATTTACATAATCAAAATGTAGACAATTATGATAATAATAATAATAATAATAATAATGAAAATAATTATGAGGTAAGATTATAAATATAAAACTACTGTAAAGTGTTTTCTGTAAATATATTTTTTATAATATTTTCAAATGTGTGAAATAATTTAATTTAATCAACAACAACAATCAAAAATGTTTTTCAACGATCTGAACAAACAAAAGTTTGTATGAACAAAGTACCAAAAGAATTTTAAAAATGCAAATTTTCTTCTAAATGGATAAAATACATTTAACAATAAAGCTGAAAATCTCTTGGTATAGTTTCGTTGAATATTTCCATTGATAATTTGAACTGTAATTGATCAGTTTCTTATTGGTATATGTGCATACTGAGTGTCTTGGGTCAATATTGACTTGATTCACAAGCATTATAAGCAAAGATGGATAGTGGCTAGCAATGAAATCTAGGACGGGCATTTTGTCCTACTTGGAACTCACCAGCTGAATGTATCTACATTCGAGAGTTGATGTCTACTCTGGGACTCCAATCCAGTACCAGAGACTGATCGATTGCGGTTCTAAACATCAACGGGAAGATTCAAGTAAACAATTAAATTTCACCCCATTAAACAACCATGTGGCTATCAGGACTCAATAGCTAAATGGATAACGTGATGACGTTTGAAGCGTACATTACTGGGTTCGATTCCCTGGGCGAGAATCGACTCTGAGGCGCAGCCACATCCAGGTGACGAGTTTTAAATAGGACGAAACGCGCTTCCTGGATTCCACTGCTAGCCACTATCCATCTTTGCTTATAAAAAAGCCGAAACGTTTAAATATAAAGTGATATTTTAACTCTTTAATTTTCCACTTTACATATTTTTTTTCTTCGGAATGCTTTTATATACATTGTAAGGTATACTATAGTACTATTTACAAAAATTAATCAAACGAATTAAAAATAATCGCTTTATCATAACTAGACGCCATCGTTTTTCTAATCTGTGTATTTGCAGTAATTATGAATCAGTTTTTGAAGAAATTATCTGAAATTTCTTTTATAGTCAAACAGAATTTTAGACGCTTAACGAACGTGGAATTTTCATTTAATATGTACCATATACTCATGAAATTGTTATATGACTGTCTATTCTATGTATTCAACAGTTTTGATTCAGGAAAAGGCGAAATTCTAGTTAATATGTATGTTACATTTGAGTGTTATCACAAAGATATTGATTTAAATATTTGATCACATATAAAACAATAGAGTTTAATAATTTTACATAATTTATTAATGGTTATAGTCTGAACGAAAAGTTTCCTCTGAAACAAATGTGACCCATGTCAAACTACGAGTTACTGCGGAGAAGTCTATGTTTCAGTCTGCATTAGGTGGGATTATTTCCTGTCTTGGCAGCGCAGTAGGAACAGGAAATATTTGGAGATTTCCTCGTATTTTGGCATCACATAGTTATTCTACCGGTATGTACACTTTGTGAAATTTTTATACTCTACGTTGTATTGATTTAAATAAATGTCAACATATCCAGATTACTCAAGTTACATAAATATTTAGTATTATTAAGAAAGTAAAATCTTTTGCAGCATGTGTACCATATATTTGATTCAACTGTTTCAAGAGTATGTAATGTAATAAAGTAAATATTACACGGTTTGAATTCATAGACAAAGATTTCTTATCCACCTTATCGGAGTAAAATATCGAAAAAATAAGGTATATAACCTTCTTTTGGTACTTTAAATACAAAGATATGATGTAAATTAATTTACTCTATAAATCTTTAGTTGAACTACGTTGACTCGGACTGTAAAGATGTTGTTGTGCACTGTTTATTATTTAATAAAAGTTTAGAAGTTCCTAAAGTCTATCCTAATCCTACAGTTAGCAAGATTTTTCTAACTGGAACATTTCTATTTGTTTTACTCTGCCATGAATCCAATCATGTAATGGATCACTATATATATATATCTTTCAAGATCGTGAAAGGCAGCAAATTTCTGCAGCTTTTCATGTGAATTTATTATACATTCATCTATATCTTAACTTCTACATTCATAAGCGTTACAATAATAGAAAGTGGATAATAAGTAGGTTTTTCTTAATGTTTGCTTTCATACTTGATTCTTAATTGCCTAGAAAACAAAATATTTACACGGTTTTGACTTAATACTTTGTATAAAAACTTATTTCTGAACAATATTCATTCTCTTAATAACTTGACCAATATTTCTACTTTCAAAAGTATATTCATTTGAGATTTAAGAATATAATAGGTGGAGAAAATTGAGTTGTCAGAATCATGGATATTCATCAATCGAAAACTTTTAAATGTCTAATCGATACAGGTTTTTGATGTACGATTCACTAACTTCTTGGATGCATTCATGCCATGAAGTATATTTTTACAACTTAGAATGAATGAAATGTCTACAAAATAAGGATCATGTTCCTAGTTGATAACTATATGAACATTTGTTTAATAAAATGATTAAAAATAATGATAACTCCTACTGACTGTTAACAGATTTTATAAAACAGCAAGAGTGAATATTCAGAACATTAAAATAACCCATAGTGTCATTGAATCACAAAAAGAGAATTCAGCGAAGAAAATTTCCTTTTCGACGAATCATTTACTCAAGCTGTATATTCGCATATATAGTTATATGGAAAATCTATGTCTATAGAAGGATAGAAAAGATTACATCATGAATTGATTCGAGAATAAATAACAAATTAGGTTACATATTAATCAAGGGGTAAGGAAGAACATAATTTATGGGTCAGGTAATTGTCCAAATGGCAGATTAAACAAAAGCGACAAACACAAGGGATTCCTCAGATTAGAAGAGACACTTCATCAAAATGTACCACCTTTTCATTGATTATTTAAGAGTAGGATAAACGTTTACTACTCATACTAAATCTTTATAAATGGAGTTGAAACAACTATTCATAATTATCAAAAGGGGGTTTTGAGGAGTACTTCCAGGTTTTCCATGGTAGTCTAGCTTCAATCGACTCATGATTTCAACTATTCATAATCGTTGTAGATAATTAAAACACTTTCAATCCATTTTTATGCAATGTATTATGAATTACACTGAAAGGAACTTACTTACTTACTTACGCCTGTTACCCCTCGTGGAGGAGCATAGGCCGCCCACCAGCATTCTCCATCCAACCCTACCCTGAGCAATTCTTTCCAGTTCTTTCCAGCTTTTATTCATCCACACTGAAAGGAAGCTTGATTCCTAATTACCGTAATTACTAAAGCAATGAATATTACTTATCAGGTGAATTTCAACTAAGTCGTTATATTGTTAATGAATCATTAATTTTTATGAACAATAGAATGATTGTATGTGAATTACTTTTCTTTTTCATTACAATATTTTTCAGGTGCATTAACATTTTATATAGTATGGTTGATTATCCTATTTTTATGGTCCATACCGATCATTATAGTTGAATATTCAATTGGTAGATTTACTAGAAACTCTGTTACATTAGCATTCTGTAAATTTTTTGGAAAAAAATTTTTCTGGTTAGGAGGATGGATGGTCGCAGTAGTTTTCTTTGTAAGGTTAGATTATTGTTTTTAACATTTTTTTCTACGAAGGTTTTGAAAGATTTTTGGTAACTTATTATGATAATTATTTTGATTTTCTTTCCATTATCAAGGAAATAGAAATTGTTTATTATACTTAATAACTAAAGTTGTATAATCGAGTGTTTATGGTTGCTCTAATTATTTGCATAGAGTCTGTTACGAATTTTTAATGGAATTCAGTTGACACATATGTATATTTGTGATACTAGATTGTTGATTATCATTATTAAGACTTCTGGTCTCAGCTGGGGCTTCTAGTGTATTGGTACTCCATAATAAGGCTTATCTATGACGTCATATGAGCTAACTGGTTATCATAGCCCTAAAAAGTTAAGTGATAACCCACCATTATGACTCTGAACCACATTGATTCACATTTTTAAAACTCATTTGTTTCCTCCAAATGGGAAGCAGATTTTGCAAGCTAACATTAACAAACAGCTGATTTAAATGATGTAAGACATCTTGCCATTTAAAGACTACAGTTAAACAGTACTACATAAACACATTGTGAATACAAATTTGAGTAATTACAGGAACTCATTGATCTCTCTGGAACTATTCGTTTACATAGGTCTGCATTCGTTATGTAAATTTTACCAAGCTGTTTAATGAATCAATTTCTGTCTCTATCTAACCTAGTTTTTAATATTACTGTGAATACTCAATATGTAGTAAAATATACTATAATTTGAGTTGAATTACAGTCTACCTGGATTGTAATTATCCAAAGTAATAGTTTGTTAGAAATGGGCTACTTAGAAACTAGACTTTAAGTTCTTTAGTTAAATTTTGTGATGAATCAAGGTTACTTATCATTGAGAAGTTCTAGTATGAAACATGACAATTGTTTCAAGATCATCTGTTGTCATGATTTTAAAAACCTAAATCGATTAAGTACCTTGATACATAGTTCATTTGTTTGACTGTTCGAATGAACATTATTATAGTATGGTCGTATGTTATGTTTGGGAAAATCTTTCGATTACAGCTATTATGATTCCTCATAATCTATAAACTAAATATCAAGATAAATCTTTTTACTGTTTGAAATACTGACTTCAACATCTTCACATATATGCGATATACGATTTGGAACATTATTATTCATAGTATTCCAATATATACTGTTCTCATTGTTTACTGTTCAGTTTAATTCGAGTTAATTGAACGCTACAGGACCATGTTTCATTTATCAATATGATATTTTCTATTTTATTTTTTTCCTATTTAGTGGTTATTATCCAGTTATACTTGGATGGTGTTTATATTACCTTTATTTATCATGTACTCTATCTTCACTACCAACTACTGAACAGGCTGGTTTGGAAATCTTCACAAACTTCACACAGGTACATATATTAATGACGGTAATAACATAATTATGTAATTACTCAAAAGACAAAAAAACCTGAATGAAACTTTGATGATTTTAATAAATTATAAACTACATTATCTATGTAATAAGAAGTTTTATAATGAATCAGTGTCATTCTTTTTACAAAGTACAATTTTATGTAGTCGGATTCAAATAACACTAAGTTATTTAGACAGGTTAGACCATATGGTTATCCTAAATGAGATAAGTAATACGGAATTTTGAAGTTCTTACTAAATAGCTGAAAATTAAATTTTTAACTGCTAAACCACTACTACAGTGTGCCATGAAATTCAGTCAATAAAATCCCACCTTATTCATTGGTAGTATACCTGATGTAAATCTATTCAAAAAGAAGTTAATTTAAGAGTTTAAAATAGTTTATAAAGATGTTCATTTTACAGATAAATTATACCCTAAAAATATCTGATAAAATTACTATCCAAATAGATTTTGGTAAGATGTTTCACATCATTTATAAAAAACACTTGGCCCGATCATACACAGATGTTAAGAATTTTATTCAGTTTGTATACCAATCACAAAAGCAACATATTATATAGAACAAGTATGTACAGTATTTAAAACCGGAGAAGCAAAGAAGAGGAATATGTACTCCAATGTTGCTCTGTAATCGAATTTTGTAGAAGACTTTTACAGTTAATTATATCCCAGTTTTGGAAGCTAACTCTTACGAACTGTGTCAGTATTTCGACTATTACATATTCAATAAACTATTAACTACTAAATTTAAGAAAACCCATTGAATTAATAATGTTCGCATACAAAGTCTACAATAGCTCTACAGGTATATCTTAACAGAAAGCAGAAAATTAGAAAATCCTCAATTTCGCTCATCAAGTCACGTAGGTAACTTTCCATAATAATTCGAAAATAATTTACTAACTTTAGTTACCTCTGTACTGACTGCTTGACTGTTTCGCTACAATGGTGTATGATCTTATTGCCCAGGAAACCCCAACTATCTAGCTAAAGGACTACAACATTATCAAAACCAACCACTCTAATTACATAAATCTACTAATATTTCAATATATTCAAATATTTATTTATTTGTTTAATATGAATTGTTTTATTTCATACCATTTAGCATTCATACTGGCCAGTATTCACTCAAGTTCTAGCAGTTACACTCAGTGGTGTTTGTTTATTAGGTGGAATCAAGTGGATTGAAAGGGTCAACATGGTTCTAGTTCCATTGCTTTTGGCGATTGTGATTTTTACATTTGGTTGGTCATTAACACGACAATATGCTGAAGTTGGCATTGTATTTCTTTTCACACCATCATGGGGTGAGTAATTGCAATCGATAAGGGATCTAAACGTTTTTTTTACAATATCCTAAAATATAAGAAAGTAACCATAAGGTATATTAATATTAATCGTGTAGGTCAGTCATTCATCCATACTAACGTAATAAAATTTATTTTTATCATCATTTATCAATCACATTAACCATATTTTTGATGGTCGTGGAGTCTAAGAGTGAATCAGTAAAACTCCTGAGTGTGTTAATCTCACCACACAGCCAAATAATTATAAATATATATGCTATCAGAAAGGGGTTTTGTGGAGATTTTAGTAATTTTATAGTCGGATTCATGAGTCCATTAAAGCTAGACCACCAGAGAAAAACTGGAATCACTGAACGACCGTTTTATCCGATTGTGGGACTCCTCAGCATTGTGCATTCACGACCCTTATCGTGAAATGCGAGCCCAGGACCTATTGGTCTTGCACGCGCACACTTAACATCTAGACTACCGGGCCAGCATTCAACGGTGTTATTGTCTAACTTCAACCGATCGACGAAATCGCGCTACCGCCCTATTGGTCCCGGGTTCGATTCTCGCGAGCGGGATCGTTAATACACGTTGCTGAGGAGTCCTATACTAGGACGAAACGACCGTCCGGAGCTTCTAGGTTTTCCATGGTGGTCTAGCTTTAATTGGCTCATGAATTCAACAATCATATAAACATATATCTTAATTATGAGCTTACTTTCAGATTATAAAATCGAATGACGTCTGTCCAACACATTTAGTCGCATAACGCAGTAGATGTTAATAATATTTCGAAATATACATACTGATGAAATATTACGTACTTCTAGCTGCTTGTGACTATCGATCTCTTTGAAACATATTTCAAACATTAACTTCATTTATTTGATAACTGCAAATAAAATGCACATGTTCATGAACAAACAAATCTTTATTGTGTTTGTTGACCAGATGAAATCAAACAGAAAATCATCTTTCAGTAGAATAAAAATAAATGATCTTTAGTTTACAAGTGATTTGTCAAAGTTGTGGGTTGAATCGAGTGACTTAATTCATTTACTATAATCTACACTGTTCACTGATAACACTGGGGACTAGAATGGTATGTTCCACTAAAATTCCGAGAACATATAAATGTGAGACGTGAGAAGGTAATATCATATTATGAAACTAAGTATTATATATTTTTCTCATTTCAGGAAGCTTTTTAAACCCCAGTATGTGGATCGCAGCGGCCGGTCAAAATGCATTCGATACTAACGCTGGTATGGCTGTTCTGGCAACTTACTCTACTTTTATGTCACGGGACTCTAGGATAGTTTCGTATAGTTTCCTTATTCCTATTGTCAACAATGTCGTTAGGTAAACGGATTACTTAAAGTTGGTTTGTTTTAATTTTTTATTTGTCAAGATTTGTAATGATAGATCTTTTAGCAAGAAACGAGATAAATAAAGACTGATGTATTGTAGTAGTGAATATCGAAAACTGTTTACAGTTGACCAGCCCTGAAGGTGATCAAACTGTAGCTTTTTTTTGCTATAATACTACTTATTCTTAGATAAATAAATAATGCAAACTCTATTTTGATGCATCAAATAAAAGTTATTTTTTAAGCTAAATCTTATGTAACCCTAGATGTTTACGACATTTAATTATTCCATTAACCGTCCAAAATTCCTCAAAATGGCTTTTTTAAAATTTACTTTATCCTACCATTAGCTTCTTCGCATCGATCACAATCTTTTCGACTGTATTTTCAACAATCATACAAACAAATCCCACAGCTACTCGTTCAGCTATTGTTAGGATTATAAAGACCGCTGGACCCGGTAGTACGGGACTTACTTTCACCTGGTGAGATTTATTTAATTACAATATTCAATACGTTAAACTAGATTGAAGTGTCATTTGAAATATGTTTAAGACAACTACAGTTTTCATGTTAATGGGTTTTAAGTATATAAGTTTTCATAACATATAAAAGTGTCAGTACATCAAAGTACCAGAAAAACATACAAGTTGAAGTGACAGTATTGTAAGGACAAAAGAAAATGAATATATAATCAATAAGTAAAAGATTTGCTAAGAGATATAATTTTTTTAAATAGTTAAGATCATGAGTCAGTTTAAGTTAGACCACCATGGAAAACCTGAAAGCATTGGATGGCCGTTTTGTCCTATTATGGGACTCCTCAGCAGTGCGCATCCATGATCCCACCTCGCGAGATTCGAACCCAGTTCGTATCGGTCTTGCGCTCGAACGCTTAACCTCTGGACCATTGAGCCGGCATTCAACGGTGTTAATGTCTAACTTCAACCAATCCACGAAATTGAGCGATACATCCACCATTGTCTTCAGTGAGTTACTATCTCACAACAGACCCGACTGAACTCCACTGGTCGCTGCTTCTCACTAGAACTCCAGGAAATGCTTCTTAAAGCCAGTCACAATAGGTTTTCCATGGTGGCCTTACTTCAACTGACTCATGACTTGAACTATTTAAATTGCTATAATATCCACAAAACCCCTTTCTGATATTAGATACAGTTTTGTTTTTTTAAAATATCCATATCTTACTGACTAATTCTGACGTGTTCTAAACTCAACAGTTAGTCGAAGGAAATTATTTATACATACTTCTATTAGGTTATCTATACATCTATGATTTATATTATTTCTTTATTGTCACTTAAATGGAAATAAAAAATGTAACTCCTACATCATGTTCAAGCATAGAAAATAAAATAACTGAAGTGAATTGAACCAAATGGATATTACTTACAAAAAGTGACATTTTCTGACTAAATAAATTTTAGATTAATTTACTTTTACAGTACATTAGTGATGTAAAATACTTTAGCACTTAGCAAAAAAAGAAAACTTAGATCAATTTTTTCAAAATGAATAACACTGATATCATTATGTATATTAACCCAAAATCATCTTTCTTTAAACAATATCATAGCACATACCTTTATAAAATGTAAATCATTAAAGGAATTTCTAATATAGATATAATTTTTTTCATTTCAGGATACCTGTGCTATTTTCAAAAGTTGGTATATTCGGTCGAGTATTATGCGCCTTATTCTTTTTATGCCTTGTTTTTGCTGGAATTAGTTCTTTGTTATCATTAACTCAAGTGCATGTTCTTGCTATGAAAGATTTTAATGGTGAGTTATTCAATTCAGACAAAACATGGATTAACTTTTTTGAAATAAAGTGAAAAATTAAACGTAAAAAAACGTTTTCATTAGTTTTCATCTTATTGAGCAACATATTAGTTTCAAGCAATTAGTAAAATGAAGGTATTTCTATAACAAGAATATTGAATCTTTTGTTTTTGCATAAAAATTTTAAAAATAAAATATTTCAGTATTACAGAGATGTTCATTTTAGGTATTTAGGTATATAATAATTTTGTAAAAAAGAATGTTTCTACAAAATCACCTGACAAATTGACATTACTTCTGGTTATAACTTTTTTAAAAATATGAAATGTTCATAGGGTGCTGATGGGTGGCTTATGCTTCTGAATGAGGGGTTACAGGTGTAAATAAGTAATTCATGTTAATAGGAAAACAAATGAACTTTAGTGAACAAGAATACCATTGGGGACAATCGAATGTATTTGAATACAAAATTATGGAATCCCTAAGTAAAGTCTGAGAACCATACATTAAATACTTTATTTTCAAAATGTCAATCAATCGTCTCAGACTTCACTGGCCGTTCATTTCCAAAGCAATCATTCTCTTTCCTCGTTCTCTTTTGATTGATCTCCTTAACCTTCCTCTGCCAGGTGTTTCACTTTAGATTGGTGATACATACTACTTACATCTATCAACGCTAGTAGCACACACCACAGAACAACTTATGCAACTCTTAAGATAGTTTCTGTAATTTAAAATTATCTTCCAACTCCCTAACTCTTTTTTCCATTGTAAATATTTTTTTTCAGAAGTGTCACAAACCATCTTCATTTTCTAATTGAAATGAATATTTTGACAAAAGTATTTAAGTTAATTCAGCTTTTCTTTATCTGTACACAATATTTATAGAGTTTTGATTTGATTCTCTGAGCCTTTAGTAAAAGCTCAACGAATTTACAATACTTAACTGATCATAATTGCAACCTAGTCCAAAATTATTTGGCTTCCTATGTTACTTACAACTGATATACATTAGAGATATGAATTGATCATTTCAGTTACTGTATAGTACACCTTTATATTAAATTTCAATCACATTTTGACAATTACTATCAATCTTCTATATATTGAATAACAAATATAAATTTGGGTGTTAGATCAAACTATGTAAATAAGTGATTTTTAGGTGAATGGTTTTCAAAAGATTTCCTCTTTGACAATCTGACTATAATCTCCATTACTAAATAATATTTATCACTAGACCGATATCTTACTTAGATTCCATTCCCAAAAAAAATGTATTATGAACTCTCAAGCTTAGATTTTAAGCCGATACAAATAAACTGTTGAATAGAAAATAATTTTGTGTTCAAGACGATTTGAATAAAAGAAGATCAACATCTTAATGTATTCGTAAGCTTCGAACAAAACTAAAATGTTGTCTTCTGAGTCATAAATGCTAGGTAATTTTCCATTTAATTCTAGATAACAGTTCTTCAATTGTATTTTGTATATTGGTAATTTATCCTAGATGACGTAATTATGTTAACTAGTATACTCATTAAGCAATTAGAGTGGATATAAGCAATTCATAAACCATTCCCGACCAATACAAAACCGGTGAGACTATAATTTATGGACGACCTTCAGGTGATGCTAAACTGACCCTGAGAGTATCCATCTAATAACTAGGATCAAACGAGGGTTATGAAGCAGTGTGATGAATAAGAATTATAATTTAGAGTTGATGGTCAAGGTTAGGAATTAGATTAAGGGTTCTCATCACGGAGAGACATCAACTATAATGCCAAAACTCTACTTAACCAAATGGATGAGTGGATTTCGCGCCGAAATTCGAGACCTGTTATCTTACACCTGATTGGTTCGTCCATGAATTATGGTCTCGCCACATAATCACCAGAAAATTTTAATGATTAGACAGCGATAAGCAAAAGTTTTACTTTTTATTAAGTCGACCTGTTTTTCACTTCGTAATCAAGGGAATTTTTATTTATTTAGAAAACTTTCAATATCCTTATGATGTGATGTTTCAAACTCTAATTAGAAAATTTGACATGTATAAATTGGATCGAAAAGTTGATATCATGACTAAATTAAATAATAACAAATTAATACTAAACTATTCGGTTATCAAAAGTTTTAGTAGTCATCAAATATACAAATTATACTTTTCCTGAAATTTTGAATTTATTTTCATGTTTGGTAATATTACTTTCATTAACAGTTCCACATCGACTAGCAGTCGGGATTGCTTTATTAGCTTCAATGATAATTGGTCTTCCATCTGCAATCAAATTGGAGTTTCTTACAAATCAAGTAAGTGAGTTTTGTTATTCAAGAAAAAAAATTTCAACCTAATTGTGATATATGATCGTTTGTTTCATTATTTTGTTAATTGTTTTTTAGGATAATACATGGGGCTATGGTCTTATAGTATCTGGATTTTTGTTCTGTCTAATTGTAATTATTTACGGCCCGAATCGATACAGGCGTGTCCTAGTAAATGACTATGGAATAAATGACTGTAACTTGAGCATTATTTGGATTCCAATAATTGCGTGAGTTCCATCTTAGTTTGTTCAATCAATCTAAGCATTCTAATCGATTAGTGCTAAAAGAAATACCAGTCGGGAAATACAGTCACTTTATGCTGAAATTGTTAAAAATTATATATATATATATATAAGGTAGATTTAGGTAAATTGCTCGAAAATCTGTATTTCAGATGACATCCACAAATTAAAACAAAAGGGTTGGCAAAAGGATATGACAAAAAATGATTATCTCTTAATAAAAACAAACTGATACAAATTGTTTAGTGGTATTTTTCAATAACACCTTTCAAGGTAATGATGAAGTCTTTGAAAATTATTCTTTCAGCAATATAAACTATAACTTCTACATATCTTCTAAGGAAACGGTGGTAATTCAATAACAACATGGCTAGTATCAAATTAAATTGTATAGGTAGCTATATAAGAGTAGAATTGAGTAGTACTTATCAAAGAAAATGTAATTGGTATATAAATATTTTCTTTTCTTAATAAAGTCGAAAGTCATCGTTGTTTAGTAAATTGTAAAAATCATACATTTTATTGTTATCATTATTATTAATGGCTTTATTCAATATGATATTTCGGTACAAGATAGAATTTTCAGCAAAGAGTACTTCAACAAGTTTCTTTCACAAAACCAACAAAAAAGAAAGGAAAAAGGTGAAAGAAATCGAAATGTTTAAGAATACAAGTTATTGAGTAGGTCAACGCTAAAAACCTGTTCGTCACATAGTATATTTGCTAGACAAGATATTGTAGAGCTTGCATACTTTTGCCTGCGTGCATGAATTCTAATGTATTGACGCCTCGTTCTATCAAAAGATTTGCAAAGAAAAAGATATGAATGAAGTGGATGGTTAGTATCTTATAAGATAACACCTGTCAAGAGTTTGTAGGACTTTAAATGTCTATCCACAACCATAATAATAATGACTCCAAAAGATTCACCACAGACCCTGCTAACTGCCTTCAGCACTCTCCTCAGTACAACAAAGTCTTTTCTGAAAATCCCAGGAAAGTGTAATGGAGAACAGTAAAGAGTAATAGGTAATATTCAAGAATCGACGAATTGTAAGAGTAAATGTCGAGTAAACCAGAAAGCATTAAGCCTCTTTATGTAGTATGTCAGACGGAAAACATTCTTCAATAACAATAAAACATGAGAAGACCAAGAGAGATCAGAGGTAAAGGTAATACCAAGAAATTTGACATTTGATATGTGTTTACCAAAATGTCTCCGATGGCACAAGCATTATGAGATCCCAAAACGATGTTTATATGCTTTTCATGCCTCAGGCTAAAGTAAACAGTTTAACATCTTGACGGATTAAGTATGAGAACATTACCAATAGACCACCCTTCAATACGAGACAAAAACTCATTTATTTCAAAGGAATGTAAAGAGTAGAAATCGGCATTCATACAGTGAGATCGTCCGCATATTCAACAAAAGTATTTTCTGTAGATGATAGCAGATCAATCAGAAAAAAGAGGAAAGAAGGGGTGGAATAATAGCTCCTTGTGTTACACTTAATGAGACACTAGAGACATTGAACACTTTCCTGCAAACAAAGTGTACTGTCCCCTTACAGGGAGGTAGGAGCATAGCATTTGCATATCTACTTCGAATTGTCTTATACAAGTTTCATTGTTTCTTCATTCCTGATCTTATCTCGATTGCTTTCAGTTTCCTTCTCTCTTCTCTTCATATGAATCTTTTCAACCGTCTGGTCACAGACCTTCCGATTGGTATTACGTACTACTTATATCTGCAAACATAAGTAGCATACACCACACTTGGATATTCTTTCAAACTACTCATGAAATCGTTGCCTTTATAGCAATTTGATCACATCATCATCCGATTTTAAGAAAATAGTTTCACATTACAATTATTCTGTTTTTATTGTTTTATTTTTTAAAAAATTTAGTTTACATTTGTTTCTCAAATTGATCATTTTTCAGAGTTTTGGTGCCTTTACAATCAATCGTATTAATCGTATGGTGGATATATGAATCTATCAAATCAGAACCAAATTGGTATATTTTAACTTGGGATACTTTATCAACAACATTGCTAGAAGTAGGCTAGAATTTCTTTCTTATAATTATTTTATAATGGATTTAAATAATATAACTGAATAGAATAATTGTCTAAGATGTAACCAAAAATGAATTTATAACAAAACAAACCATTCAAGACCAATTAAACTCTCTAAAATAAATGATCTAGAATTTGTATCCAGTAAAACTGTTTGCTGATCAAAGACTCAATTACAATCAGTGATTTATTAACAGTAGTACGATGGATTTATGAATACTTGATTAAGTAATACTTTATATTGAAAGTTCACATATTATCACATTTTGTGTTGAATTGTGTAAGGTTTACATTATTTCGGTAGACAATGTATATCAGTTGGTCGGTTTTAGTTTCATATTACTAAATTATTTTCATCGGATGGTTAAAATGATGAAAATATTTTATGTATAAGTTCGATTCTTGGATACTGTTACAAATTCAACCTTGTTTAGCTCATTCAAAATAGTCCGGTAACATATATTTTTAGCTTTTTATGAAGTAAATAATTCTAAATGAAACAATATAACAACTTTTCAGAATTTTTGTGATTATATTATTTCATTCTTTATGGAAACAAATCGTCTTTTCATATTAACATTAGAATTCTGATGTAACGAGACTCTAAACGCCATGTTTTAAATCACAAACTGATCTGGCAATTTGAATATACTGTAGTTTTAATGTATTTGTTATGAATGATAACTTTTGGGATCCATTTTTGGACCAACACTATGCGTATATTTTTATGGTATAATTGCCAAATAATTAAACTATTCACACTCATGTTCCTCTTATTATGAGCTCTATTTTGACCTATGAACTACCATTCTTGAGTTATGCCCTGTCTATCAATTGCTATCTCCCTTATTCACAGCCACATTTGGTTAAATCTCGTACAAATGTTGTTTCCTATTTTATCGTATGATGCGGTCTATCTGGTTGATATATAAGCCCAGTATGTTTGAAATAAATGATTCACACCGCAAAGGCTGAGATTGGCGTTTTGGACTTAACAGACTGGGCTAGGTGAGAAGCAGGATCGATAAGTACTCTAGACTGCTCGTACGAGTTTCATGTGTCATTGGTCCGATCGATAATTCACTGCTCTCTAATTGGCGGCATCGTAACGTCACATATTAACAGGGCACACAGACCACAAGATATAACAGTACTTTTATATTTAATAACTACCGATTCACTACTCAGTGCTTTCTACTTTGAACTAGGAATATATTTACAAATAATTTATAATATCTATTTAAAAACATGCTTTTCTTTAAAATGAAAGAAAAACAAATTGTTAATAAACTTTTAACTTATCAAATATTTTTTTAAATTTTACTTTATCAAGTGGTTAATTTTACTGATTGGTCTATTGATACTAAATTGGATTCTATATCGAACAAACTTACTGAGTGGAGCTCTGAAAAGATCCCATGGATGTGACCCATACGATCCATCTACTTATGTTAACAAAGATGATTTTCAAGGTGATGAGATTGATGTCGAAGAAATGAATGTATTTAGTTCAAGTAATACTGTGCAAACACGACTCTAAAACAAATACTACACACAACAACAACAATTATTTCTCTTACTTTAAACTGTAATTAAAAGTGTTTCCTGAATTGTTTTTCATTAATAAACAGTTGGAAACTTTATTTTTTCATCATTTGTACCATTCACATTCAGATTTATAAAAACAAATAGTAAATGAGAAACTTCTTGATGTTTTTATTTCATAGAACAATCTCTGACGAAATCTAGTATTGCTTGATTTTGTTGGTAAACAGATAGATTTTTGTATTTGAATCATTGTTAATTTTATTTCTGCATCATTTCCAGTTATTTCAGTTGCTATTCATCCATTTCATATCTGCTTATATTTCCCGGCGTAATATGTTCTTTGGCCCTCCTCTTTTCCGCTTCCCTTCCAGATTCCAAGTTAGGGATTGCCTCGTGATGCAGTTTGGTGATTTCCGCAATGTATCTCCTATCAACCCCCAACGTCATTTCCTAATTTCCTCTTCAGCTAGAAGCTCGTTTGTCCTCTCCCATAAAACGCTGTTGCTGATGGTATCCGGACAGTGAATATTGAGTATTTTGCGTAAACAACTGTTTATAAATACTTGTACCTTCTTGACGATGGATGTAGTAGTTCTCCACGTTTCAGCTCCGTACAGTAGGACTGTCTTGATGTTCGTGTTGAAGATTGTGACTTTGAAGTTAGTTGACAGTTGTTTTGAGTTCCATATGTTCTTCAATTGTAGAAATGATGCCCTTGCTTTGTTAATCCTTACCTTTACGTCTGCATCGGATTCTCCACGTTCATCGATTATACTGACCAGGTACGTAATACTTTTTAACCTCCTCCAGAGTTTCTCCACCAAGTGTGATTGTGTTCGTATTCTCCGTGTTCTATTTGAAGATCCTGCTTTTTCTTTTGTGTATATTGAGGCCTACTTATACGTAGGCTGCTGCTACACTGGCTGTCTTCATCTGCATTTGTTGTTGTGTATGGGATAGAAGGTATAGGTCATCTGCGAAGTCCAAATCGTCAAATTGGTTCTGAGATGTCCATTGTATTCCATGCTTCCCCTCAGATGTCGAAGTCTTCATAATCCAGTCAATCACCAAATGAAAGTGGAATTGGAAAGCAGACAGCCTTGTCTGACTCCACTCCTTACTGGGAGTGCATCTGTCAGCTGTCCTCTATGCATGACTTTGCACTGTAGTCCGTCGTATGAGTTCCGGATAATGTTGACAATCTTCTCCGGAACTCCATAGTGTCGAGGAAGTTTCCTCAATGTTCTCCAGTCCACACTGTCAAATGCCTTCTCATAGTCAATAAAGTTGATGTATAGTGATTAATTTCACTCAACTGATTATTCAACGATGATCAATAGTGTCTCAATTCGGTCTGTGCACGACCGATCCTTATGGAATCCAGCCTGCTGATCTTGAAGCTGGATGTCTACTGCATCTTTCATCCGGGTGAGCAACACTCTGTTGAAAACTTTTCCTGGTACTGATAACAAACTGATGCCTCTGCAATTCTCACATTTGCTCAGATTTCCTTTCTTTGGTATCTTGATGAGGTATCCTTCTTTCCCGTCCATCGGCACTTGTTCCTCCTCTTAAATCTTCTTGAATAGAAGGTGAAGCATGTTTCCTGTTACTTCTATGTCTGACTTCAGTGCTTCAGCTAGTATATTATCTAGTCCTGCTGCTTTCCCATTCTTGATGGAGTGACATCTATAGGAAGGTCAGTGTGTGGTGCTTCGATGTCCTAAGGATTCAATTAAGCTGGTCTATTCAGCAGTTCCTCAAAGTATTCTGCCCATCTTTTCCTCTGTTCTTGAATCTCCGTGATTGTCTTACTTTCTTTATCCTTGACTGGTCATTCCGGTTTAAAATATTTACCTGCTAGTCTCTTCGTTGTATCATATAGTTGTTTCATATTCCCTTCTCTTGCAGCTTTTTCCGCCGTCGTTGCTAGTTCTCCCATTTATTTCTGCTTGTCGGCCTTAATGCTTTTCTTCACTTCCTTGTTTGCTTCTGCGTACTCTACTTGCGCCTTGACTTTCTCCGCTCGTGTTTCGACTGTTGTTAATTGCTGTCTTCTTGTTCTTCCTTTCTTCAATCTTGTGCAGAGGCTGAATGCTTTCGAGATTACTCGACATTTACTCTTACAATTCGTCGATTCTTGAATATTACCTATTACTCTTTACTGTTCTCCATTACACTTTCCTGGGATTTTCAGAAAAGACTTTGTTGTACTGAGGAGAGTGCTGAAGGCAGTTAGCAGGGTCTGTGGTGAATCTTTTGGAGTCATTATTATTATGGTTGTGGATAGACATTTAAAGTCCTACAAACTCTTGACAGGTGTTATCTTATAAGATACTAACCATCCACTTCATTCATATCTTTTTCTTTGCAAATCTTTTGATAGAACGAGGCGTCAATACATTAGAACTCATGCACCTAAGCAAAGGTATAAAACTTCTATAATACCTTACGTAGCAAATATACTATGTGACGAACAGGTTTTTAGAGTTGCCCTAGTCAATAACTTGTATTCTTAAACATGTTCCTAATTGAAGACTTGGCACAGGTTCAAATCTGCTTGAAAAACGTTTCATTAAACTACAGGTAGTTTCTCTGCTTAATTTATGTATATATACGTATGTATGCAGTTATCAGTTTCTTTCATTTTTTTTTCGTTTTTTTATAAAAAGTCGTTAAAATACCCTGTGTTGAGAAATCTATATTGTACCAAGAATATACTATTGAATAAAGCCATGAATAATGGTAATAATGATAATGGCTATGCTATGAATATGTTTAATGATGTTCTTATAGCTCAATTTGTGTAAAAAAAGGCCCGGTGAATAACCAATATATTTATTGTGCAGCTCAATGTTTTTAATGTCGTGTTTGAAAGTATCGTAATAATACCATACAATTTCATACGCGTACTTCGAGTTCGACTTCTGGATTGTGTCATTCTGAAGTTCTAGATTTATTGGAATTAATACTATTTCGCCGTATTATTTTTAAATACACAGAAGGTCTCACTATCATTTTTTTTGATCATTTATGTAACAATTGATCGAAAGTATAATCATGTTAAATCATGAAATGACATAATGAATAAAAATCATTAAACACCTAACCGTAAACTTTTGTAGATGTTTGATTTTTTGTGAACATTTTTCTACTCACTGAGGATTCTTATACAAGTACTATAAGAGCAAAGTTGATAAACTCTTTATGAGAGGGTGAGAGCAATTTATTTTTTGTAGATGATAGATTAAAATGTACTATAACTTAGTAAAATATCATATTGTTGCTCCTTTTTGAGTGTTTAGGAATCTTAAATAAATTTTATTAATTGACTTCAGTGCACAGTATACAGATTCTTGATAACTTGAACAAAATCACTAGCGTCCCCTTGTAGACTAGAAATAAGTTTCTTGGTTATTTTAGTTTGCTAATTTTAAAAAAATTAGTCTCAGATTTATCCATGATCAGGCACAGTTTGTATGAAAATGCAGTTATGAAGAACCGAAGATAGGATAATCAATAATCTAACGTTTATTTTCGACCTTTTCATATCATGAAATCATAAGACGTAAACAGATCAACTTTTGTAAATCCTGTCTGTTGTTGTGTTTCTATAGTTATTCGTTGATAATTTTGTACGAATGTTGATACATGTGAGTGAATATAAGTGTGATACTCGTATACGATTGCGATGATGATTTTATTCATTGTTATACATGCTTAATTCCAATTTCAACATAGAAATTTATTTTTATGTAGTTGAGATCATGAGTCAATTAAGCTAGACCACCATGGAAAACCTGGAAGCACTGTACGGCCGTTTTGTCCTACTGTGGGACTCCTCAGCAGTGCGCATCCACGATCCCGCCTCAAGAGATTCGAACTCAGAACCTACCAGTCTCGCGCCAGAGCACTTGACCGATAGACCACTGAGCCGGCATCCAACGGTATTAATGTCTAACTTCAACCAATCCACGAAATTGAGCAACCATTCACCAATTGTCTTCAGTGAGTTGATATCTTCCAACAGACCTGGTTGAACTCCACTGGTTACTGCTTCTAACTAGATCTCCAGGAAATATCTCATGGAGCCAGTCACTAGTGAGCATATGATCATTATCAGAAGGGGGTTTTGTGGATATTATAGTTATTTTATGTAGTTGAGATAATTACTATAATATCCACTAAACCCCCTCTTGATAAAAATTTATACAAAGGAATTCTCTGTATAAGCTTTGAAATTTACTAATTTGCATATTACATAACATACTATCAATACTTTGAAAGATCATAATAAGTTGAATATACCTCTGCTTACATTTTAGTTAAAGTTGATGAAATCGATCTATCTACTTAAATATAATGAATTACTACTTAATTAAATTGTACCAACAGATTGTTTAATTAAGTTTTATTCTTTTTAATATCATGAAAATTATTGATTATTTACTACTGATTAATTATATAATACATAGAGTCAATATAGTTTTAACTTTTCTTTCGTGAAGAGCAACTTCATATAAATAAACTGTTATATAAACTTGTGATATTTTTTTTGTAAAATACTATGGAATGTTTATATTTAAGAAAAAAAAAGAAAAAAAACTTTTGTTATTATATCATTAATATACTTTTAATTAGAATAGAAAAAAAATATTTTTTTTATTTTTCCTCAACAATATGAACTTTTAATAAACTAAAAATAAAATAAAATAACTTTTGTTGTTTAAATAAGTTGCCAATATTATTCTTTAGTTTCTATGATATATGTATAGTGTAAATAACTAAAAAAATAATTGATTTAAATTAATTTATGAACTATTGGTAAATTTTTCAATAAATTAATGATAATCTAATGAAAATAAACTAATAATGACTAGTTATTGAATATTAATGGAAAACAATATAACTTAAATGAAATAACTAATTGTCCTGAGTTCGAATCTTGCGAGGTGGGTTCGTGGATGTGCACTGCTGAGGAGTCCAACAATAAGATGAAACGGTCGTAAAGTGCTTCCAGGTTTTCCATGGTGATCTGGCTTCAATTGACTTACCAAGCCAACAATAAAATTGTATACATATCAATTATACATATATATCATATATACGATTATAATCCATAAATCTTCATTTGCTTATGAAGTTTACCTGATCTTGAAATTGCTCGGTTTCGGGTCTCAAAACTAACAAGTATTCATGTTTATATACTGGAATTTCGTGCACAGCAGTTAAATATGACTTTTCTTAATCTAGATCTATTTTGCAGTTAGACTTACGACCATTCCTTACAGAGTTATTTTCATCATAAGTCGTTTGACAATGTGAGAAATTTTAGCGGTATCACAACATCTCATAGAAAACATCTCATTAGTAGGCCAACTGACTATTCGTTGAAAAAGTGCTGTTCGGAACATAACAAAATAGAGTCCTACAAAATGGTTTTTCAAAAAAGTTCCATAACTATTGAGCTAGTGGTTATGTCATGGCATTAGTCAAAACAATTACTTAATCTGATTGGTGAAACCTAATGTTTCCAAAATTTAATACGCTATAAACACTACTTGAATACGAAACAATGCGGTTTGCTAGAAAAAGCGAAGTGATAAAAATTATACATAAAAGCACTAGTCACTGGGCTTAATAAATGAGTTAGTGGAAACTTAGTCATGTATTATAAAAGTTGCATTTTCAACATTAATAATGTAGCGGTAAATAAATCCTCGAAATAAATAGTTCTGTAGACCTTCGATATTTGATGCTGACCATATTAGTTTTGATGGACTCACTTGGCTGAAGGCGCTCGGTCACACATGCACACCAGATCACGAAAAGATACACTGTGCTCAACTTCTCCTACAACCGCTAGACAGTTTAGATCAGTCACTTCTCGATATATCTTCAAACCTCTTCGCTTGTGACTTCTGATTTCACTGGATCGGCACGTTCCGATTATAGGAGGTGTTACTGGTTAAGGTTTCAAACTCTAAATACTTGTTGCAGCTTCAGTAGTTTAACAAAGAATACTCATTGTTGGGATGCAATCAAATATTATCGGTTGATTCGTCTTTGAATCACAGTTGACAATAGTTGTCCACGTAAATAAGTTGGAAAATCTATTTCGCCACTCCATTTCACGTCATATAAATATATTAATGATCCCAACTTACAGGTACGCTGTTGGTAAAGTAACAACAGGTTACTATTTGACAAGATAGCTGCTGCTATTAGTTTATAAAATATTTAACGTGAAGTAGACATCGTCCACACATGTCTATGCTCCAATCGCAAACATAGTATTGTTCAATCCACTTATTTTTGTAATGTGGCAGCACAACTGACACCCGTAACAAATAGTAGTTGCCGAGATGAGGTCTTACGAGTGCCTGGAGTTTGTGAAAACTGTCAAATGTCGCTGAGATCATAAACTGACCAAGGAGGATAGGATACAAAATACCAACCAGCAAGAACTTAAGGTGCTCTGAACCTGTAATTGTCGTTATTTACCTTCAAAGACAACTTATATGAGCTAACTTAATCACCTGAATAATTACCTAGGCCTGTTTCCTCTTACAAGAAGTGGGCCGCCGGTCAGGTCTTCGGCTCTCCTTCACAGTTACTACCGAGTGCTATTCGTTCTTTCGATGTCTACCTCCAATCACCGGTGCATTGTGTCCTTGTCTGCCTCTTTTCTTCTTTACGTTCAGGGTTCAAGGTTGAGGCTTGTATCGTGATTCAATTTGATAGTTCCCTCAATGTATGTTTTATCCACACTAAGCATCTCTTCGTTAATTCCTCTTCATCTGGGAACTGGTTTGCCTTCCACCACAGTAGGTTATTGATGATAGTCTCCTGCAACTGGATTTAAAGTATCTCATATAGACAATTGTTTATAAATTAATGTAGTATTTGGATAACGGTTGTAGTATGTTTTCACATCTCAGCTCCGCATAGTGGAAGTGTTTTGATGTTCTTATTAAACATTCTGATTTTCATTTTGGCTGGAAGTTGTTTTGAGTTTCACATGTCCTTCAATTGTAGGAATGCCTACATTACTTCGCCAAAACTTCCTTCAACATCCACATCAGATCCCTCTCATTTATCGATAATGTTGCTTAGATACGTAAACATATCCACCTCCTTCTAAGCTTCTCCATCAAGTGTGACTTAGCTGATGCTGTCTGTGTTGTACTTCAGGATACCAGTTTCCCCTTATGAATATTTAAACCTTCTGCATAGATTGATGCTCCACCTGAATTGTTTGCTGTGTATAGGACAGAAAGACTGATACCTTAAAACTTCAGATCATCCAACATATCCACTGTATTCCGTGCATTCCTTGAAATATAAAGGTTACCACAAATATGATGAACATTAAGACAACGATTGAGAGGATAACAGAGATCTGTCACGTCGTTTCGTCGCATTTGAAGCTAAACACGTGGTGTATAATGTTGCTAGTTACGCACGGCAATTTCGCTCGCCTTTGGTAAGGATCAGGGTACTTTTCTAGCACCTGCCGAAAGTGTGGGTCGACTGGGCATAACCTGCAGCCAAAACATGAAGTTATACAAATAGATAATTTAGTATTGCCCTTTGCAAACCTCCGTTTCCTTGAGTCGATGAGTTGGATATGTTGTTGTCGCAAGTATATACCAGTGGTTGGCTTTGAAACATTTACAACAATTAAAATCCAGTGAATGGGCCTGCGTGAAGCCACATTTAGAAAAACTTACCTCTTACCGTATATGGTGATTGGTTTTCCATTTGCCGCCCGAGGGTTGAAGACCATTCATGTAGATGGCCATTAGAATTGGCAGGAAAAACTTCTACTTCCGCGTCAGTGTCAACGAGACAGTGAGCTCTCGTCACCATATCAGAAATCAAAAACGGACGGCTACGTCCACCAGCTAAAGCTGTCGTTTAGCGTCCCCGCGGTGGAGCTTTCCGAGAGCTTCTTCTTGTCAGTTTTTAGAAGACTTACCGTACTTATTGTGGTACCAACACCTATCCAGATAGTTTAACTCACGTGGTCTGGAGATACATTTTTACAGTGACGAACTTCATAGGGGAGTTTGAGAGCGTCTACAATTATGATGAACGTTAAGACAACGATTGAGAGGATAACAGAGATCTGTCACGTCGTTTCGTCGCATTTGAAGCTTTTCTTTGACAGAATAAACCCCAGCATTCCGGTCGGCAGGTGCCGTCAGTTATTTTGAAGTGAAATGAGAACCACTTGTACCCGTGGGGTAGGTTAGACAAGAGAAGCTGTCTAAACAGGTCCTCGTCAAAGGTTCGGACTCATTGTTTATTGTTTGATGTACAAGATCGCGTCGTGCTTACCACTAAAGATGTCACAAGTATTCTGAGTTTGAAAACGCCTTCACACGTGACACCCTTGTAATCGAAGGATACGAACCCAGTCAAATCAGAGGTCAGAAATGGAGGGTTCAAATGTATACTTGGAAATCTATAGATAAATCAAGAAGTGACTGATCTAAACTGTCTAGCGGTTGTAGGAGAAGTTGAGCACAGTGTATCTTTTCGTGATCTGGTGTGCATGTGTGACCGAGCGCCTTCAGCCAAGTGAGTCCATCAAAACTAATATGGTCAGCATCAAATGTCGAAGGTCTGCAGAACTATTTATTTCGAGGATTTATTTACTGCTAAAATATTGTCGTGTAGGGTAACGAATAGGCATATACTTTGACAGGTTTTTAATCCGAAACCAAGAGTTTGTACAACGACAGTCTTTTGAATGCTTTGGATGGATATATAGCTGCCACACTCTTATCCAATCAAGTACGTTTTGTTGGTGTACTAAGTGAAGGGAGCAACTTTTATCTTACTTTTGAATCAACCCTGGTACAACACCATTCTAATGTTTTTATCTGAAACGAAATTAAAAGAATCTATTCTCTTATAATCAAATTTTACCATGACTACCAGACCTTGTAACTATAGTTTGGTGAAAGACAACACAATAATTTTGTAACTTGTGCCATCTGTATCTGATCCTCATGAAGATACCGTTTGTGGCATCGATAAACATCAGACATTTCTCAGTTCAATTAATGAATGTCTGAAGACAGATCAGTGGTTCCCTTGAGTCTTCTTCAGCGAATTCCGGCCCTGGTTCAACTTTGTCTAATAAAGTAATATCAGATATTTTACAGTACTTAAAAGTTTGTTTACGTATAGGATAAATATAAGTGATCATGAAGAAAATATCCGATACACTAAACCAGCCACTCGTCATTTTCTTGATTTGGCAGTTTCCATAGAAGTCTAATGTGTGAAGGCTAGTAGGACACTGCTGAAGTTAATATAGATTAAATTTAACAACATTCCCATCTCACTGAATTTTGCCCAGTTTTGTTTTGTCATTAGGTTTCCAATGCTCGGTAAACGAATTCTGAAACCATGATGTTCACTTCTTCCACATTGGCTACGGTGGTTTCTTAAACGACTTGTTTCAACAATTTTATAGCAACTTTCATGTGATCGATCGATCCGAAGTTTGGCGTATGCTCCCACGCTGATTTTATTGTGGATAAGAATGACAATACAACTTTCTCATTCCACTGGTCATATTTACTGGCTGAGTGACGGTTAGAAAATCGTTGTACAGGGTTGACTATATGTGATGAAAGCAATACCTGCAAAAAAGGTCATACCTATCCTGTCTTGCTGATTTCCCAGTACCTATTGTTTAATTTCTTTGACATTGTAGACCATCAACGTTGATGGTCTATGTCGAATGATTGGAGGCCTACTCGAGTTAGACGGAAACGGTGTAACGAACAAGGTAACTTCGAAGTCATACACCATAGATGCTCTGGAGACTGTACAACACAAAGGACGTCATTACAGGAATATATTAGTTAAAGTAGATAAAAGAGAAAGTAGAACCACTGCCGCATGGGCCAGTCCATGGCGTATGATTCACTGATGCGCGTTGATTGTCCTTCACCTTGACGGGGATCGATGATCTGTTCGATATTCAGTGACCCAACTGCTGGGTGATTTGGCTAGGGTTCAGTAACATTTCACTGGCCCTACAACATATCTAATGTAATTGTTTGTCTTATAAAATGGTTTCAGGCGGGTTTTCTAAGTGGAGACTTTTGCTGTTTACACTTATAAGGTATTCAAAAATAGTCTCTATTTTGTCCTGACTTTTCAATGTGAAGTGTATTAAAGTAGCTAAACAAAACCGGTTTCATTTCATCTATCTCGTAATTCACACAGAAAGATGGATACTTTAGGTACTTAACTGCAGCCGGAGCAAGTTTGATCGTAGATTACCTTTAAAACCCCCGGAATTTTGTCAGTGCACATATCGGATCTTCTGATATACACTTGCTGTAGTTGAAAGAAAATTAACAAATTTCTTATGAATACGATAGTCGACTGAGTGTGTGACTGTCAAATGGATTTAGGCAACTCCGTTGGTAGACTTGTGCATAGTTTTGAGATCAGTTCGATCGTCTTACATATGAATCTTTCTGATATTTTCTTTTTCGGTCCCCTGTCTATCTGTTGATCGTATCTCATTACTGTAATGATGTATAAATACTTGAAACACACAGACTAAAGTTACCCGGGATAGTTTGAATTTATTTGAATACAATGAAGATTAGACCAGTCTGATGCAGTCTTTAATTTATATCACTGAAATGCATTTGGTGGACATTCTATTCCCAGTGCTATTCCTACTGTAGTAGTAGCTAGCGATTCCAAGTGAGAGTGTCGATATACAGCCAATTCAACTGTGAAGAGGTCTAATTCTGAATTTTTTACAATACGACTATAATTTCATCCAATTTGTATCTACTAGTTGACATTTAGTGGCAAATAAATCCTCAAAATAACTAGTCCTGTAAAAATTCGTCAGTGGTGCTGATCTCTTTAGTTTTCCTGGACACGCCATACTACTCATCTCTTGCAACTGCTAGCCGGCTTAGACCGAGCGCTTCTTGACATATCAGTAGCTTTCCGAATATATCTTCGTACCATCCATTTCTGACTTATGATTTGACTGGGTTCATATCCTTCGATTGTAAAGGTGCTATATGTGAAGGCATTCTGTTTCCGCTTCGTGCTTTTTTCAATATACTAATTGACTGTAATTCATTTATTAAACCCTGGGAATCGGTCTTCATTCCTTCTAGCAGCTCCATATTTTTTAACAAACCTATTCACTAGTGCGCAGAATCTCAACTCTATATACCCGTCAATTTTGCCTAGACTTTCTCAAAGGACCTGATATATGAATTGATAAACAGTAATTCGTGTCAAAACCATGCTCACATGATCAGGACACAAGTGCATAATATGCAAATCTCGATAAGTTTAAGTGGTGTTAGACATTTGAAGCCCTTTACATTGGATTCAAGGTTTCGTAAGAAAGCACGTTTAGGGTTTGCATCTCATCCAGTCACTTCTGATTTAGATTCAAATTTGTGTAGTAAGGATAGAAGGCCTACAACCCATGTAATTCCTTTTCTAGTAAGCTCCTGTGAGTGTCTAATCTTCTCTTGAATGAGTCAATTGAATGCGCGGACACCACTGCTTCGAGTAGCAAGTTCAGACAATTGATAACTAGGTATGAAAACTTGTATGTCATGGGTATCTTATTCGTCCTTGGCTTTTCTCCTCGCCTGCTATGTCCTCTGAGATGTCCCGATCCAGTGTGAAGAAAAAGAGAAAATATATTAGGTCCAAAACCATTTCTTAGTATTCTATATATCAAAACCAGATCACCTCTTGATCTGAGATGGGACAGAATAAAGAGGTCTAGCTTTTCAAGTCGCTCTTTGTATGGTGAACCCCGGAGTTCTGGAATTTCACGAGTAGATGTCCTCTGTACTTCTTCCAAGATATCTGAGTCACTTTTTAAACAGGAGCTTGCAGCGTGAACGCAGTTCTGCAGCTTAGTTTTCACTAAGGTTGTGTATACTATAGTGGTCATAGTAGTATCTAACTTGGTGAATGTCCCTCTTAAAGCCCATAGGGTTCTAAACCCCTAAGCTACGACCTCCAGGCAATGGGCCGTGGTTTTAAGATCAGACCCGCTGTCACTTCAAGATCCTTGTGAGACCGGACGACGTGAACAGACACATCTATGTTGCATCTATTTACTTATGTATCCCCAAAGTGCATGTAGATACACTTTACCGCGTTGATAGGCATCAGCCACTCTTTAGATCAGTTAATCATAATATTTAATTCTGACTGAAGTGCTCATGCGTCTGCGTCCCCCGTTATTTCTCTCCAGACATTTACATCGTCAGACTGTGGCAACTGTATTTTATATTCCCCCTGAGACTCCCGGATTTTTTTACTATACGCATATTTCTTGCCAATATGCAACGTTCCATAGTACTTGCCGTGCCAAGACTGATGGCAACATTGCAACATTTCTTCTTTTGTCTTAGTAAACGTCAAATACCCCGGTCTATCTAGAGATAGCCATGCTTCATCTTCTTTTGGACTGTCCAGGGTATATATGATTGGGTTGTCCGATTGTATAACTGCTTGAAGTGAGTCCATGTCATACTTTCTCATTTGAAAAGACCATTTATATCAAAAATTTAGGCGTTGCTCTGTGAACCTTCACTCTATTCAACCCTAGTGATTAAACGGGATTTGCAATAAAACATGAATTTTATGTTTCCTTGAGGAATACAACGTTGAAGTTTAAACTAAGTTAAATCTAAACATAATAGGTCTCGATAGATGATTTCCATTGCACATGATGATATTCAACATGTGGTCGGTATTCCTTATACTGACAGGTTTATTTTGCAAAGGTTTATTTACTTCGTACAAATTACTCATAGTGTTATGATACAGACATCATTCAGGATTTTCCCAAGATGTCGAACAACAACATAGTACCACCACAGTATAATATCTTTTGCGTTTAAACAAAATAATTTAGTTAGATTTACATTCGCATACAAGAAGCCCCTAAGTGTTATCATTTCATTCACATGAAAGTACATAGGAAGTAAAAAAATCGAGTGACAGTAAATCCTACTTTAAATTTACTTGGTGATGTTTACTTGTGTCTTCCCATTGTTAATTAGGACTGCAATTGATCAGTCTCTTGTCGGTATGTGTGCATCCTGTGCGGAAAGCCTTGATATTGCCTGCAGTCACAGGCTTTATAAGCAAAGATGGATAGTAGCTAGCAGTGGAATCCAGGACGCGCGTTTCGTTCTATTTGAGACTCTACAGCTGTATGTATCTGCATCTCAGGGTTGATGTTCACTCTGAGACTCGAACCCAGTACCAGAGACTGATCATTTGTAGCCCTAAACATCAATGGAAAGATTCAAGGAAACAATTAAATTTCACCCCATTGAACAGCCAATTTCTAACTGAAGCAGGATTCACAAGCTTTATAAGCAAAGATGGATAGTGGCTAGGACGCGCGTTTCGTTCTATTTGGGACTCTACAGCTGTATGTATCTGCATCTCAGGGTTGATGTTCACTCTGAGACTCGAACCCAGTGCCATTTGCTTCAAATGCCATCACGTTATCTACTTAGCTACTGAGTCCTGATGGCCACCAGTTTGTGTAGTGGAGTGAAGTTTAAATTCACTCGGTGATGTTGAAATGTAACTCTTCATTCGTGTCAACAAGAGACTGATCAATTGCAGTCCAAAATAACAATGGGAAGATACAAGTAAACAACACCAAGTGAATTTAAACTTCACTCCACTACACAAACTGGTGGCTATCAGGACTCAGTAGCTAAGTGGACAACGTGATGGCATTTGAAGCAAACGGTACTCATCGACGAGAAAAAACCAACGCTTTAAGATTTTTCGTATTTGTACTCCAGAAGTACAGATGATAAACTTCTCCCGAAAAAGAGCGGTACGTTTGTGAAATACTCTAGCTGAAATAAATTCAATTAAAGCAATAACAGTAGCCTTGATGCATAATTAAGCAATCAAGACTATAAAATATACTCGGAGGAAAAATGCCACTGCTGTTTTGAAATATCACGCGTTGCTCCATAGGTTGGGGCAATTTTTTGACCGATGTCATTACCGTGTGTATACGCCAAGTCATATTTGGCGGGTTCTCTGACGAATTCGTTGTGTTTTCGTCGGCATAGTCGAAAAGTTATGTCACGGGTTCTCGGTCACATGCTACATGTCGAGAATTTTATATATCTTTATTTATTAGCTATTAACAGCATTTTGCCCGTCACACGTCAATTTTTATAATCTTCGTGCTAATTACATAGTGTCTGTTTCAGTGTATTAGCAGCTTGATATATTTGTTGCTCACAGCCTGTGTGAATGTTTAGTAAGCCTAATTTGGTTATTTGTAACAACGCAAACTCAGGCAAGTGAAATCCACCATTTGTCAAGTCAAAAATAGACGGAAATCAGAGTTTCAGGCAAAAAGGAGCTCTAAAATCATCTACATATGACTCATCTCCCTAATTATGGTAGTGATGAACATGGGTGTTGGTAGTTGTTCATAAAATGTAGGTTGAATCAATTGAGCGTTAAACTATTTATGAGCATTATATAACTTACTAATATACATCCGCAAACAGTTCTATCCATCATAAGTATCATCGTTTTCGACTGAACTAACATAATATTGTGTAAGGTATCTGAGAAAGAAAAATTATATTAGTAACAATTGACGTTGATTGCCTATTCTACCCGCTTTCTGAGCATTTACAGGAATTGTGTATAACATTACTGTGAGTACCACATAAATAGCTTCATTTTCTTCATAAGTAAAGCAATGCGTGTTTGTTTTGAGCATAGTAACTAAAACATGTCGTAGTTAATACTAGTTTACGATGTGTCTGTTATTGGGTTTATGAATGAGTTTCTGTAAACAGAATCCGTAATCACGGACCAAATTATAAACAGAGTTCTAGTGCATATTGACGAGTGGTATCTAAATAGTTCTTACCTATGATGTCATTGTCGTGTGTGAACAGTGAAATGTTAACAGTTTTATGAACGTTGTAATCGGATTTTCTCCAAGATTTCATACTACTAATCGTAGTTTTCGAATCTATTAATTTGGTGTCTGTAGTTTGTTTTGTTAATACCGAATGACTTGGTGAAATTCTAGGGGGGTTGGAAAATGAAGAGCACTGTTTACAACAAGCAAGACACATATAGGTGCATCCTGTCAGTTGCTATTTCATTTGCTTATTGAATCCGATACTGATAATGAATTTTAATAGTTTTTTTCACGATTGACTTGTTTTTTAGATCTGCATAAAGCTGAGAAGGTCCTCATACGTTTTCTGATATACAACATACATTGACTACTGCCATTTTTATTCATCTAATGAATTATCTAAATACAAATATAACAACTGTACAGTTTTTCGCATTATAAATCTTGTTAGTATGTATAATTATGGTCTAGTTAGGTACTAATACTACTTTGATAATAAACCTAATTCGAAGACGGTAAATTTGTCATGTGATTACCTAATCTGTAGGTTCTTACGTGAAAGTCACATCACTCTGTACACTGACTCATCGTACCGCGACAATTAACAGTGATACTTGGTACTTCTGAAGAACACATTTATGCTGGGGATAGAATGATGATATTTAATGTGAATAGTTGTAATGAGCACGTCTGCAAGGTTGAGCTATGCCATTCGATTGAATGAATGTCTCCACGTCCACCATTGCCGGTTTTCCTATAGCGCTACATGTCGATCGTGCATCTTTTTCAGTCATTACATGCTCGGCTTCGAAGACCATGTGATCAGGAAACAATCCCACTACAAGTATTCATCTGAATATGGTGTCATATTGAAGAAACTTATGCATACAATGCTAAATTACAGCAAAACGTCTAAACTGATGCACTACTACAATTTTTTGTAACAAAACGAGTACTTATAAAGCCAACACTTAGTAGCTTTTAGTTTTCAGAATCAGTTACCCATAGTGATTATCAGTATATCTCCCCATGAAACTACGAAAAAAATAAAAATTAGGTGGAAGTCCATTGGTGTGCCATTACTACTGGTACAGAAACAGCAACATCTGATTCAGAAAAATCAGTTTATATGTTGGATATGTAGTGACCGGCCAGTCTCGATAAGAACACGATTGGAATAATAGAAACAATTATTATTATTGTAACCAATTGTACCAGAGATTGTTTTACTGTATTTGTTTAACTGTATCCGTTTCACTTCTTGTTCCATATACCGCCTGGTTTGGTTCGAGCTTGCTCACGCACTGCTTGTTCGCTTGTACTCTTTGGCACGTCTCGGTATTATTTCGATACCACGAGATCGCCAATAAATATACTTGATCTGGACTAGTAAAGCCTTCTGGTTTACGGGCTATCAAGGGAACCAAGTCATATTTGTACGCGTAATCGAATAGTAGTGGTGATCATAGTCCGTCCACGACTCGACATCCACTACAACTGGTGAGCCGTATTTTGGAACACGCAAAATATCTGGTGGACTACAACTGGTGAGCCGTATTTGGAACACGCACAACAAACTGGTGAACCCTATTTGGCATACTCACTACAACTGGTGAGCCGTTGTTGGAACACGCAATACAGCTGGTAACCCAATCCATCGAGCACAAGTCAAACTTGGCCAATTCTCCAAACCAGATCAATCCGGTGAGTCTATTTATCTATCCACATCTGTTGCATATATTCGTATTGATATTTTTCAATATATAATATTTTGGCAACTTAATATGGTAGATAACGATAAGAATAACATAAATATGATAGACTCCGAGATACAGGTTATCAGTTTTCGACCGGTTCCTTTCATCCCTCATGATCCAGAAGTCTGGTTCGCGGCACTGGAATCTCAATTTGAGATCCGCCGCATAACCAATCAAAGGCAGAAGTACGCCTACGCTTTGGAATCATTGCCCGGGGATCACCTAACCGCTGTCCGTGAGGTTGTCCTCAATCCGAACGTTCCAAACGTTTATGACCGTCTTAAGGATGCCATCCTTCGACATTTCCTCCCATCAAGAGAGGAACGATTGAGGACACTTTTAGCACGTCACCCTATGGGTGATGCTAAGCCGAGCCACCACCTCACGCGCCTGCAATCCCTTGCAGGAAACATGACAGTTGACTCTGAGATAGTCAAAGAGTTGTGGTTCGAAGCCTTACCAGTCAGTATCCAGCCAACCCTTACGGCTCTGCTCGAGGACACCCCGCTCAACAAGGTGGCCCTCATAGCAGATAAGATTCTGGCACGAGTTAACACCAAAGGCGACCATTTTGTTGCTAGTTTTTCCCGTTCTAACGTTGATCTCGATGCTAGACGACCTCCGGCTCATGGGGATAGGGACAGATGTATCCATACTCGTCTCAGTTTCCGAGACCGCGCAAATGTGCCAGCCCCCTACGTCCCCCGACCCAGGTCACAATCTCGAAAAGCCGTAACGACTCGCCCCAAGCGGGCATCTTCCAAGCCACGCCAGAAGGCGGTTTCGGAAGCGAGTCCAGGTTGGTGCTGGTTCCACCGTGCATTGTCGAGCTCCCTGCTCATACAAGGCGGGAAACTTCTCAGCCGGCGAGTAAATGCGGCCGTACTCGCCGGCACTTCACCTCAGGTTGGCCGTTTATTTTACGTGCACGATTATCTCACCAACGCTAGGTACCTTGTGGATACGGGTGCCCAAGTTTCTGTCGTACCTATCGGTAACAGTAAGTCTCAAGCCACTATGCTTCGACTACGCGCTGCGAATGGCTCAGTCATTCCCACCTATGGTACACGACAACTTACGGTCAACCTGAGCAACCGACGACAGTATCTGTGGACGTTCATCATTGCCGATGTTCCCACAGCTATACTCGGTATCGATTTCCTACAGCACTATGAATTGCTAGTCGATTCACGTAGGCTGCAGCTAATTGATACTTCGTCGAACAGCAACTTTATGGGCTCTAAAGCCCACACAAACGCGTACCGAATCACAGGTGTATTTCATTCGCGTGACGATTTATTCCACGTTTTATTTCAGAAATTCCCCAAATTAACTAAACCTCTCGAGGAGACTCCATCGGTGACCAATCGTGTGGTACACCACATAGTCACCCACGGACCACCAGTCACGGCAAGACCTCGCCGACTGGCACCGGACAAATTAGCTTTCGCTAAACGTGAGTTTGACAATTTACTAGCTACTGGTATTATTCGTCCTTCTCACAGTCCTTGGGCCTCACCTCTCCACATGGTTCGAAAGAAGGATGGGGTTAGTTGGAGACCATGCGGAGACTACCGAGCGTTAAACACAGCTACACGTTTCGATAGCTATCCCATCCCCCACATACATGACATCACGGCATCACTCAAGGGCACGACAATTTTTTCCAAGATCGATCTGATACGAGCATATCATCAGATCCCAGTCGCTCTTGAAGATATAGAGAAAACTGCCATCACGACTCCTTTCGGTTTATTTGAGTTCCTACGAATGCCATTTGGATTACGGAATGCTGCTCAAACTTTCCAAAGGTTTATCGATAGCATTGTACGAGACCTAGATTTTGTTCACGTCTATATTGATGACCTGCTAATCGCATCATCAAACGTAGATGAACATTATCAACACCTGACGCTACTATTCCAGCGCCTTTCGGATAATGGAATAATAGTCAACCCCGATAAGTGTGAACTCGGGAAGAAGGAAATGAAATTCTTAGGTCATGTTATTAAGCATGAGGGTATTCTACCTTGTGAGGATAAAGTACGTACTATAATGGAGTACACTGTACCGTCCACACTCAAGGAACTGAAGGCATTTCTCGGTTTGGTCAACTTCTACCGACTCTTCATTCCGCATGCGGCAGAACAGTTACGACCGTTAACCGATTTACTTCGCGGTAATCCACGCAAACTGGAATGGAACGACGCCGCACGTACTGCATTTTCAGATATCAAAACGGCCCTAGCTCAAGCCACACTTCTCGTGCATCCTGACCCATCAGCCACGCTTAGTATAGCGGTTGATGCATCGGATTTCGCCATAGGAGCCGTTATGCAACAGAATATCTCCGGTAGTTGGCAGCCCCTCGAATTTTTCTCACGACGCCTCACTCCCACGGAGACGAGATATAGCGCTTTTGGTCGCGAACTGCTAGCAGCCTACTGCGCCATCAAACATTTCCGGCACGCTGTAGAAGGTCGTAAGTTCATCTTATTCACCGACCATAAGCCCTTAACGTATGCTCTGCATACCAAGTCTGACCGCTACTCACCACGAGAGTGCAGACATTTGGACTATATCTCCCAGTTCACGACAGACCTTCGTCACGTCAAAGGCGAGTCGAACTGTGTTGCTGATGCTTTATCACGTATCCAACTGAATGCAGTTACTTTGCCAGTGCTCGATCTACCTGCTATGGCCGCCGCCCAAGCAAACGATACTTCATGCACGGAAGCACAACAGTCTACGTCCCTTCAATGCCGGGAAGTACCCCTAGCTACTAGCTCTGGTACTATCCTATGCGATACTTCCACGGGCCTCCCTCGACCCATCGTACCCTCCGCTTATCGCCGTCTCGTCTTTGATGCCCTTCATGGTCTATCTCATCCTGGTATCGCAGCCACCCTACGCCTCATAGCTGCACGATACGTCTGGCCGTCAATGAATAAAGATGTCCGTATGTGGGTAAAACAATGTTTACAATGTCAACGATCAAAAGTGCACAGGCACGTAGCTGCCCCTATTGGCACTTTCGCTACGCCTGATGCTCGCTTCGATCACGTTCACATAGACATTGTAGGACCATTACCACCATCGCACGGGTATGATCACATACTCACATGCATTGATCGTTTCACAAGATGGCCCGAAGCTATTCCCATCACGTCTATTACGGCGGAGACAGTTGCTCACCGCTTCGTAGAACGATGGATAGCTATGTACGGTTGTCCCTCGACTGTCACGACTGACCGAGGACAACAATTTGAGTCCGCATTATTCTCCTCACTAACACGGCTGCTTGGTACGGAACGCATACGCACTACCGCCTACCATCCAGCATCAAACGGTTTAGTTGAGCGGTTTCATCGCCAACTTAAAAGTGCTCTTCGAGCACACGAAAACAACAATTGGTACGAAACCCTTCCGCTCGTCCTCCTGGGAATCAGAACGAGTCTAAAGGCAGATATTCAATGTTCCGCCGCTGAACTTGTTTACGGCACGACATTGCGTCTGCCTGGGGAATTTTTCACACCACGGAGCAGCACTAAGTTCGGCGAATCAGACTACGTCCAACGACTGTCTGCATTCATGCGAACACTGACTCCGGTGTCAACTCGTATACAACATCGACAGGTCGCTCTCCCTCGAGAGTTATCTACCTGTTCACATGTTTTCATACGAGTAGATTCGGTACGCAAACCTCTACAACAGCCTTACGAGGGCCCTTTTCACGTGATTTCCCGTCACGAAAAGACCTTCAAGGTTGATCGACGTGGCCGCATCGAAACAGTCAGCATTGATCGTCTCAAGCCAGCACACGTCGATGACAGTGCTATACCTGATAAGCCGAGACCGAATGTTAGACCCATCAGAGCTTCTAGCGGGATTTCTACATCTACTTCGGATCCCACGCTAGATGCACCTAAGACCTCATTCTCACGTCCCAGTCAACAGCACGTGTCATCTGCCCCGTCTACGGACGAGACTTCCGTCTCACGTCCAGACCAGCAGACCACACCGCCCTTGACTGCGGATGAGATTGCAGGCTCACGAGGTTCGAACGAGACTACCGTCTCACGTTCTGGTCGCCGAGTACGCTTACCCGTACGCTTTCTCGACTAACCTCATAACCAACTACGGATACAGTATAGGAATCTGCCCCTATACTACAAGAAAGCTACACTTTTCTCTTTTTCTATCATTTTTTTTGTTTACCCCGAGCCTACGCCTCCGACCATCGCTGTTACGGTATCGTCGACTTCAGTCAACTTTCGCGAAAGCTGGCCTGATCACCCACGCTCTAGTCAACGCACTCAGTCGATCTCTCTGGCTCCAAATACGTATGATATACATTTGGTCCCGAACATGGTTATCCTGGTCGCATCTGGTTCCTTGGCTCAATCTGGTTTCGTCCTACGTCTGCAGCGTTTCTGGTCCGGACCTCTACGAACGCAACCTTCAGATTCTGGATACAAACCACTCTGGTGTAGCATGCTAATCCAAGCAATCAATACAGCACGTTCCTTCTGGTACCGTTCTACGTCAAAGACTTTTGGTGGCAACTCGAGGATCAACGATCACTCCCTGTTCTGCCAACGTTTTCGTCCTACAATTGCACGTTTCGCGATCAGTCCCACGAATGAAACCGCTACGTATCGAAAGTGTAAATCCTTTCTAGCGGGGGGCTCCTGTAGTGACCGGCCAGTCTCGATAAGAACACGATTGGAATAATAGAAACAATTATTATTATTGTAACCAATTGTACCAGAGATTGTTTTACTGTATTTGTTTAACTGTATCCGTTTCACTTCTTGTTCCATATACCGCCTGGTTTGGTTCGAGCTTGCTCACGCACTGCTTGTTCGCTTGTACTCTTTGGCACGTCTCGGTATTATTTCGATACCACGAGATCGCCAATAAATATACTTGATCTGGACTAGTAAAGCCTTCTGGTTTACGGGCTATCAAGGGAACCAAGTCATATTTGTACACGTAATCGAATAGTAGTGGTGATCATAGTCCGTCCACGACTCGACATCCACTACAGATATATCGTTAGGTTAGAAAACTACTACAAAGAACTTTTTATAGTAAACAGTTCCTGTCACTTCTCCACACTTTGTTGTATCCCGATCCATATTTCTATCGTAAAGAATGCTACACAAAGCCAAGCTCTAGAGAAATTACAGTCTTACCTAATTATTGATGATTCTAAATAGAAATCGGCTCCCTTGAACCTGTACATAATGTTTGCTTAATCGGGGTAGTGAAATTGTTGTTATTGTGAAGGTTTTTATTGTTATCTATCTTCCATCGACTTCAATGTCTAAGAATATGATGAATTATACCGTTTATATTTGGCAATTGATCAAGCTTATATGTAAGAGTTCATCTTCTTATGCATGCCAGTAGCATTTGACGGCAAGGACACCAGCATGTCACAATTTATCCGCGAGCCAGGTTACATCTGCTCGCAATTCTTTTTGCTTTCATAAAATCAGAACAAGACGCCTTCTACCCAAATTTACCCAGACCGGACAAAATTTTCACCAAAGTGGGGAATTTAGGAAGCTATGAAGCAACAATCGGTCCAACGTGTGCACTGCAGGACAGAGAGAGGTAAACCCATGTTCTTCGCAATGATTTTGTGGTTTCGCTGCAGCAAAAGACTACTTGAATATGAAAATAACCTGATATTCGTGCAACTCAACCGATCCTCAGTCATTGTATTATGGGATGACCGCCCAAGGTCGTTAAAACAAAACGGCGGGTGACCTCAAAATTCGCTGACTTTGTTACCGTGCTGTTTTCGCAAGCGTCTTACAACCTGTATCCCTTAAAATGCACAGATGAGTTTAGTTCAACGTTCTTTAGAACATACATTGGCTTAGTATAGCAAGATGTAAATAAAGTTGTGTGAGTGAAAAACACTACAGGATTGATAGTTACATAAGACCAAAGAGCTGGAAACTACCACTTGAATGGTTGTATAGTGAATGAACGCCAATAATTAAGTAAAACAAGCAGCCCTTAGTAAGTAAAATTATGAAAGAGATCTAAAAATGGTGTAATAACACACGACGAGATATAATTGGTACGCTTTTATAAGTTTGTGTTATTAAGTCAGGGAAAATAAACAACTATTCTGCTTTCAAAAAAATTTTTAAGCTCCTGAAGACTGGAATATCGCCTCAGCAAGTTAGAAAGACGAGGTCGGCTGCCAAGGTTCACTTTTATATTACTGCCAACTGTACAGTTGGCACATGTCAATGGATCTCAATGTAGATGCCGAACTAGATACAAACAGTAACTGTTCCTATGATCTGGGGACGACATGTGTTTTTTTCGCTAACCTACTGACCTTATGACTTCTTGCCAACAGCTTACCTAAGTAGAACGTATCTCATCACCAAGCACTTTGAAATATACGGGTCGATTTTTCTCCTGATATCACCACTTGTTTTCCTACCCGTCCTTTGGTTTTCCCTACTTCTTACGGAATTTGCAATGTTTTAGTTTTAGATATATCAATATAACAAGGTACTATCCGACGTTTGTGAACAATTAGCTCTGAATGGATACGACCCTCGGTTCTATCCGGGTTAGTTCACACGCTGGAAGCTGGTATTCTGCAGACAGTTGAGCGACTATTAGCAAAATAATTACTAACCATAATTAGGAACAGAGTTGTCATCACAGTTAGACACTTGGTTAGAAAGTTGTGAAAACAATGTTTCGAATGGATCTTTAGTCCGGGCAATTATAGTACCGTATGATATTATTTTTACTAATAAACATATCAAGTCATGCAGGTTACCGACATTCTGGTTTATGTGCAGCCCACGCGTACCGTCTAATAAATCCTGACAAAATGTAATTGGAGCTTTAATTAAATGTTTCTTTTTCAAAGAGAATGTATTTTTATCATAGGTCCCTCACATCGTCTAGATATTGGGGATACATGCGCTCTGACTTGTGTATCTGAGTATGAAACTCCATTTTATAACTTAAAGATCAATACTAATGGTAAGAAAAATTAATTTAATACCTCTTTTAAGTATACAACAGCCTTAAAAGTCTTAACTGCTTTAGCGTTCTGGAAAAGAGTCAGGACGAAGCTGAACACTCTGTGGAAATGCAGTTACCGTATATTGCTCACATCATGAAACGGTAAGCTTTTCCATGTGGTAATTTTCTCGACTCCATAGATACTACTTGAATATCTTCAATAACTTAGCGAGATCATAAAACATACCAAGCATTTATCCATGTGGTTTATATAAAACTTAACGGTTTGTCGAGAACGAATACGTCAAATAGGTTCTCTGTAGTTTATACAAGAAGAAACACCCTTGAAGACCACAGTCCATTCATATTCACGGATATTTCTTCATACTGCAAATCAGCATTCGCTAAATTTCCCTGTATCAGGGTCATCCTCGATTATTTTATCAGAATTATGGTCTGCAAGTATGTACCCGGAAGGTTTACTTCTATTTCGAAATTCCTCCTACCAAATCGCTAGTTAGCCTTGAACTATACAACAATCCCTGTCCGTAGTGTAAATATCACCGTATCTAATTATACCAGCACTACGTAATACTACTACTAATGCACGTGTGAGTTGGAATTGCATTAGGTCATCAAGGTGTGTACGTTCTTCTCTTTGGGAAACCTGTTGATTGAATTCTCTACAGAAATATCTCACCTTGCTTTGGGGATACGGAATCCGCAAACACTATATCTATCAGGAAATCAGTTTTAAAATTCATAAATTGGTTTAAAGTGAACTTCGCTCACCCAATTTTATTCAGTATGAAGTTCGTTATTCTATTTCCGATGTATCTTCGTTGTATTGATTTATATTCAGTGGTAGTTTCTTTTATAAATGGAAGTCACTTTTAGTCGACACAACTGGTTAACTTGGCTTTCCGCTTTTCAAATACTTTTTTGTTCCTACAGAAGTCGTGTTTCAATTTCGAAACCACTCGGGGGGTACCCAAAAATATTAGGCAGTAGACGACTTAGTAGTAGCAGACATAATATCCTGTAAACTTAAAAAAATAATTATACTAGTAGAAAGTATCCCAGTGTTTTGGTGACAATGAGCTTTCCTACATCTTAATACTAAACAGTCAAGTCAATCTGACAATTACTTATGATAACCGGTGACATCCTAGTTTAATACTGAAACTATTGGTTATCAGCCACGTTATCGTTGTGTCCAGATTAGAATCTGATAAGTACCTTGATGTAATCCGTATTCCTTTACCAACATCTTGAAGTTTAATACAAATAATGTCTATTTTTACTTTTGCTTTGAAGTAGGAAAAGTCAGTACTCCATAGTTCCCATAGTTGTCGGTTCCTTATCATTTGAAAAACAAGAATTCTTCGGGAACCTCCTATCAAGCTATCTGCTGGATGAGAAGAATCTCTTTGTGATATCTTCTGATTTCTGTCATTGGGGTTTGTTGCATTTTCCACGTAATATTTTGTTTATTTGAAGCAGTATACATAATGGTTAATTTGGCTGAAAGTGATGGCAACTTGCGGTATATTTTTACGTAGTTTCGTCCGTTATCGTTCTAAGCTATTGTTAGTGATTCATCATGTTAAACTTGGTTACAAAAACCTGACTAAGGCCGTCTAAACTTTTCCAAGCTTCAACAAGGCAGTAGTTATTATAATTAGGTAATTGTCTAGCCTTGTTTAAATGCACATTTTATGCTGAAATCTTCTAAAGGAATATACGAGAACATAATAAGTACTCGTTTTACGCGCTTATTGTCAGGAATCTATATACATAATCAAAGTCGAACCACATGTCACGGAATTCAGTCTCAGCGATTATTAGTGTGATTCCAAATGATACCCACAGTCAGTAAACTAATCACTTTTATTCTTTATTTACAGGGAAACGATTTCGATATCAGTATTACAATAAATCCGATGGTGCGATATGGCAGTCTATTGAGAAACTCGATCACCTCGTAAGTGGCTGCAGTATTTTTATTTTCACATTGTATCCCTCCCAATTGTAATTGAATCTAATATTATATTTCAAAGGGTTTAAATGCAATTCGAAGCCTGAAACCAAAATCATTCATAAAATATCTTGAAGAGTACAGCAACACTATATGCGGCAGGAGAAGTATAGGCGTGTTGTTATTTATGATTGACTGTATTCGACAGAAGCAACCATCTAACCTGGAACTTAAAATCTTAAATTATACACAATCCAGCCACTGCCAGTCGATGGAAGATTCATCAGTGAGCTACGCTGCATGTGCTCTAGTCAGCCGTGAGTAAATATATAAAAGAATTCGTAAGAAAAAGTTTGTTATATATTTAAATAAAATTAATAATCCCTAAAACTTTGGATTTTTTTTACTTTAATGTAAACATCGATACACACGTTATAATATGCAAGGAAAGAGTTACTTATATCAAGATATTTGTAGCACACCGGCTGCATAGCTGACAGATGATTGGTTCATATTATTACAGTGTTCTGATTGAGCATATCGTACAAACTTCATGTTAAAATTATTATTGGGCATATTCCTTCGTAAGTACGCAACGATTTGCAGTAGTACGCCTATCGGGTGTCTTCCGCATATGGTGTTACCATATTGCTCTAAGTAACTTGTAAATTCAGAAGGAGCAAGTCGTTCAATTAACTCCATTCCCTAAAAGTTTAAAAGACAGAGCCACAAGAGATAATTCATTTAATTACTTTTAAAGATATATATATATATTCAAGTTAGTTCCAAGATGAAACAGCAAACAAACTTTCGTGCGATTCGCTCGTTTTCAGTGGAAATCGAGGTGTCTTATTGGCACTACCACTCGTGTAAGGATGGTGCATACCATATGAACTTTTACTTTCTCAGTCACAATTCAGTAGCAAACAAACCACCTAGGACTCCACCGAAATGGAAGAATCAACGCAATGAATCAGTTTAAATCTAATCAACTGGCGCTTGCCGGCTTGCGTCACTTCTCGCGCAGACGAGATATTTGTCTGTCAACCAAAAGACGGGTGTACTGTGTAGCAGTCATTGGTGTATTCGAAGCATTATTCTTACATTTTGGAACCATCGAATTAGCAGTTTTGAGGATACCAGGTAAATCGATTGACGAGATAGTGAATCTCCACTGAGTGAGATAGAACAAGTACTACTTACACCCACCTGCTGACTGCCCGGACTAGCGACGATAGCTGGGGTAGAAGTAGTTCTAGAGAAATCTAGGGACCAATCAGTACACTGATTCATGTAGGTAGGTGTAGACTGCCCGGTTGGGGTCCGTGTGATTATCGTAACCTATGGTCAGAGACTCAAAATTGTTAACAATGGTACACAGTCCGTTCATTGTCCTCCTTTCTATTCCAAGTTTCTAGATTACCTAATACGTTTTTTTTATTCCATTGACCCATATTTCCTCACGAATCGTATCGTCGACCCTTGGCCTTTTTTATAACCACTAATACTTGCTACATCTACTACTCCGGGATTCACCCAGACAATTTTATCTCGCTGTACCAATGAGGATGGCAACTTGAATTAATATACAAATGTGCCAGGTATTACCCTACGTATGGCTGAATGGCTGCATTATAATGGATCATTTACAAAACATCATCTTGCCTGCGACAGATGTGATGGATAGAAAAGTAATTCGTATCGTTAGATCATTTCTATGGCAGAAATGTTTTCAGTAAAATACAGAATAACACCATAGATTATCATTCCAGATGACATTAAATGAGCCGAATTTGTTAATGTCTTGAAGAAGGATAGTAAGGAACTAAGGGATCTGTGGGAGCGATATTATTGGCAACAGTAAAATGTTAATCGTGTTTCGACAGCCAAACAGAAGAAAGTATAGATATTAGTTGTGGATAGTAATGAAAATTATCATGTGGCTAAAGTCTTCTCAGAGTGAAGCCGAATCGTTTGTGACGACCACAACCTCTGACTCATTACCACATAATTAATCCCGACCGTTGATGCTACCTTGACGTAGTGGTCGGGCTTGCCTGTCGTGATGAACCAATCTGGCTATACTGGCTGGAACAATCGTTCCTCAAGGTCCTACCATGCCAGACAGGTCGGTTGAAGAGCGGCAAGACTAACAGAGGCAAACCAAAGGTCCGAAGGCGAAGTTGTACTGTGACTGTACAGAGGTGTGACGGCAGTAAGGTGTTTTCTTCAGACAACCAGCATGACGGCGATGCTGCTTTCCCGCAAGGAGGGGTGGGGTTAGAAAAGGTCGACCCTAAAAATACACACCTCGCCTTATCCCACGGATATCCGTCCCCGGCGGTAAGGTCCCAACAAGTACGGAGCTAACACAAAAATTAACAAAAAGGTCGTGTGTGACCGACCTCAAGCAGTTGTCCCTCGGGCACTGTGGTCACGTCCCAGGTCACTAAGACCACTTCTAATCCAATTTCCTTTTCAGGTACCTCTAGAAGAAACCTTCCACGGTGTCGGCAACCGGGAAGTAATGACCGCCCTCATACCTCTAATAGCACTCAAGATCACCGTATTCATGATCAATCTCCTCCAATTCCTATTATTCCTTCCGCCTCTACTTTCAACACTAAACTTCCTTTTTCGGCTTCCTATTCAAGTGTCACCATGGCCAACGATTCTAGTGCGCATAACAGTGCCTCAGATCTACTAAAACCTCGCTCCAAACTAACATTGGAGCCTTCAACGTACGTACCCTAAGTCAAATCGGTCAACAGGCCTCCTTGGCTAAGACCCTAGAATCTCGTACAATTCATGTATGCTGTGTCTCCGAAACACGCATGCAGGATCCTAGTGTGGTCATTCACTTGATCTCACCTCGCCAAAATGGAAAGCCAACGAGATACACTCTCTGTTTATCTGGCGACCCGATAGCTAGTTCACATGGATTGGCGGGTGTAGGCATAGCAGTTAGTAAGAGAGCAGAACAAGCACTATTAGAATGAATCCCCGTTAACAGTCGCCTATGTGCTGTCTGGCTAAATGGCTCCGTAAGAACTCGGAAGGATAGGGACACACGTCGTTGCCTTTTCATCGTTTCTGCCTACGCTCCCACTGACTGCAGCCCGGATGAAGTGAAAGATGACTTTTAAAGAAAGTTTTCTGAACTTCTTCAAAAAGCTAAGCGCTCAGACATAGTACTCGTAGCGGGTAACTTTAATGCCCAAGTAGGTGACTTAAACCAAACAGAAAGACATTTAGGTGGGTATTTTAGTATCCCGGCTCAGTGAACAGATAATGGTGATTGCCTGTTGCAAGTATACTCAGACAATCGCTTATTTTTAGCAAGCACTAATTTTAAGCATAAGGAGAGACATCGTCTAACATGGCGACCACCTGCACCAAACCAACGATTCAAATAGACTATGTTGCCATCAGTCATCGTCGGAGAGGTTCAATAAAAGACTGTCGTCCGTTCTGGAATACATGTTTAAATTCTGATCATGCTTTAATACGAGCACGCATTTGTTCGCGCCTCACTGGACGCAGAAAAACTACACTAAGAAGACCCATTAGGATTGAACTAGAGGACGAGAAAGCCAAAAGTAAGTTCCAGGAACAACTGAGTTCACATCTAGGCAGTTCTGTAAACGAGGCTGACCCAGATGTAGCTTGGAAAGATATACGAACAGTTGTGGAAACAGCAGCGACATCTATTAGTGGTCACAAGAAATCAGATTTATACTAAGTCTATTGCACTGATTGATTCTCGTAAACTCATCTTATCAAGCTCTGAACACGATGAAGAGCGAAAGCAAATCAGATCTAGGTTAACCAAAACTCTACGGAACGATCTGAGCAGTGGTGGGCAACGGAAGCAAAAGAAGTGGAAAAGGCGAAGACTGTAGGCAACACCAGACAACTCTTCAGACCTATAAAAGAAACCGGAATTAATAAGTTAAGTGTAAGCGAAACAATCTCGGAAAAAGACGAAACCCTTCTCTGCTCTCAGTCCAGGCGCTTAGAACGATGGGCAGAACAGTTTAGCTGGCCTTCAGCTACTCTACAGTTACCCACCATTCCCAAACAGTTCTAATGGGACATCCAAGTAGGTCCCCCAACTCTAGCTGAAGTTGAAAAGACTATAGATAATCTGAAACGGGGAAGAGCAGCTGGTCCAGATGGATTGGCTCCAGAGCTCTTTAAATATCGTGGTCCAATTTTAGCGACTAGGTTGACTAATATTTTGGCTAAAATTTGGGAGTTGGACGTAATCCTATCTGACTGGTCACAATCACTTATTGTCCCAATATATAAGGGGTCAAAATCATCCTGCGATAGCCATACAGGGGTTAGTCTGACTAACATAGCACCTAAAATACTAGCCTCAATAATTATCGGGCGCCTAACTAAGACTCGTGAACTGCAAACACGAGAAAATCAGGCTGGCTTCAGACCTGGTCGTGGCTCCATCGACCACATATTTACTATTCGTCAGGTTTTAGAGCACAGACATGTTTATCAGCGTCCGACAATGATAGTTTTTCTTGACTTCAAAGCAGCATTTGACTCTGTAGACCGAGAGGTTCTGTGGCAGTGTCTGTCACTGAAAGGCGTACCTCAGAAGTACATTAACCTTGTGAGGGCGCTCTGCTCGAACACTACCAGTCGAGTGAGATCTTATGGCGAACTGTCATCTGATTTTGCAACCTCAAGTGGTGTCCGACAAGGCTGTCCACTATCCCCATTTTTGTTTAACTTCATCATAGACCTACTGCTGGAAATAACACTCTGGTCGACTGAATTTTCAGGAAGTGATCTATTATTATAGTTTATCCACAACAAACTTGGAAGAAAAAGAGGGGAATAATAAAAATTTGAATCCAAAAGAAGTTTACAATCCAGAATACGAAAACACAACAATCCAATTACAAAATAATGATAAGAAAATACGTGTAATATTTCCCTGTAAAGTTAAGTGGAATTTACAACTTCTCTAATACCACCTCTGTTCCGATTTTAATTTTTTTACACGGTGCCATTTATATCCTGACACTAAATAATCACGTGTCTAGAGAACCCTCTTCCAAACTTGGGTATATAGACTGCAATACCATTTTTACAGTAGTTAAACTAAACCGAATTTTGCATATAAATAAAGACCAAAAAAGATGTCTAATGCCATATTTCGCGTTTTGTAAATACAAATAACGAGAAACTGATCTAAAGAATAGTGTGGGTACATATTGATTTAATGGGCGTTACTTGCATGAATCTACCTAGCTATCGTTACTTGACGTTGTTACTGATGACATTAAGTCCTTATTTTACTCAAACAATCTTAAAAGAACGATGAGTAACTTACTGTTTCATCAAGTGCTTGTATGGATTGCCAGATTGCTCCTTTACTTTGATCATAGTAGGTGTACTGAAACCTTTTTCCTGCATGTAAGAAATAAATGAGTACTTAGCGATTGTCTGGGGAAATTACTCGGTAATCATGTTAGATTGTTTCTCACCAGATTGCTTGATTTCAATTAAAAGCTTGTCTCACAGCAAACATGCCTATAAAAGTTACTTTCAAATTTATTGTAGGTGTAAAGATTTCGAGAAATGCAGTAACAACCAGCTAGACTACATAATTACTTTAAATTTAAGATATAAACAAACTAGGACCTGTTTAATGGTCTAAGATACCACTATTCGTTGTGGCGGGAAGTAATGTCTGGAAAATGGGTCATCGATCCGATTTATCGGTCTGCGTAGCATCTAGTGCACTGCTTCCTTAAGAGAACCATATGCTAACACCGATAGGGGAGGATAGTAAGAGATGAAATCCAAATAAGAGAAAAATCTTGATAAGTATCATTTCCTACGAAAGGAGACTCCGCTATTTCTGAACAACATGGGAAACTACAAATAGAGTTGGAACTAATTTTTGTTCCGAGGCTAAGGCGACTTTAAACAAGACTGTAGGGCAAGACTGATTTATCACCAGCCAGTAATTAAACGAAATTCATAATAACAATAAAATGTATTCTTTATAAAGGTTCAGTCAATAAATAAACTTGAGTGATGAATTTGGACAGTATCATAAGAAGACGAAGATTATCAGAATTATATGATGTATTAGCGCAATACATCTCGAACAATCTGATCACAAATATACCTGTTAAGAACATTTATACATAGAAATAACAGGTCAACTAGCAAAGCCTATTAAAGCCTTGGTCATACGGGAATTTAAACCTCTATTTTCACCTTAAATCTACCTTCCTAATACTAATTAACTGTACAGCGTGGAGAGTCTCGTATTGTTTTTAACATTATTTTTACTATCTTTGTTTCCTCTTGCCCTCTGTTTGTCTAGTCGACCTTTCATTTTTGTATATAAATGTTCTTAACAAATATATGTGTGATCAGATTATTCGAAATGTATTGCGCCAATATATCACATAGTTCTGATAATCTTCGTCTTTTTACTACACGATCCAAACTTGAGTGAATTGAACTAAGTCTCAAACTGGAAAGCAATAAGTAAACTGGCTTGACTGAGACACGTAACTCATCTCTAAATTATATATTTGCGCTCTTCATGACAGAGACATGTTTGATAACTTTTTAGTTTTTATTTACTTTGCCTAACAACAGTCTTCACATTAAAAGCGTTTGTCAGCTGCCTTCCACTCACAACTTTGTAGTGTAGTCCGTTGTATGAATTCCGAATGATGTTGATGAATTTCTCAGGTTCACCATAGTGTCGAAAATTTCATAATGCTCTCCTATCTACGCTGTCAAACGCTTTCTCATAGTCACGGAATTTGATGTATGATGACGAATTCCATGCAGTCGATTGCCCAACAATGATCCATGGTGTTGTGATTTGGTCTGTGCACGACTTATCCTTACGGAGTCCGGCCTGTTGATCTCGAGCCTCGGCGTATATTGAATCTTTCATTCGGTTCACCAACACTCAGTTAAAAACTTTTCCTGGTACCGATAATAGTGTAATGCCTCTGTAAATCTCACACTTTCTGAGATCTTTCTTTAGTATCTTAATGAGGTATCCTTTCCAGTTTGTCAGCACTTATTCCTTCTCTCAAATCTTCCTAAAAAAGAGGTGGAGCATATCCGCAGTTGTTTTTATGTCTGAATTCAGTGCTTGAGCTGATATATTGGAATATACTGCTGTCTTCCCACTCTTGGTTTGTCTGATAGCGATGCTGATTTCTCTGATCGTTGGTGAAGTGACAGCTAATGGGAAGGTCTGTGTGTGCTGCTTCTATGTGCGATGGATCTAGTGAGGTTGGTCTATTTAGGAGTTCTTCAAAGTGTTCTACCAACCGAATGAAAAATTCTTCGAGGCACCAATCATGGAGTTTTAGCTTGCTAACACATGGTAGCACAACGTGACTTTGTTTTGTTATGTGGTTTCATATCACAAACAGACTAAATACGTACCTTTTAACCAGGTTTCGTCTCCAACATGAACATCACAGAAATTAAATGTTCAAGACACTGAAATTAGTGTCCAAAGATGACCCTACTCATAAGATGATCTTTATCATCCCAAAACATCTTTAGATATCAACACAATGATGGGACTGGATACGATGTATTTGCTAGTGGTAAAGCCGAGCAAACTAAAAAGCTACAAACCATTTTCAAGTTGGAAAAACTAAATGTTACCAATTATAAGAAAAACTCTTCAAGTTCCTCTATCGTACACCCAGCCTTTTACAGTAAAACGAGTAATGCCAAGAGATACCTATGAATCAAACAGGGCAGAAGGTAGTTATATCAGCCGGAAATCTTGACAGGAAATACATACTGTGCTGAATCGTTTTAAAAATCAAAAAAGCTTTATCCAATATGCCTTCAAACAACAGGTATTATAGCGATTCTGAATCTCAAGTGAAAAAGTTTAGTGAGACATTACGGTTTCGCGATTATGTTGGGCACATACTTAAAAATCCCACTTATTCTAACGGACTCAACTAACGAAAGCTTAAAGTATCTTCTACAAGATAGTTACATTAATAATACCAGAAATAATACTTGGTTAAGCATTAAAGTAACTAAATACCTAAGAACACCAAAATACGAAAGAATTTAACATACCCCAGTGACAAAAATCAGAAGATATCACAAAGAAGTTTTCAGGATTTGATAGGTATCGAGAGAAAATCTGACCATAAACTGCTTCCCTTTCTGGAGTTAAATATCCTACTAAAATTGGTACTACAGAGAATTTCCCTTGGTAACTAGAACACCAACATAAAATAAAATAGGATTTCGGAAGAAACAACAGCATAACATTCTGAATTTGAGTAAAATTGACGTATAAACTAATGTATGAAGTGTTTTCTGCAAATGCGACTTCGATGTGATGAGTTCTTGTCTGTTGGTTGCTTAATAATATTAGGTTGGTGAAGTTGGAGGTATGTATGCACAAATGAGCATGACGAGCAAAGATTAAAAATTGAATGGCATGCGATAACTTGCAGTGTACTGAGATTTACTATTACAAAGTAGTTTATTTTGATTTTCTTTAAAATTCGTTTTGGCACTGTATGTTGCAAAGTGCAGTGTAGTGGAGGTTTCAAATGAAATGTGTTTAAGTAGTTTGAAGTAAGAACGAAATTTATATTTATTTCGACAAACATTCACACAACTCTATTTTCACTTAACTTGGTCAAAATTTGCCTGAACTTAGTGAGGATACAAAGAAATTTAAGAGATGAAAGTCAGGGTGGCTGGTCTTATGCATAATAGGAACACCAAAATAAAGCAAGCGAATGGGAAAATAACAATTAACATCTTAGAAAGCAACTGAAATCGATATAACAAGGCTGGTGGGAGTTATCTTGTTTTTTAATATAATGCTACTAATATGGACGTCCCTAATTTACATTATTAGAACTTTACAGAAACTAAGATTGAACCCGAACCTTTGGAAAATATTTACCAACATTTCCCTGCCAGCGAATAATATCTTGATTACTATCAACGGCACTAAACGTCTAGTGATTATGAAGTTCTACACTAACTGAATCAATCAGATTTGAGAGAAATTAGGTATAGATTGACATGATTTAGAACTCTTAGCTGTCACATGAATTTCAATACGTTGTTTTGGTTATGTGGTTGCGATCTTTATAGTTACAAAGCGATTTGTAAAAACGGTTTCATATTTTCACTTTTGTATGAAAGATGGGAAGGGATTTAGTGCAACAGCATACATCCAAACTGGTAAACACAGTGAACAAGGATTTACAGAGATGCTGCAAGTGTTGATATAAACCAAATGATCTATTCAAGGACTAAAAACTAGTCGTATTCAGACCCCATGATCTTGAATAAATGTGACTAATAAAAATGTGCCCCTATGCCCGAATACACCTTAAAAGTCTTATTAATGATGAAAATTCCCAAAAACCCCTAAGCAGAGCCAACAACCGTTATCACTGGTTGTTCGAAAACTGACCACGCGAGGAAACACATTGTTTTTATTACGTACACTTACCATTGGTTCTACTGATCTCCAATGTTTGTGATTCAAACACCTAATAATATTGATAATAATAACGATTTGTTTTTACACCCAGTTCGTGATAAGCCTGAATAACGGCAAGAGGCAACAATTTAATAACTAATTACAAAAAGGCTTGGTTATATATTTACTTGAGAAAAATGTATGAACTAAATAAATATTTAACAAGGAGTTACCCTTCCATCATCTTCGCTATATATGGCATTTGCATCTCTATGGAATGCTCTTCCTCGTCTCTGTCCAAAGGTAGACTAACAAACTCCCCTGTTTCTTCAAGGTCTCGATATACTAAAAGAGAAATTAGCCCATAGTTCAGAAAGTATTTACTTACCATCTTTACCAATTGACAAAGAGTACAACGGAGTCTCGAAGAAGTCCGCTGTGGATAGAGCGCATTTTCCTCTGAGGCTCATATAGTGTGCAGGACCTAATACGAAAATACGTTTACTGGGCAGAGCTATTTGAATATATGCAGTTTACATGTGACGAGGGTCTATTTGTTTGTATGCAAACGCAGCACAAGGCCCCGAATAGTCATAACCAGCATGTCTATAATATATCATATCAAAATAAGTGGTTCATATACGGTGAAATGATAGCACGGGTTGGTTGTCTATCAACAGTTACTTCAGACAACCATTTCTGCAACTGGTTGTTTAGCTTAGCACCTGAAAGCCAGCAGTAAACTTTAAAGGTAAATGAATTCATACGTTCCGCAGAATACCAACTACCGGCGTGAGAAGCTCTCCTAACAACATGACTCATTTAGATCGCTAAAGGCTTGTAGTAGCCAGCAGTACCGAACTGTTCCAAAAACGCTCGTAAGTTTGCACATACGTCCAACGTGTCAATTAGATACGATTCAGAACCGTGATTTCACAACATTAGATCGACAGCTTTTTCGATCAATTGTAACACGCTTGAGCCTGTGCCCGGTCATTTGAACCATATTATATGACTTACGAAAAGGAATTACGACGAAATAATTGACGGTCAGATTGAATATCTGAGCTACCTGTTCCCCCAATCCAGAAATTTCAACAAGTTATTTGTTGTCGCTTGTTTTAACACACAATTATGTCTATTGATCGCACGACCTAGTCATGTACATTTATGAAAAGTTTGCGATCGATTGCTTACCAAGGTGAAAATGTACAATCAGAGATATTGTGATGGCTGGCAAATGCATCTAAAAGAATGAACATTATTCAACTGTCGATTCCTGAAAAGTGAAGTGACAACTCCGAGTAGCTGTTTTTGTTAAGTCTTTTGTTTATTTCTGCTTATCGGTTCTAATGCTCCCATTGAACCTCTCGTTTGCATGTATGTTATAGTGCCGTGCTTCGTTAATCGTTCACCCCGATAACCGTTATAATATAAATCTTAACGGTGTATAAAATCAGAAGGCAAAGAGAAGGGGCAGCTAGAGTTTATTGTCAAATAACGCAGGCCAGAAAGCTATAAGCACATGAGCAAATATCAATGAGAGAAGCATAAACGACACGCATTGGAGACGGCGGGTAATCCAGCTCACTCTAGCCAAGCATGATTCAATATTTATAGTCAAATAAAAATGAATGACGGACATGTGATGAATAGAATAAGAATTGTACACACACATACGCTCATATCAAAATAGTCAGGGTTAAAATGTGAGTAATTAGCAAGGTCAAAACATGACTCTTGATGGAGAGGTGAATTGGCTTGTCCAGAAACTAGAATAATCTATGTGGGTGTAACATATTACACGACGTTACCCTACTCTCAACAATGTATTCGGCCTGAGCCTTGACTTTCTCCGTTCATGTTGGACTGTTGTAAATCGCTTTCTTCTTGTTCTCGCTCCCTTAAATTCTGCCCAGAGTATCAACACAAACCCATTCTTTGTAATGATGCTTCTTGCGACCTAGAACCTCCTATCACGTTAAAGTTAAAGCTTCTTTGATACTGTTGCAGTTGTTCTCCATAGTGGCTTCTTTTTCTTGTAGTAGATCTTGTGCTGTTTAGAACATGTTGCTGAGAGCTATCTTGAAATTGTTGAGTTCGTCAGTACCTCGAATGAAGGCTGCGTCAAATATTTGTTATGTTGTTTCTCTAGCTGTTCAGTTGTTTTTTAGCTTTAATTTCATCTTGGTCACAACCAGGTGGCGGTCTGAAGCAATATCAGCTCCTCTCTTCGTTCTCACTTTTTCCAGAAAACTTATATTTTTAGCGATGCAAACGTGATCGGTCTGGTCCTTTGTTGTGTGGTCCGGTGAAATTCATATAGCCTTGACCGGAAAGGCATCGTAATTTTGAGGGTCATTTCGTTCAGGTGTACTGGAGGAAGTCCAAAATCATTGGTGTTTCCTTCTAAATGCACAGCTTTAGGACGGTCAGTGCTGACGTTATCGTTAGTTCCACCTTTATCGATTATATGATATTTTCGTTTGAGATGAAGGAATCTGAATGGTCCTTCGTATACCATTTGAAGAGGTGGTCGTAATGAATCGTTACGTACGGAAACATGTGTACTGTCGTAAGGTAGGTTGGACGGAACCAACAAATGGCTGTGGTCAAGTGGAGACAGGTTTAACTGAGCCCATTTGTAACCCTGCTCGTGTGGGAGTTTAGATCCGCATTCATTGAGGATAATGAAGGATCCACTAATTCTCCTGGAATCTGGAGTGTCGCTCTATAAACGAGTTAGGCTGCTGTATATCCAATGACAGCTTTCACTGCATTGCGAATACCAAGCAGGATGAGTGGAAGGGCGTTAACCCACTGTGGAACGTTTGTGACCGAGTGAAGCTCTCAACTGTCTGTGACATTGTTCTACCAACACGTTAGCTTGTGGGTGATAGGCGATTGTTCGGATTCATGTGATTCCTAGTAAACAACGGATAAGCTCATACTCGAAATGGTGTTCACGGTCTGTAGTGATAGTGAAGGGCAGCAAAACATTTCTACCCACTGTCCGACGAAGGCGCGGGCCATAGTTTCTGCAGTAATGTCCTTTACAAGTATGATTCTGGCCATTGTGTGAGATGGTCTATTCACGCTAAGAGATAAGAGTATCCATTTGAACCCGGTAGTGGTCCTACCAAATGAAGATAATCATAGTTGAAACGAGCGTCGGGAATCGCAAAGGAGCTCAAGGGACATTTTTTGTGTCTAATCACATTAGATTTCCAACAGTTCACACAGGATGTGCCCAATATCTTACGTATTTATTCACACGAGACCGAGAAAATAACTTTGCTATGAGCTTGTTGGTTGTCCGAACACCTGGATTAAAAAGCTAAACACGTGGTGTATAGTGTTGCTAGTTACGCACGGCAATTTCGCTCGCCTTTGGTAAGGATCAGGGTACTTTTCTAGCACCTGCCGAAAGTGTGGGTCGACTGGGCATAACCTGCAGCCAAAACATGAAGTTATACAAATAGATAATTTAGTATTGCCCTTTGCAAACCTCCGTTTCCTTGAGTCGATGAGTTGGATATGTTGTTGTCGCAAGTATATACCAGTGGTTGGCTTTGAAACATTTACAACAATTAAAATCCAGTGAATGGGCCTGCGTGAAGCCACATTTAGAAAAACTTACCTCTTACCGTATATGGTGATTGGTTTTCCATTTGCCGCCCGAAGGTTGAAGACCATTCATGTAGATGGCCATTAGAATTGGCAGGAAAAACTTCTACTTCCGCGTCAGTGTCAACGAGACAGTGAGCTCTCGTCACCATATCAGAAATCAAAAACGGACGGCTACGTCCACCAGCTAAAGCTGTCGTTTAGCGTCCCCGCGGTGGAGCTTTCCGAGAGCTTCTTCTTGTCAGTTTTTAGAAGACTTACCGTACTTATTGTGGTACCAACACCTATCCAGATAGTTTAACTCACGTGGTCTGGAGATACATTTTTACAGTGACGAACTTCATAGGGGAGTTTGAGAGCGTCTACAATTATGATGAACGTTAAGACAACGATTGAGAGGATAACAGAGATCTGTCACGTCGTTTCGTCGCATTTGAAGCTTTTCTTTGACAGAATAAACCCCAGCATTCCGGTCGGCAGGTGCCGTCAGTTATTTTGAAGTGAAATGAGAACCACTTGTACCCGTGGGGTAGGTTAGACAAGAGAAGCTGTCTAAACAGGTCCTCGTCAAAGGTTCGGACTCATTGTTTATTGTTTGATGTACAAGATCGCGTCGTGCTTACCACTAAAGATGTCACAAGTATTCTGAGTTTGAAAACGCCTTCACACGTGACACCCTTGTAATCGAAGGATACGAACCCAGTCAAATCAGAGGTCAGAAATGGAGGGTTCAAATGTATACTTGGAAATCTATAGATAAATCAAGAAGTGACTGATCTAAACTGTCTAGCGGTTGTAGGAGAAGTTGAGCACAGTGTATCTTTTCATGATCTGGTGTGCATGTGTGACCGAGCGCCTTCAGCCAAGTGAGTCCATCAAAACTAATATGGTCAGCATCAAATGTCGAAGGTCTACAGAACTATTTATTTCGAGGATTTATTTACTGCTAAAATATTGTCGTGTAGGGTAACGAATAGGCATATACTTTGACAGGTTTTTAATCCGAAACCAAGAGTTTGTACAACGACAGTCTTTTGAATGCTTTGGATGGATATATAGCTGCCACACTCTTATCCAATCAAGTACGTTTTGTTGGTGTACTAAGTGAAGGGAGCAACTTTTATCTTACTTTTGAATCAACCCTGGTACAACACCATTCTAATGTTTTTATCTGAAACGAAATTAGAAGAATCTATTCTCTTATAATCAAATTTTACCATGACTACCAGACCTTGTAACTATAGTTTGGTGAAAGACAACACAATAATTTTGTAACTTGTGCCATCTGTATCTGATCCTCATGAAGATACCGTTTGTGGCATCGATAAACATCAGACATTTCTCAGTTCAATTAATGAATGTCTGAAGACAGATCAGTGGTTCCCTTGAGTCTTCTTCAGCGAATTCCGGCCCTGGTTCAACTTTGTCTAATAAAGTAATATCAGATATTTTACAGTACTTAAAAGTTTGTTTACGTATAGGATAAATATAAGTGATCATGAAGAAAATATCCGATACACTAAACCAGCCACTCGTCATTTTCTTGATTTGGCAGTTTCCATAGAAGTCTAATGTGTGAAGGCTAGTAGGACACTGCTGAAGTTAATATAGATTAAATTTAACAACATTCCCATCTCACTGAATTTTGCCCAGTTTTGTTTTGTCATTAGGTTTCCAATGCTCGGTAAACGAATTCTGAAACCATGATGTTCACTTCTTCCACATTGGCTACGGTGGTTTCTTAAACGACTTGTTTCAACAATTTTATAGCAACTTTCATGTGATCGATCGATCCGAAGTTTGGCGTATGCTCCCACGCTGATTTTATTGTGGATAAGAATGACAATACAACTTTCTCATTCCACTGGTCATATTTACTGGCTGAGTGACGGTTAGAAAATCGTTGTACAGGGTTGACTATATGTGATGAAAGCAATACCTGCAAAAAAGGTCATACCTATCCTGTCTTGCTGATTTCCCAGTACCTATTGTTTAATTTCTTTGACATTGTAGACCATCAACGTTGATGGTCTATGTCGAATGATTGGAGGCCTACTCGAGTTAGACGGAAACGGTGTAACGAACAAGGTAACTTCGAAGTCATACACCATAGATGCTCTGGAGACTGTACAACACAAAGGACGTCATTACAGGAATATATTAGTTAAAGTAGATAAAAGAGAAAGTAGAACCACTGCCGCATGGGCCAGTCCATGGCGTATGATTCACTGATGCGCGTTGATTGTCCTTCACCTTGACGGGGATCGATGATCTGTTCGATATTCAGTGACCCAACTGCTGGGTGATTTGGCTAGGGTTCAGTAACATTTCACTGGCCCTACATTCCCATTTTTTAGGACTGCAATTGATCAGTCTCTTGTTGACATAAGTGGAAGATACAAGTCAACATCACTAAGTGAATTTAAACTTCACTCCATTACACAAACTGGTGGCTATCAGGACTCAGTAGCTAAGGAGATATAGTGTGATGGCACTTGATGCACATGGCACTGGGTTCGAGTCTCAGAGTGAACATCAACCCTGAGATGCAGATACATACAGCTGTAGAGTCCCAAATAGAACGAAACGCGCGTCCTAGCCACTATCCATCTTTGCTTATAAAGCTTGTGAATCCTGCTTCAGTTAGAAACATATACAGATCTATTTAAAATACTTAAATTCGGAAAGTGTCCGAAACAAACTAATAACAGTCGTGAGGAAACAATTATTTTTGGCACGGAATTAATTATAATCAATAAAATTGAGTGTAGAGGTTGATAATCATGTTCATCTAAACAATACACAATCTGAGCAAAATAATATTATCAGCAAGCATAGATTAGAATAATATTTCAAAAACTCTGCTTGACACCATAATTTGGAATATCGTGTCTGTGTGTGAAAACTAAGTTAATTCTATCAGATTGATTAAACAGCGGGAGATCATAATGACTATATTATTAGTGTTTTAAATTATTGTTTTTAAACTGTTGATATTTCAATAAAATGATACAAATAATAATGTAATCATCTGTTCTGACTCGATATAATGATAAATCAAATAAATATCAAATGATTCAGGTCAAGGTGTAATACATCCCTAGTAAACTATGAAATAGAGGCGCATCATTTGGTATGATGAACCCTTCAACAAAATTGGCTTGCTATCCATACTTCGAGTTGTATTCGAATGACTGAAGTTTACATTCGCGTTATAAAATGTTAAGCGTACAAATAAGTTATATTGAGACACTATAGCTAGGAATTTAAGCAACTGATTCTATATTATTTATAATCAGTCTTGATTTTTTAAATCTTCCTATTTTCAGCTAAGAAAGAAATCCATTCTTACCAGGGTTTTGTTTTATGAATGTTGAGTCGGCTTTCCGGAGAACTTCAACGGAGCCTCCAGAGGACCAAAAGGAGCTGAAGAGCCCTAGCCAATTAGAGTATGATGGAACATCCTAGAATTCCAACGTGACGTGCTACTATTGGTCGGTAGCATAATATGTCGTTAACGGATTGGCTAAAATATGATATGATTTAACAGACGCTAACATCTATAAATACCCATGATTTTCTGTACAAGAACGAACCTTTGAGTGAAGTATTTTCACTCATACTTGCGTCTACTTTCTGGTGTTCAAGTCGCTGAGTAGTTCCAGCCTGTGGGTTACCACAATAGCTTTGGAAACGAATATAGCGTTCAATCAACAAGATGTATCAATGAATCATTCTCGATATGCACAGGACACTCAAACGTGTAATTTCTTGGCTTATTAGACCATTTAGCTTGCGAACTTCTCCTTGTACATTCTTTTTTTCACCCTCTGCAATTGTCTTAGTTGTAGAGATGTAAGTCGCTCAAAACTTACAAAAATAGTTTCAGTGGGACAACAAATATCAAAACAGAATTTAAGATAGCAGGTGATAACATCAACAGTGTTTTCCAATGAGTCATCCGTAAATAATCCAGATTTTGGATATTTTCTTCTGAGTAATTGCTATATTTGACTTTAGTTATCTGGTGTAAGAGCGTACTCTTTCCAAGCTTACCATATACCTTAGGAGAACACAAATTATACAATGATCAGAACTAGACGATGGAGTACATTTACGAGTCTAAATGGGCATTCAAACGAGTGGGAAAATCTACTACATTTTGATGATCTAATGATGAAAGAAAGCTACAGTCACATGAATTAAAATCACCACATATAATTGAAAGTGGATCATTGAAAGCAGTAACACCAAACTCAGTGAATTTATAAGCGAAAACAGATAATGCAGATGACGGATAGTCGGAAATCACGTAGATGTTAGTAGCATAAACATAACTGTATTTGTCCAAGTGTTTTGGAAGGCATCTTAAAGTTAAATAATCGTTTAAAAACTTAAAACATGCCAAAGTAGATCGACTCAAGTTCACATTCACAAATCTAGCTGCACCACCATCACGCCTTTTCTTATTGTTAGATCGATTCTGACAATAAATGTTGAAATCTCGTTGTGATATTAAGAAATCGTCTTGTAAATCATTTAACCAAGATTCTTGAGCTGTGATTGCACCACAATTATGGTACATGTTTAGACTCAGTAGAAGTTGAAAATAGTCCACCTTGTCAGTTACTGATCCTCAGTTAGAGTTTAACAGTTCAGAAGTCGACATCTGATTAGTGTTTATTCTTTTCAGTCCATACTGTCAGCCACGAACATGTCTCTGAGTGTACTTTTTTACCTTGTTAAGCGATCGGTCGCAAACTTTTCATAAACGCGCATGAATAGGTCGTGCGATCAATTGACATAATTATGTGTTAAAACAAACGAAAACAGATAACTTGTTAGAATATCTGAATGGCAGGAATAGGTAGCTCACATATTCAAGCGGGCTGCCGCCTTTACATAAATTATGATGATGATGTGAAATCAATCGAAATGTAGTGAGTAATTATTGATATAGTTTAAAATGAAAATAATATTTGAAACTTATCCCTGATTTATTCATAAGTAAATCGAAATTTATGAAGTCGTAAATAGAGGGGAAAAAGTAGGAAATAAATCATCAGTGTTAATTGGTTTAGTACACAGTACACTCCGAAACCTTTTATTAAATGGTACTTTCACTAGCAGAGATTAAAATCCTATTGATTTAAGTAGTTCTTAAAATAACTATTTATTCATATATCAAATACTTAAATTATTTGTCCCCCATATAAGTTTTCTCACTTTACATATACTTTTTAAGCAATAGATAGATAACTGCAACTAGCAATAACTGCAGAAGCAGCAGTGAAATCTTTGGTAATCTTCTGCAAGTATATACTACAATTAAAATTCGACAATACCCTGATAGCTTAACAACGGTGGGAATCAAAAACAAAATAAAATCTACAGAAATTTTAAATTTTTACAAAAAAGAACAAATCTCATACATTCGTGAGAAGGACTGTTATGTCAGTAAACATTCGATTTATTTTACAGGAATCGAAGCAAATTAATACATGTCCGTATACGAAACGTTTTTCATTATTATAACCTGTGCAATATGATTTACGGAAATCTAGACCCATTAATCTAGAAAATATTTCCCTAAATGTTTTACGCAGAGCAGTTTATTGTGAAGATAATGTTGTTTGTTGGAAGAAATAATTTCAAACACAAATTTAATGTCAACTTATTTTATATAGATTGGAGCTTATGAACAGAAGATACTAGACCATTAGTCTATCCCAAATACTCTTGACCGAATTCAGATTATTTTATTTTGCTTCACTAAGTATTTCTATAATATTGATAAGATATTACAACCATAACTGTAACAGACCATTTATGTACATATACTTATCAAGACCAGAATAACTAAATCTTAATCTTTAGATCATTATTACTATCATTATTCAATATTATATTTTTGGTACATTATAGAATTCTCAACACAATGTATTTCATTAAGTTTCCGTTTCTTACTTCTTGATAGATCCTGACGACAAATATTGAGTGATCGCCAGTTAGAAGTTAGCAGTCCAGTCAATCGATATCTAAATAATGTACATTCTTTTCGCTACATATTGCCAGCAACCACGATATCTCTGATTGGACCTTTTGTAACTTGCGAAACGAAAAGTTGTACACTTTTCAGGAACGTACCTGAATAGGTTATGAGATTAATAGCCATAATGATGTATTAAAACAAACAAAATTAGATAAGTTGTTGAAATATCTAGATGACAAGAACAGGTAGCCCAGATTTTCAAGCAGAGCGCCTAAAAAATCGTAATCGTAACTGTTCTCCAACGAAGACTGTGAAGTAGATACTGTGTTCTACGTAGGTTAATCAAATAGCTTGTGATCTATATCCACTTTTTGAACCAAGTTCAATCGATTAAAATACCTTTCTTAGTGTAGAATAATTTATGTAAAAATATTCTGACCCCTCCAACTTGACCTAGTATTAATCATAAATACATTTATTACTAGTTTTCTACCAAATACTCAAGCTATTTGGAACTAGTGTTAATCACTTATCGATATTCAGAACTGAATTCGACCATTGTACACTGACGAGTCACCAACAGTTCACATCTAGCCCGTTTGTATGATAAAGATGATGTTCCATATTGAAAATGTCACAGCTATTATGGAGTATTTTAGTGAGCGATATAATTTTATTGGAAATATGGTAACTTAATTATTTCCTATGGAGCACTGTTTAGTGATTAAGGCCTCAGACTTACATTAATTAGGTTCCAAATTCAAACCGCACTGTACTTTGGTTTGGGCAACCAGTTAGTATTATCAGCCCTTACGCTTATAATATGACTCATACATGAATATCTGGTGAGTGGATTAGTCAGAAATAACTAATGGTGATTAAAATGTTAAGTCTAACAAATACAGTTAAGTTATTTTGCAGATCGTCAGCTAAAAGTGTAATAATTCATCCATGTAAGTGCAAAGTATACAATCATTATGGTCATTAGAATATATTTAACCAAAAAATGTCCTTTGACAAGTAATGTTTATATTGTTTCCAATATTTAGTAGTTTATTTATAGAAAAATCTCTGTCTTATTCAAAATTACAGAAACAACAAAATATTTTATCAGTATTTAATACTATTCATTATGATACATAAGAATTTGTAATAGAATGATAAATGTATTAGGTTATTTGCACTTTAGAGCACTATAAAACACAGTTGTAAATATTTTACTGATATGCTAAAATTACAAGCAGATTTACCTATGAAAAAAGTTTAGAAAGATACAGATAGAAAGATATTGTTAGAAATATGACAGAGTCTGAACAGAAACAAAGATTTATGGGCTGTACATTCAATACTTCAATGAAAACATTTCGTGTATATTCAAACTTTTTCTGAAGAGTGTTTCCCATCTTCACATTGTATTTCACTACAAATAATATGAAATAATTGTAACTACTATAAGCAAAGATGGATAATGGCTAGCAGTGGAATCCAGGACGCGCGTTTCGTTTTATCTGGGGCTCATCAGCTGGATGTACCTGCATCTCAGGGTTGATGTTCACTCTGAAACTCGAACCCAGTACCTTTCGCTTCAAACGCTATCGCGTTATCCACTTGTAAATTAAGACAATATCGAGGCAATGCACACAGCATGCACATATACCAGTAAGAAACTGGTCAATTGCAGTCCTAAACATCAGTGGGAAGACTCAAGTACACAATATCAAGTGAATTTAATTGTAATTACGTTTTATATTAATAGACCATGTAATGTTCTCACATAACCGATTTCTGATGTTATTAATATCAACGGGATGCTTATAACATAAACCTATGATTTTATATTAGTTAATGTATGGGTATGGAGACTTAAAATAAGTGATCTCAGTCTAGAAGCTTAATAACTACAAATTTATACATTTCTGATCAATTAACCTGTTTTGGCAACATTGAATTAGCTTGCTTTGAAAACTTTTTTGTTGATGAATCTGTACTTGAAACGTACAACTATTTCTGTACTTCATATTTTGGAAATATTTTTGGGCTATATTTCGGATGCGTTTTAAAAAGTTCCCCCCACAGTATTTCTAAAGGTTTGTTTTATTCCATTGTTAGTTTTACAGGTTGAATTTTGATCAGTCTGTTTCGTAGTATATACATCCTAAATGTAGTCCCTCGATAAGTACTTATGGCTACAAGACATATCCAGCTAACAAGCTTCCTGAATTCTAATGTTAACCACAATTTAAATATGATACTACTCCGAAATAGTTGAAAGCTTAAAGAAGAAGTAGACTTTTTAATACTTGGTGTCTGAGGCAAATGATATGTCTAAAATGTATCGTTTAGAAAAGTTGCTGATGAATGTTAGTATAATACCGTATAAAAAACAACCCAGAAACTGTAACTCATTTCGACTTTAATGATCAAGGATACCTGTATCTTAGACCCTTAGATTAATGTTGTTTAATAATGTATCAACTAAGTTTTTACAAAATGTTATTGACAAAATGTTAAATTTAGGATAATATACTGTCGTATGATAAAGAAAACCCAGTTGGTTACAACTTGAAGTATGAAGAAAAAAAAGTCAAAAATGAGCCCATACATATGTTATGTAAAAATTCAATATCTAATGTCTGTTCATACATTGAAATTCATAGACCAGACTAAATAACAGAAACCATTATCACATCTGGCAATAAAAATAATTTGGAAAAAAGTACAAGAGACATTGAATGCAATTTAAATAAAATAATATAATAATTTGGTTACTGATAAAGTTATCTTTAGATGATTTGTTCATTTTGAAAGTAGTTTTAGGCGCAAATTGATATCAGATAAAATAGTATATTGAATGTCTACTTTATGAATTCAAAACTTCACAAAAAATCAGTTCCAAGAGATCTAGATTTCATTGTAAACAAATACTTTGACATCATCGAATTAAATTCAGTGGCCTGGATTCTTACTTTGATCAAATAACTATAGAATATGATTATTACTAAATGATATCGGTAACATTTGATTCACTTCCTTAAAACTTGTTATGATTTGTAGTAAGTTAGCTATGAACCAGACGGATAGGCGATGTTTTAGATTAAGATATATTAAAATTTACTATACTTTCAGTTACAGATTTGATTTATTTATCAATAGTATTCAAATAAAAGCTGGTAAATACCATCACTTTTTTAATGATCTAAAATGTGTTGATTCAAACTACACCAAGCTTTCGAATTCACTCGATTCTTTCAAGTGAAATGAGATTAGTTCGTTAACCAAAAATAATTTGTAAAAGCAATCGTTTCAGCTAGATTTCTTATTCATTTGACAGGAAATGAGAACAATCTTTCAGTAGTTATACTAAACAAGAATGGAATTTTAAAAAATAACTATATCGAACAATACTGTTTACTAGTTAGAATTTTTAATTTCCAGTTCATTGTAACTGACCAATCTCTTTTAAACATATGTAGTACCTAAGCGAATTACCTTAAGATTGACAATGCAGTTTCTTAACAAAAGATTGTCTATTGACTGTACTTAAGTACCCTTTCAATTGTATTTTCAGAATGTAATAGGTATATTGTATCTTTAAATGTATTATAAGGCTAATTTATATCAAAACCATGTGTTTGCCTTGTGAGTTCAAAAATTATTTGATCAATAAAGTAAAACGTAAGATTTCATTCACCTTGATCTTTTTTTCTGAATTTTTGTTGTGATTTGATCTTTCGTTTACATCAGCATATTTTCACTTCTAAATGTTTTATTTTTTTTATTTATTTGAACACATAAATATTGGTACAAAGAGGCACCAGATATATATGCGCCACACAAATCAAATGAAATTTGTGTGAAGGCTATGATACTGCGCAGGTGTCCAAACCGACGCAGGTGGTTTTCTTAGGGGACCACACCCGGAGCATTTGACCTAAAGGTCTGATCCACAAGGAAGTGGAGCATCGTAAGGAGATGCAGTCCCATGGTAGCCGGTGACCAACGATTGATTCATACGCCATTTGTTCCCTCAGGATACTGGAGCCCATGTGCACCATTGGTCTGGAATCAGGGTTTTCCAACTCCCCTAGGTGGACTTTCCGTGTCCACCAACCCGGTTAAAGTGCCGGACATTCTCTTTTCGTCCTCTCAATTTCGTAAACAACACCTGTGGCACGAGAAGGCAGTGAGTAGGACTTCCCTGGCAGAGGCTATATATTCGCGTGGCCGTGTGAGAGCATTTGAAGAGGGAGAGCGAACTCTTCCCACTCTCGGCTGTACCAGGGCATTTGAGGGCTAAATGTTTCATCGTTGATTGTAGAACGTGTATATCCGTTAATAAACAAGATCTACTTTTTTCTAACATATTTCTAGTTTAAATTAATAAATAATAAATTGTAATGCAGAAATAATACAACTAATTTTAGAAATACAAAATGAAACTGATCAAAAGATAGATATTTACATTACAAATGAATAGTGATAGAATCCAAGAAACCTAATTAAAATTAATTGAAAAACTGAATTGAAGCAATCTAACCATAGTAATGTTATAAATAAATAACATATTTGTAATATCACAATGAGTAGAAAAATTAGATTTTCTGACGTTTCGTGACTCAGTGTGAGTCCCTTCTTCAGAGAATAAATAACCAAATTAACAGTAATCCAAGTTTAAATAGTACAACGGAACAACATGAATATTAGGTGCGATCAATCAAAAAACAGGTTTGAATAAATTGATGTCATATCATTTCGGTCTATGCTCAATTTATTCAAAATTATCAAATCAAAACTTAGTAATGTTACCTACATAGTAATGTTACTTTTTTCTATATGTATAGAGAATGTAACTTTTCATAGTACAATAAAGGTTGCTTCTTATTTTCAGTAGTTAACAAAAACCTATCTTCATTTACAAAAAGATAAAACAACAAAAAACACTAATTATTATCAGAAGGGGTTTTTGTGGAGATTTAGTTGTTTCGTAGTTGAAAGCATGAGTCAATTGAAGCTAGACCACCAGGGAAAACCTGGAAGCACTGTACAGCCGTTTTGTTCTATTGTAGGACTCCTCAGCAGTGCGCATCCACGACCTCGCCTCGCGAGATTCGAACACTAAAATGTATTCCCTTCATTTCTAGATTATAAATACTACATCATTATTATTTTATTTAAAAACAAAAAAAGCACTACATAGTATAAACATTATTCGTTTATACGATTATGAATGTACTACCTACAACATTTATTCATGCAACACTTTTATAAGAAATAGGCTATATAAATGAATAAATGTATATACATATATATAGATGTATATCACATAAATTCATCCAGTCCTAGTTGTTTTCCTTAATGGAATACCTTTAATTATTTTTATTATTATAGTTTTTACATTCCATTTAAAAATACATAAATATTATCAACAAATAAATAAATAAACAAATAAATGTGGGAAAACGGTAGCGACAAAAATTCCGAAAACTGACTGTAGTAGAAATCAGAAAGACCAACTGTAAAAACAAAATTAACATTCCATTAAAAACAACAAAATGAAGTATATAATCATAATGACTGTAAAATAGTTTGCTGGATCTAGAACAGTCGAATAATAATAATAATAAAATTATTATTGTAAATAACAATTTGTTACTTGTAAATAACCATAAAATGTATGCAAAAATTTATTAAACAGTGAAGATAGTAAAAAATGAAAAAAACTAAAGAAAAAAAAACAATCCAACCTGAATTAATGAGTTTTTTTTATCAAATACATTTGTTTGTAACAAAATATAAAATAGGAAAGAAACAGTATGGACACAGTTACACATTTAAAATAAATTTAGTAGTTGAGATCATGAATCATTTGAAGCTAGACCACTATGGGAAACCTGGAAGTACTGGACTGCCATTTCGTCCTATTATGGGACTCCTCGGCAGTGCGCATCCATGATCCCGCTTCGCAAGATTCCAATCCAGGACCTATCAGTTTCGCGCGCAAGCGCTTATCCCCTAGACCACTGAGCAAGCACCCAACGGTGTTATTGTCTAACTTCAACCAATCCACCGAATTGAGCGATACATCCACCAATGTCTTCAGCGAGTTACTATCTCACAACAGACCAGGTTGAACTCCACTGGTCACTGCTTCTTACTAGAACTCCAGGAAATACCTCATGGAGCCAGTCACTAGTGGGCATATGTTTAAAATAACTTAGTCATTACTTAACTAAATATTTGTACAAATTGTTATGTTGATGTTAGAGAGAGAAAAGAAAACGAAACAAAAAGAATAAGACTGCAATTTTTGTTCGTTATTATTGTCGTTATTATGACTATTTTTCATATGACTAAGCATTTGTATAAACCATATTTAAGTGTTATCTTTTTATTACTATTATTATCAACATTTTTTTTGCTTCCTTAGGACTGAATCATTTTAGGTTTAGAAAACAAATGAAGGAAATTTGGCTTATATTTGTTTTACAAAAATAATTTACTGTAATATTCGTTGATAAATTTTATCAACGAATATTTTAAGTAAACAAATAAATGGATGATGATACGATAAAAATAATAAACGGAAATATAATAAAACTATTTAGGAGGAGGCAAAGATGTATAATGGCTAGCAATGGTATCCACTGTTACCTACTATCCATCTTTGCTTATATAGCTTGTAACTTCAGCAATATTGAGGCAGTTCGCACAGGATGCACATATGCCGACAAAAGACTAACCAATTGCAGTCTCAAATAACAATGAGAAGATACAAGTAAACAACACCAAGTGAATTTATTTAAGTGGAAGTTTTTGTAAGAGATTTTAATCTATTTCTATTTGAAAATAATTCACGAAACTGATTATTCCGTAAATATTACCGCTTCATGAAAGTACAAAAACTATCTGATAATGATTACACATATAGAGTCATGTATTAGCATATATCTGATTATTATTATTAGTTCAAAACTTACTAACGAATACTGATCTGATGACCTAATACAAACTAGCTTTCAGAAGAAATCAATATATACTCGATGATCTGTAAGATTTTATGAATAAACTGATTCAATTATATGAGTAAAATGATCAACATCGTATATTACTCATTAAGGAATTATATTTCACTGATGAACTTTCAACTTTAGAATTCCAATTTTTCTTTTTATCATACTCCATCACATACAGTTGTAAAGTCTATTCTTATTCGTTACACTTAATGTAAATGGTTTGCTTTACAGTGACTATATGAAATATAAAAATGTACTGAAGTACAATGAACTAATTGTGAGAGTTTTATCAGAGACTTTTATTTATTTTACATTTAATCCATGGATTCGGTTGGAAAATAATAATCTTTAAACAATTTTCCGAAGAATGGTTATTTCGGTCTAAAGTTTTTATCATACAACATAATTATTGATAAATATTAAACTTTTTTATATGAACAAAAACATTACTTTTTGTTTTCAAATCTACATACAGCTGTGAATCCAATATTGAGTTCTTATATTAAAGGATGCTTTAATCAGGTGCGCATTACTGACGGCTGAAAAATTCACTTTAATGGGCAGACGCAAATCAGTAAGATTTAATCTAAAATGTTTGAATTACTTCATAGAATAATCTTGAAGCGCGTATTGATAACTTCAACTACTTCATAAAAAAACATCTATCATTTCGAAGAGATACATGTAACCATGGGAATGCAAAACGCTTGCCACTCAGAAATATATAAATTATGGAAATCCTAGAATCCTCAGTTTAGATTAAGATTAGATAAAATATATCATCCGTAAGCCTTTTTTAAAACTATATAGTGAAAAACCAGTGACTGAAAAGTTAGCAAATTCTATTATTAATAAATATGCTCAACAGATTATTTCTCAGTTTCACCATTTACTAACCCATTCCCATAAACTAAATTCTGATGCATTTTCAAAAATATTTAATCTTTCTTCCAAAGATTCAAGGATTTCAAAGCATAAAATTTGTTTTAATCTAACGAGCTTTATCAAACTACATTATCATAAAAAAAGACATAAGGACAAAATTTGTTGTTTTTTCTTTGGTAATAAATGTTAAAACAGAATAAGTTTCCCATATGATTAGAAACTTCAATTGGTTTATGTGATATGTCATTTTTATTTCTATCTAACAAAAGGAATCATTAATCTTTTATCAGTTAACCGGATTTGTTTAAATTATAAACTGAATTATAACGATCTTTCTGACTAATAACTGTGTTACATGTATAGTTTATAAAAAACAAAATCGAATGGTGTAGGATGAATTTGTATCAGTATAATTATCAAGTAATTTAGTACATAGAATATGATAATATTTTCGTTTTTGTCATGCAATACGTTAGTAATAGTAATAATAATGGTAATGAGGCTAGAATTAATCGATCACTAACGGATAATTCATAACAGGTCGACCAATCTTCAATACGGATCGAATTCTGTAGTTCACATTAAAATATAAGCATTCCTCTAGAGACATAATACAGTTACTAGTTTTAAACATTTGGATGTATTAGGGAGGAATTTACGGGCCTAAATTCAAATCAATAAGTTAGATAACTTATTTCAAGAAGTGAAAAGATGGAAATAATAACAGTATATTTTAAAATTTTACTCCCTGTGGAGTAATACAGTGAAGAATTATAGTCAATATTCTAGCAGTATGAAAGGTTTTGAAACCATCCCAAGTCTTATCTTAACCTCAATTTTATAATGCAGGCATCGTTTAGGTTGAAGTAAAAATCCTTGCTGGTACGCAGCCATCGGTATTATCAGAACACTAATAATAAAGACTGACACTGTTGAATATTAATAACAAATTCTCTTCATTATATATACATATATTCTTATTTATTTCAAGCAAAATACACTGTCACAACACCTTTTATTTTAAAGCTAAAACCTTTCCAATCAATCCTTTGACTCAGTGAATATTAAACCATCAGAATCACGACTCCACATTATAAGTTTACTAAACTGTGTAAATGTTTACTAAGTTCTGAAAAAAAATGTATGTCAAAAGAATTATCAGCGGTAATACAAATAAATCTTGATACAGTTTGTGGAATTACCCTCATTTTTTAATACTTTCTGCATTTGATAAACATATATGGGGTGTTGCACTTTTGTGCTCATTCATACATATATGGACTAATTTTCATCTGATTATATCAGAAGCTGGTAAAATCAGTCAGCGATTCATCACAACGTATTCAAATGTGGTTTGACAGCTTCATTGTCATATTCGTTTAACTAAAGTAAGGAAACATAATCACTGCACAGATGATGTTTGAAAAAAAACCTCAACCACAAATTGGTTTTCTTTTCAACCTTACTCGATTAATCAGTCATTATATAAATCAGTAGCTTGTCTAGTTATATTCTCCCTTTAAATAAAATATTACATCAAAGCTGCAGTAATTAATTAATTACTCCTTCAAAATTAATGAAAGTTAACAGCTAAATTTAGTATAAGTGACATTGTTTGCATGTATCTATTTAGAATACTAGTAAATTGAAATGAAGCTCTCAGGTTTGTGAAATCTTGTTAGCGATCTGGTACAAAGCAGTTTGAAAAAGTGATCAATGGCTTAGTTTTGGTGCATTGGGTAACTTCAGAATTCAGTATTGTAATATCATAGTTGAAAAATGATGGTTAGAATAATAATTAGTTGGCTTACATTGTATCAAACCAATCCACATTTATCATTAGCTACTGTTATACTGTTTAGGTTATTACACACACTTTCTTATGCTACAACTTTCAGTTAGCTCATGTTGTGATGTCATTTCAGAGCACAATTTATTATTTTTTTATTGTAATTGCACATTAACTATTGTTAAATATGATCATTATGAGAAGGGGTTTTGTGGAGATTTTAGTAATTTTATAGAATTGAGATCATGAATCAATTGAAGCTAGACCACCATGGAAAACCTGAAAGCACAGGACGGCCGTTTCATTCTATTATGGGACACCCCTTCTGATAATGATCATGTGCTCACTAGTGACTGGCTCCATGAGGTATTTCCTGGAGTTCTAGTGAGAAGCAGTAAGCAGTGGAGTTCAACCAGGTCTGTTGGGAGATATCAACTCACTGATGATATTGTTAAATATGTTTAGTAATAGCTTGTTGTTTATTAAATTTAGCAAACTAATATATTTGTTCGTTCAAATCAATGACTTTATACAGCAATAGACTTTTGGTAATTAACATTTATAAGAATTATAAATTTGTTGCTTACTTTGTAGTTAACATTAAATATTGGTAGATTGAAATAGGTCATATCTTTATCAAAGACTAATTATTATTTAAAAACAAGATAAAAGATGGTAAAAGCCGACAGCAGACTATGTTGATTAACTTATAATAAATTTTTTTCCTCACATATGTTCTGATGAGATTAAGTACGATAAATTTATTGTAACATTGTTTCATTTTCTTATTTGAACCATCGGCAGATGAAATAATTAACCAGGTGGTCTATTTTACTCAACTCAATATCAATACAGACGTAGGCTTACTGTCGGTTTAGTTCAAATTGACTATTTTTATTTCAAAATTATTTATGATTTCTAGTTTTTTACATTATGGAAAGTGATTTGAACATACGACACAGAACTACCACTCTAAGGTTGCTTTACAAATTTTTAAATTCATCGACATTTATGATTTTGTGAAGATTTGTGAATGGGGATTTCGGTTAATTTCTGATGCATCAGGATATGTTTAAAAAGCATAAATTCTCTGTGATATAATCTAGATAAAAAAAACTTTGGAATGTGACATATATGAAATTATTAGCATAATGGTATTCCAATGATTCACAACAAGTTTGTATGTTCAGTATTAAGTCATACATTTTGAGTGAGTTCTAGTGATTCAACATGGGTATTAAAATAGTTGAAGCGAGTTGCAAAGCTTTAACCTGACTATCGTAAATTCATTGACTCAAAAAGTATGTCATATATTCACACTGTCCATATTTGCGGAATAAACAGTCCATTATTTATTTATTTGAACACATAAATATTGATACAAAGAGGCAGCGAATACATATGCACCACATAAGTCACTTGATTTGCATGTGGGCCTGGGTGTTCAGACTGAAGCAGGTGGTTTATTTAGGGAGCCACACCTGGAGCCTTCTACCTAAAAGTCTGGTCCACAATGTAGTGGAGTAACGTCAGGAGAAGCAATCTCATGATGGCCAGGGTATTCCAACTCCCCTAGGTTGATCCTCCACATCCACTAACGCAAATTAAAGGACCGGACATTCGCTTTCCTCTCAATTTCGTAAACAACAGTAATGCCGCGAGAAGTCATTAAGTAAGACTTCCCTGGCAGTGGCTGTATACGCGTGGGCATGTGGGAGCATTTCGAGAGTGTGAGCTGACTCTCCCCACCCTCGACAGTACCAGGGCATCGGAGGTCAAGCAGTTCATTGTCACTCTCATTTAATATCACTATACTTTCTAACTTTCAACAATTCGGAAGCTATATCTAGTAGACAGTGATATAATTTGATGAATATAAGGAAAATCAATATTTTTTAGGAAACGTTTATACTCAATAGCTGTTAAAAACATGGGATGAAGTAAGAACTGATGATACTACCCAGAAGGACAATGAAAGCTCTCTATTTTAATCTTATGGTTCAAAGAAAAATAACACCACTAAGAGAAAAAATAAGTGAAATTCAGTAGTTATAATCGTTTTTTACAAATATGTAGCTTTTTTACGTGAGATTTATGCTTAAACTAAATGTATCTATAATGCATTAAGCTTTTAATCTCTCTAAGTTAATATGTTTTTATAATATTCAAAAATATGAGTCATACTAAAAGTGTTTAATTGATATTCACCAAAGTGACTTGAAATTTAAATGAAAGTGAATAACATATCTTCATAACTCATATCTGGATAACACCATGAAACAGAATGAAATAAAATACAGATTACATTTGGGACTAACAAATTTAACTTGTAAAAAGAAGGACAAATCGAGCAAAAAACTTTCTTTTCAATCATAATAGCTGAATTCATGAGTCGATCTAAGCTAGACCATCATTATAAACCTGGAAGCACTGGACGGCCGTTTCGTCCTAGTATGGAACGCCTTAGTAGCGTATATCCACTATCTTGAACGTGCGACTCGAACACAGGACTTTCGGTCTCACACGACAACGCTTAACCTCTGGAACACTGAGCCGGCGTCCAAAGGCGTTCATGCGCAGGATCAGGGACCGATTGAAGTTAGACATTCAACTAAGACCGACTCATGAATTCAACTAGTAAAACTACTACAATCTCCATTTTTTTCAATTAGTTTTTAACTGTGACTACACGACTATAAATATGATTTACAACAATGGAATAAAACTCATAAAGTAGTCACGTTACGCAATAATTATACGTTTACACCTTGATTACAAAATGATATTGAGTAATCGCAAGAGGACTATATTCATCAAAGTAATTATTTGAAACATCAAATAGTTGCCACGTTACATAATATATATAAAGAAAGAACTAACTAAATTTTTCGACGAAAAGTCAGTATTATGGTAGTTATGTAAGAAACAAGGGATGAATGTTGAGAATATGTTAAATACAAAAGTGGAAGAAATTAGAAAATAGTTTAAATATTTTTGAAGGAAAGGTTTTATCAAGATTCAGCTACAAATTTACTCCTCTACCAATGGCCAAGGTAGAGAAAGTGGATCAATAAACTCATTTTGGATGCAAAAGTTTGGTTTGTGAACATGGATTCAGATGGCTTCAGTAATGTGCAAAAGGCGAACTCGTAAACCATGTCGTAAATTTAATGGAATATGGTGGATAGCTTTAAAAGTCAACTTGATGACCTGTGTCTATCGAGTGAGAGAGAGTAGAACTCTTTATCACTCTTACCTATACTTTGATCAACCAAGGCGGATGGTGTTCTGCTGTGCGATGATGGACTTGCCGAACTATACGTCCTATATAACTAGCTCCACAGGAGCAGTTGAATTAGGAAATACAAATGGATGTGGAGAATTCATGTCGTCTGTCTTTATTAACGGTTCTTATTATGGGGTCATTGTAGAAAACCGGAATTCAGTCTGGATGGAATAAATGTTTTTGTACCGACTTTGTTAACCTTGGAGTCACAATTTCGTCAGTAGCATGATTAAATGATTGTGATTTTAGGAATAATACTGTATTCGGAACGGTGGATACATATGCCCTTCTCTTCATCTGTTTCATGTTTTTGTTGGTCAATTTCATTGTGTATCCATTTACACTAAGAAGTTAGAAATATTAGTCCATTCATCTACAATCGTGTAATTATATAGTTGTTACGTAACGCAACTACTCGATGAGCATTATTCCATTGTTGTAAATCATATTTGCATTCGTGTAGAGCCATAATGAGAAACTAGTTAAAAAGAAATTTTTCGTTCAACTGGTTCTTATCTTAGTAACTCAACTTTACATTTGAATCGTCAGTAGAATGTTTCAAGACTTAGTCCCATATAACACACACCTTTTTTAATACACATGCTTTTACTTAGTGATCCCGAACTTCAAAAAATTAGTACATACATGTTCTAAATAATGATCATCAGTTTTGTACAATCAATGCTCCAGTTTTTTTTAAAATACCAATGACTTAACCAGAGATGGTAAATGACTAGCAATGGAATCCAACACGCGGGTTTCGTCCCATTTAGGACTCGTCATCTGGATGTAAGAGTACCCGAGATGATGTTCACCACGAGACTCGAACCCTGTGCCTTTCGTCCCAATCGCCATGGCGTTATCTATTTAGTTACTGAGTGCAGCTGGCCACTGGCTAGTGCAATAGGGTGAATTTTAATGTATATATATATATATATATATATATATATATATTGGCTGTTCGGATATTCCCATTAATGTTTGGGACTGAATTGCGTCTGTTGCGAAAGGTACAGGATTCGAGTGCCGGATCGAATATTAACTGTGGGCTGTACGTAGATCCAGCCTATGAGTCCAAGACAGGACAAAACGCGCATCCTAGATTCCACTGTCAGCCATCATTCATCTCTGCATAAAATTCTTGTGATTTAAGGCAATACTGAAGCAGCCCGCGCAGAATGAGCATACTCCAAGAGAAACTGATCAATTGCGATCCTAAACATCAATAGATAGATCCAATCAAACAGTATACATGAATTAAAACCAAATGGTTTTTATTTCTTTCACAAAAGATACTGTATTTCAGTAAAACCAACCAGTAGAAAATCGATGACCTGCAATAAATCAAGATTTTGTGTTTTTCTTCGTTTTTCTTCTTCTTCTTCTTCTTCTTATTATTATTATTATTATTATTATTATTAGCTTTATTCAATATTATATTTTCGGTACAATATAGAATTCTCAGCACAAAGTACTTCAATAAGTTTCGGTTTCTTACTTCTTCATCCTTCCTGACGATAAATATTGAGTGATAGCCAGTTAGAAGTTAGCAGCCCAGTCAATCGACATCTAAATAATGTACATTCTTCTCGCAGCATATTGCCAGCAACCATGATATCTCTGATTAAGCCTTCTGTAACCTTTACAGCGAAAGGTCTTACACTTTTCAGAAACGCATGAAATTAGATAACTTGTTGAAATATCTAGATGACAGGAACAGGTAGCCCAGATGTTTAAACAGGCCGCCATGTAAGCATAAATCACCTATTATTTTATTATAAATGTGCTGTAGGTTTGCGAGGTGACTTAGTTCATAGAATTATTCTATAATCAATAAAATTAAGTATTTAATTTAAAAACATTATCAGTAACTGAATAATTACCATTTATTGATATTCGTTATTTTCAGAAATTAATTTTAGCCAAAAATATTTTTAAATCTGTAGCGTACAAATTATTTGTTAGAGCTAAATAAATGATAAAGACCTATTAGTAATACAAAATAATACTCTACTGATGTATTGTGATCTATGTTTTCAGTTTATCTTATGCATAATTTTCATTCTGATTAATTTAAACAGTTAATAAGAATTTCTTTGACAGCCTTTGCATTCATCGGTTGTTCAAATTCCTTCATTGTGACTTCAGTCTCCTCTAATTTGATATGTGAGTCCTGTATCCAAACATTATTATCTCATTTAAACAATAAACTTAAATTTACAGAAATTTAAGTTTGAAAAAAGCGTTTATTGAACAATCTTTGTCAATTTATAACAGAGAGATCTTTGCGGCTGGGTGAGAAGTCATCTCAATTAACATGCTAGTCTAATTTATTCTGATGAGTAGGGTCTTATCTGAGTTGATATTTGATAAGTCTTGTTAATTGAACGCTATATTCGGATCCTAAGCTAGTCTCGTAACCCCCAAGCTAGAACTACACAGCGACTTGAACATGAGAGAAAAGGCGGAAAATATAGAAGCACTTTACTTCAAAGGTTCATTCACGTAAAGAAAATATAGGGTTTTTATAGTATTTTAGAAGTCCTTGGGTTTTCCTGAAAATTCTGGAATGCTATTAAACATAGTAGCAGTGTAATAACCAGTCAATCAGAAACCCTACATATGACTTTTCACTTTCATGATATTTTCAACAAAAGTTCTAGTCAACGCTGATTGGATGAAATGCTTCTTAATGTTTCCTGAGCCTTTCTTGTCTATTGCGAGAAATTTTCTGGATCACCCCAATAATATTCTAAAAACATGTTATGAATCTTAAGCTATGAAGGTAACGACAACATAAATAATTACACTTGTTACTCATTTCTCTCTGATTTTCTTTTATAATTAAGATGATCAGAATTATAAGTGGTCATTAGAGAATAAAACTTGAGTTTCCTACATCATAGCTTTATCCATAAAAATACGTGCAAAATAGTCTGAATTCATTCAAAATAATCAAATAATAAGATAGCAGGAATTAAGTTGGCAAAGTGATTTCTTAATGAAATTCAGAAAACCATGGTACTAAAAGTGAAAAATTCAGAAGAATTTTCATGTGATATCGATCGAAGAACCAATAAGTACCGTGAATAACTGATTAACTATCTTAATCCTGTATCACGCTTCTCAGAAGCATCTAACTAACATCAAACTCTTAAACTCTAGGTCACATGAAGTGACCATTATCATTGAAGCATTGTATCGTTAACTACTAATTCAAAATATTACAACCAAGTACACACACATTCCTGCACTATATAAACAGATCCGTGATACCTTGAATTGTGAGTGACAGCTGATAAGATTTAGGTTATCTTTACGGTTTGAATTCCTGATCTAAATTAATTCAGACTAACTATAAACGATTTTAGGTTTAGGTGAATAAAATCTTATACCTGTATTTAATCTAATATATCAAGTTTAAAGAGATATCAAACTACATAGAACGTGATAAAGCACACTCAGCGTTCAAACATTGACTATATTTCACTAGGTTACTTCAATAGATATGTATTAAGAGAACTACGTTTGTACAGGCAATCGTTTTCGTCCTACAGCAGGCCTGACAATAATACTCTTCTGCAATAAACCACTAATCGACCGGTAATATATTCAGTCAAAAAGTATCATTTGTTCATGGTACAAGGGACTTCAGTAGGTATCAGAGTATTTGACTATTAGTCAATTTTATTCGAATAGCAATAAGTATTTATTTTATTATGGGATATCATGTTTTTTTCTTTAGATTAGAAACTCTCTTTTTTGCAGAAAAGAAGGTTGTCAGTCAAACAGTATTTTTTCAGTCTATTTAAGTATCGAAATTCACCTTTCGATATACTAAATAGTAAATAGGGTTTCTGAAGTCAGTTCGATAGAAAAATAATAAGTGATTATCTTAAATTAAACTAAATAATCTGGGTACATCCGTTCAAATGGAAAGAGATGTTCAATAACCAAAGTATTGAAGTTTGTAATAGATTTTAAAACTATGAAACTAAACTAATTTCTTTGAAGTTCTCAATGTGTTTTAACATGTAAATACGTAAAAAATTATTCAAAGATAATATCCAATCACATGGGATTCACTGATAAATTTTATATTATTAAAGCAGCAAATGTAATTTCTGGCATCATTATGCAATGCATATGCAAAAAAATATATCATTCAGATGTTCTGGGATAATTTGTGGTCTTGGTATCTCAAATGTTGCATGTAAACATATCAGCATCTAATCACTAGATCGGATCAAGTAGAGATAGGATGATTTTGAATGAATTTTATTTTTACGTACAGATCATATAATAGTTATGTTACACCTTCAATATCATGACAGGAACTTTATAAAGTTGACGGTAACGATTCTTCATTGTGCCATGATAAAACTTCAAGATTATCTCAAATGTTTCAAAAATTTGCTACAGATGATTTGTTGCAAAATTGTAAATTGAAGCGACCTGTTTAACTTGAGCTTTTATAATAAATCTTCTGTGTTTGATTTCAAGTTCATTTTACAAAAAATAAAATGTTTGAACAAACTAGTCGCACAAAAAATGCATCCAGACGCTCAAATGATATTCTGAAGATTTCATGTACTTGTAGAGTAACTTAACATTCTGTTTACCATCTTCTGAAAGAGAATGGTAAGATTTTATCAGATGAGGTCTAATTTATTTTCACAATAAAAATGTACGACTCTCGTTACAAGCCTTTGTGATTTCAGTTGAATCGATTTCCCATCATTCCCATATTTCGTATATCTCTTAATTATACTGACTTCCGATTATGTCGCCGTTAAGTAATTCTTCGAAAAGTACATTTTGATGGGATGAATGTTCAGTTGTTATAATTATCTACTATGCCCTTTCTAAACGCGGAGCTTGTTGTATAGTAAAATCCATTTTTCATTATATGGTTTAAGTAACGTCAAGCGACCTGCTTTATTTAGTTAAATTATTAAAAATATTATCATTTACAAGAAGAAATTTTACCTAATGATCACTAATCAATTCTAACAAGACCAAATAATGTTGAACATTAAAATTCGTGTTATAAATATGTTTACTCAGTTACATATTCCTCTTATGAGGGAAATTGGGAATGAGGGGTAAAACTAGTCTGCTTATAGTAAGAATTCACTATTCAACTATTATGTCATGTGTACAAAGACGGGCCAATAGATACATAGACTAATAGAGAACACGTTCAAACTATAAATTTATGAAGCGATCTTATTATCTACCAGCTACCTAAAATCAAGTGCCTTAAATCTAAATCAATATTGTAAGCGTTGAACTTTCCTTATTCCAAGAGCAATGTCATACTTTCAACCTATAGTTTTGGAGATTTATAAAAAATAACTACATACTATTAACTAAGAGTAATGTACGTATATTGATCACCAAGCTGATGCTCAAACGATACTGGACGAGTAACTATAGTTGAACTTACAAATTGTCAGGTATATCAATTAGATTTAACAGTGAATGTTGTGATGATTAACTAACAGCTTTTTCAATATTTTTCGACATAGTTTTAATCCTAGGACAATACATTAAAATACGCGTCTTTTTTTCTATCTGCTATTCTTTATATACATAGATGTATGTTACCATAAAATATCTACTCATGAAATAGATTATATAATTACTTTCAAATCAGTGTTTATTTTTAACATATGTATCACCTATTAATCGTCAAGTTCGTTTGTACACTAATCTCTTGTAGAATAGAATATTTAAGAAATCAGTTACATTTTTACTTGAAAGCAAATAGGTTGACAATAATAATGATCATTTTATTCAATATTATGTATTTTATATAATAGAGAATTGTTAACATATTTTATAACATTATGATTTTCTAAACCATTACAATATGCAATACGTTTACAAGCTAAGATGGATATTGGCTAGCAGAGGAATCCAGGAAACGCGTTTCGCCCTATTTGGGACTCGTCAGCTGAATGAACCTGTATCTCAGAGTTAATGTTCACTCTGAGACTCGAACCCAGTACCCTTCGCTTCAAACGCCATCGTGTTATCCACTCAGCTACTGAGTCCTGATAGCCACTTGCTTGTGCAATGGATTCCACTGCTAGCCACTATCCATCTTTGCTTATAATGCTTGTGAATTAAGGTTATATCGAAGCAATACTCACAGTATTCACATATACCAATAAGAGACTGATTAATTGCAGTCCTAAACATCAATGGGAATATTCAAACAAACAGTACTAAGTGGATGTAATACATTCACTTTTAGAAAATTTTATTTTAATGAGTATTTTTTTACATTCTGTTATGTAATATCCTTTAATATTATGCTTTAATTGTATGTAGAATAGTTTTAGCTTAATTATTATTTAACACAAATAATTCATTCATTTAGAATCATTTGTTTTTATGACCTAAATTTAAATTATTTTTTTAACAGTAAAAAGCAAAAGATCCATTAAATTTCTTTTTTTCATAAAAAAAAATTCATATGAAAATCATATACGATCAAATGTTTGAAATTTTTTCCCCCCCCCCCAACACCACCACCCCAAATAATAACACATTATATGAATCTATTATAATTTGAACTGAAAAACTTACAAATTATTTAATGGAAAACCAAAGAATTGATGATTGATTTGTAGACCTAAAGGGAATTCTTCGAGAGTTTCTTCTCTATTCTTTTTATATTTTTACATTTTGCTTAAAACCATTTATTTTTTTTTATTATTAATATGAACAGAATAAAAATATCCCGGTAAAAAAAAATAGTAAAACATTTGTTAATTAAAATTTCATTTTATTTTCTACATATAACCCAACATTCCTAAGTTAGTAAAAAATGTAAAATAGGAAAGAAAAAAATTTTTTTTGTCTGATTTATTTGACGTCTCACATTTTTTTCTTTGCATTGTACTACAAATATTTCAATATAATTACATACATAATATAATCATGATTATCCTTTCACGTGAAAGATGGATATGTATATATATTATTGTTAATAATGATATTGAAATAAGAAATATTTTAAAAATTTAAGCAAAAGATGGACAATATAAGAAACAATGGATATAAAACAAGGGGTTTTTTTGATCAGTAATTTAAATTTTTAATCTTTTTTAAAGTGAATTTACTTGTTTTCATCACAGATATGTAAATATATTTATAAAAGATGTTACTATGCCTTAACCACAGAAAAAAACGTAGAAAAATAATGAAAATAATCTTTGATTAGCATCATATAAATAACATAAATTCAGAGAGTAAAATAATTTTATTCAATACAACCGTTTGTTGTAAAGTTATGTTTATACATTCATTTAACAACTAATAATAATCAAGTTGCCATGGGCTAATTAATCCTATTTTAAATCTCTAATCATATACATAAGTGATTATAAATAGTTGGAAAAGCTATTCGTAGGTTAAAGTGAATTTCTTTATTTTAATACCTAAATATATTACGTAACAAATAAGTTGAAACAGAATGTTATACAGTTGACAAATGACATAATCACAGATAAGAAAAATATAATCAGTTTTTACGAAGTCAAACATTAATAATACTTCAGTAAGAATGATAAGATTAATATTAAAACAACATATATAAACGAACAATAAAGTTCTCAATTAAATCTTCAACAGATCTTACTCTAATATATATCAACATTTCTGTGCATATATCAAAAATATTGAAGCAATTAAGGTAGTTTGTGAGCCTATGATAACAAAATAGATTAAATAACTAAACATAAAAACCAGAAAGTACAAATTGATGCTAAGATGGTAGGTTAACCAGTAGTGACAAGAATGAAAGATGTTTGAACCGGTGTTTCAACGTAGGAATTAAATCAGGACTAGAAAAAGTAGACAGTAAAATATCATTCATTAAAAGCTACTAAAATGACACAACAAAAAATATTTAGATAGTCAAATAGTGAAGAACAAATACGATAGAGGGTGAAGAAAAATAAAAATGATTTATATTGAAGCAATCAGTACAATATGCACATATGCTATAAAAGAGACTGCGTCCGAGTCCAGGAGTGAACATCAACTCTGGGATTCATGTAAATCCAGATGACCAGTCACAAATAGGACGAAACGCGTATATTGGATTCCGTTGCTAGCCTATAGTGACCAATGAAATTGATCTTGCAAATAATTATATTGAAATAAAAGAAATAAAACGTTAAAATAAAAAAAATAATAAATAATAGGTCATTTGTCAATTACTCCAGTTTATCAGATATAAAATCGTATATTTAAGGCTATATTGATGATCAGGATATCAAAAGCGATCGTAAAAATGTGCTCTTAACACAAAAATTCATTTCACTGTTATGATTGTCGACGACATGAGTTGTATCTGATAAGCGGATAAGTGAAACATGAAACAAACTTAAGTCTGAAATGTATATTTGGGAAAAATATGGTATTTCGTAGTGTCGATTGCTATGTTAAGCCCATATACCTTATTCCAACTTCTGAACAAGCCAGTTTATCCATTCTTCTTGAGTCACGTTTTGACCTTGATAACTATTCACTTGTCAACCCTGACTGTTTTTATATGATCGTATGTGTGTGTACACTACTTTGCATATTTATCACATGTCTATTACCTATTTTTATCTGGCTATAAATATTGATTAACGCTTGACAAAATGGAGTTGGCTCACACACCTTCTCCACCACGCGTCATTTTGCGCTTCGCTCTCTTCTATTCGCTTCATCCCTCTGATTTTCTATCCAGATCAGTGAGTGTACAAAACACATATATTCAAAAATCCATTCTCATATTTGACTTATTTAATTCTGTTATTCACCAAGGTGATTTAAGCCGATAAAATATACGAGGATACACGAATGTATATTTCAATAACAATCAATCACACGATCCAACTGTAGTCAGACATAGGGTCACTAAAATTTTTTCAAAAAGAACTAAAACTAAACCTGATCAGAACATTCAGCAAATTATTTACAGTTAACATTCGGTGTTCTTACTGAAATATATTGAGGTAACATTTTTTGTCATAATACACAAAGTTTAAACAAAATTCTACGTTCATTAGACAATCGACCTTAAGAATATTTTACGAATAAAATGACAACTGGATTTAGTTTTAGGTGAAAACTATAGTTCACCCCAAAGTTTGTATACTTGTTATTTTTTAATAAGTTTTATGTTAAATTGTATAGCACCATTTTGACACTGACCAAACGAGGTAACACTTGAATCATGTTCGGGCAATTTTTCTTTCTAAATAACTGAGTTTTGCAGCATGTTTAAATAATATTGAAGGTTTTTTGTCATGAAAAGAAAAGAATTCTAGAGGTTTTTTCATTCTAAATGTGCATATACACTAGTGAAATGATTGACAGTATTATTCCTTATGACAAGCATAAGCTTAATTTACTCAACACTCGTTATGATACAAGGTTATTAGTCTTGATAGTTTGCAAAATATAAGAAAGAACCTTGTTTCACTTAACTTAAAGGTAGAAATAAGTTAAGAAAATGTAATTTAATTAGGTAAATTTGAATATTACTGTTTTGTCACCAGTGTTTTTCAAGATTGAATATGCGACAAAAAATATTTAGCTTATTGATCATAATCTGACAACAGGATAAAAATGGAATACCTAATAACTTAAGTATATGTTCATTTAAATCTATATAACTCGCTTTATTTGATTGACATCAAAGTCAAGAGAATGACAATGATATGTTCTTGGACATTACGAAATGTCGATGTCAATGAATAATTCAAACTGAGTTTAAGCATAGTTTTTATCAAGAACACAATAACAGAGACCTTAACAGGTCTGAATTTGTAGTGTTTGTTTTTCAGTGTCCAATATTCCCAGGATATTTCCCGTTCATATTGTGGATCATTTCTGCATATAAGAATATAAATCTAGCCTAGACTACTGTTTCAAGCTCTAACTTTACTTCATTTACTTTTTTCAACTTTGTGATGTGCTACAGTGGCACCTTTATAGAAGATACATAAATAGCTTTAAATGATCGAAATGTAACCTTGGTGAAAATTACACGTTTACATCCGGTACTCACCTACTGGATGAATGGAAGAATGTCGGACTATTCTCGATACTGTATATCTATGGGACACACTTTTAAAAAAGCTAAGTACAGTTAATTATCTCATTGATATCACCTAATCAGTCTATTTTTCAAGGATACTTTGTCTTGTTTTGGTCATTTTTGTGTGTTTGTTTTATACGTAAGAAAGTTATCGATCTTTGTTAAAAATGGTTGTTTTGTTCTTAAATAATGGGTACTAATTAAAATATATAATGTTGATGCACAAGTGTAAACTTGTTTACTGTATCATGTAACTTAACTAATTCGATTTTTCTTAAATTCACTCTGTGTGAAACTGTATTTTAAATTTGGTAGGACAGAAATAATGGTTTGAATGTTATGTGAATCATTTTGTTCACTTAATTAGTTGCACATTTTTGAGGCTGATTTTAGCTGAAGAGCCATTGAAAACACTAGAGCATTAAACACAATTTTCCTTCTAGTTTCGGAATTCTCAGAAATAATTTCCATGTTACAAACAGAACAGGTATCACTGATTTAAGCAGACTATTTCTGGGTAATACTACAAGAATATCGAAGTTCGAAAAATGGATAACTGGATTTAAGCTCAGTAATCTCAATATAGCGCGGGTAGTTCAGGAACCTGATGTCCTACGGTCAATCGTTATTTGGATAATCTTTAACAAGTGTATTTCATTTGTAACTAGCAACATTCAGAATTTGTCGTTGTTTTTGGTTTCCGTTAGATTTTTCCATATATTTTGTAAGTTTTAATTAGATATCTTATTCGATAATGACGCTTTTTGTAGATGCATATGCAGTATAAATCTTTACACTTATCTCTTTTTGAACATAATGGATGTTTTAAAAGTGCCACTATTTATAAAGCGATTTTACCTAATTCCATTATTTCGTATTCACAATATGTTTTTAAAAACGATTCTTATTATTTATATCTAACTTCTGGCTATAATAATGAGAGGTAAATTTTGGTTATTGCTTTAGGTCACATTCTCTTTGATTAATACTGCTTCCTTTGAATAAAGTTATGATATCCAGATACTAGAATGTTATATCTAGTCTTTCATACTTTTCACCTTTCATCTAACATTTCTGACAATTTATTAGTTAACGGGATATGATCAACTGATTGTAACTAAAACGGAAATGTAATCATCTATCACAAAAACAATTATTATTTCTCCACGAATCATCCTTGCTACGAGATCCAGAGTTTTTAGGTTTGGTCTCATGTGAGCTGAAGGATGCACCTTAATATGGGGTTCTAAAACGTATATAAGCAGATAAAAAGTACTGCCTAGATATCATTGTCGTCAGTTAGTAATAAACTCAGTCATTGAAATCCACTTATTCTGGGTATCGCTGAAACATCTGAATCACTTATTACTTCTTTCTCTAGTCTCTATTTATACTTTAATTAACCGTTCGTCTCATCATAACTAGGCATCTATAGAACAAGACTTCTACAAAAAGTAATAGTCTTTCTGCTATCATGATAAAATCCGATATTTATTTGTAAATTATCCTGAAAAACGATTCGTGAATTATACTTACATTGTTTCTTTTCACACTTCAACTCAGTTTAACTACACTAATTCGTTTAGGTTCAATCTAGTAGAGCACTTTGAGTCAAATATCATTTAATTGTCTACAGACAATATGTAACCCAATAAAAAAAATAATTTGTTTGAATGAATATAAAACAATATTTTTTAGGTTGAAACTATTCTTATGAATGCAAATCTGGCGTCTCATTTAATTACTGTACAAGATGTTGATAAATAGTTCATTAATATGTAAACCAATAAACCTTTGATCAACATATGATAAAGAAAACACCCATTGGCATATGTAATATTTAATTTTTGTTTTTTTGTTTTTTTAAAAGAAAAAATTAGTTAAGAGGCGACGAAAATTATCTCTCAAGTCATTAAGCTTTCTTGTGATTTTATTTATTTAGAAAAACGCATTTTTCTAATATCGGATAATAAATGCATTAGTACAATATCACAACAGTTGGTTATTCACCATTAAACTACGAAACAATTTAAGAGGATGATTAGTTAATTACTGTAGACCAATAAAATAATTCCCCTCCCCCCCCCTCCAAAAAAAAGAATTAACATTTATTCATAGTGCTAAAAAGGTTTGGAGACATAATAATAGGCTAAATTAGGTCATTTCCATTTAAATATTTGTTTTAAAAACGTTCATTATTTAATTATGTGAGAAACTATTTGTATCTTTTGACTGATATACTACAATTGCTTATCTGTTAAGTAAATTCTTCTATCAATATCTTATGTACAAAATGTATATTGTAGATATTTTTAATGATAAGCTGAAAGTGTAAACTAAACTCTTTGAAATATGTAAGCTATTACATATAGAATGTTGATCAACTTCAGTTACAATTACTTCTAAGGCTATTCGTAACAAAAAGAAAAATCAAATTTGTTTTAATTTTAGGAACAAATTTATGTAGATTTAATATAGTTCATTCATGAATTGTTATTAAATAACATGGTTGGAAAATTCTAATTTGTTTGTCGTTATGATATTGTACTGGATATATATGTATATACGGTAATGAAGCGCCGTGTTGCCGCCCGTAAGATTGACGCTAAACATCTGTGGCATATTTAGTATGTAGAGATTTTAAATAAATAGTAGTTGTATAAAGTAAATGTATCTTCAATGTTGAATGCAATTTTTAATATTTAGCTTGCCTTTTCTGACCAAAGCATTTATGAGATATGTGAAGTATTATAAAGAAAAATGGATAGTGGCTAGCAGTGGAATCCAGGACGCGCGTTTCGTCCGATTTGGGACCCATAAGCTGGATGTACCTGCATCTCAGAGTTGATGTTCACTCTGGTACCGTTAGCTTCAAACACCATCATGTTATCCACTAAGCTACTGAGTCCTGATAGCCACTTGCTTGTACAATGGGTGAAGTTTAAATTCACTTGGTATTGTTTGTTTGAATCTTCAAATTGATGTTTAGGACTGCAATTGATCAGTCTCTTATTGGCATATGTGTATACTGTGCATATCGCCTCGATATAGTCACTATCCATCTTTGCTCTAACGTTCTTCAAGGTAAAATTCCATCACTTTTCTCTACAGAGCGCAGTTTAAGGCACTAGGGCAAACCACACTTGGATTGCAAGTAGGGATATGAGACTAAAGTTCGTTCGAAGAGAACTTGACGCCGTCACCCTGGTGCCCCTTCCATCCAAAGATGGTTTGTGAAGCCGGTAGGCTCTTCCGGAGAATAGGCTACATCGAAGCACAGCACAACTAACGTGGCTCAATAGTTGCTTATATGGATATTATATCTCTGGTCTTACTTCCCATCCGGTAATTGCTGACCATCTATGTACAAAGTAACAGTGATCGATAGTTACTTTCTTGGTTGTTAAGCACTTTTTACATCCTGGATAGCGGTATTAATTTAGGTCATTTGGGGGATTTTTCTTTTCAGTTTGTAGATTAGTTTGATCAGCTAAGGGTTTTGTTCCTGTCATGGGTCTAGTGTGCTGTGGATGACATGCTTGTATAAGTCTTGTTAGTCAACCAAAGGTTCTGTAGGTTTTGCTGCAATCTGTCAATGGATAATTGTAGTTACTCCTAAGTCTTTGTGCTCATGAACGCGTGGAAGAGATGTACCAATTAGGGTATAGTGGTAACTAATATCGTGCCCGATGTGCATGAACACGCTCTTCCTGGAATTAACTTCCAGGCCCCAATCATGAGCCCATCTAACTAATTCGTTTTAATCTGCTTGCAGATAACAACGATCAGTCTGATTTCTTATTGTTCTCCAAATTTTAACATCATCCGCAAACAATAACGTCGAAGACTTAAGTAATAAAGGTAGTTCATTAATATACGGAAGGAAAAGTAAAGGGTCCAAGATGGTGCCTTGGGGTACACCACT
>NC_031495.1:19521027-19544901 GCF_000237925.1 Schistosoma mansoni
TGGATTATTATACAAAATTATTGAAAAAATGATGTTGAGTGATATAACATAAAACATGTTTAAAATTATCTTAACTAGTTTTTTTTTCAAATACACTATCTATTATTACTATTTTAGGTAATGAACAGATTCTAAATAGATATTGGCAACGAGAAAATAGTCTCATTGTACAATTCATCAGTAAATACGATTCAATCTGTTTTATAACAAGTTACTAAGCTAATGTAGGTATCGGTTTGAATCAAAGAATATTTTTTGAAAGTTATTTTTCTTAATTAAAAAAAGATACTTTTCCAAATACCTAAATTTAATTATTCATTGATTGTTATTACTTTTATTAAATTGCTGAATAAATTTACGTTACTTTGTATGATACCATATTTTAACTTACTATAAATAGAATCAGAAGGGGTTTTGTGGAGATTTCAGTATTTTCACAGTTGAAATCATGAGTCAATTGAAGCTTGACCACCATGGAACACCTGGAAGCACTGGACGGCAGTTTCGTCCCATTATCGGACTCCTCAGCAGTGATTAGAAGAATAATATGATTATAATCATATGTTTACTTGTGACTGACTTCAAGATACATGTCCTGGAGTTCTAGTGAGAAGCAGTGACCAGTGTAGCTCAACCACGTCTGTTGTGTGATAACAACTCACTGGAGACAATTGGTGAACGGTTGCTCAAACTTCGTGGATTGGTTGAAGTTAGACAATAATACCGTTGGATGCCGGCTCAGTGGTCTATCGGTTAAGTGCTCTGGGCTCGAATCTCGCGAGGCGGAATCGTCGATGCGCACTGCTGAGGAGTCCCATAATAGGACGAAACTGCCGTCCAGTGCTTCCAGGTTTTCCATGGTGGTTTAGCTTCAATTGACTTACTATAAATATTTTGTTTTACTATTATTAATCCTATATACATTGATAAATTTTATTCCTCAGTAAATTGTTCTATTCCAAAATTTCAGTTTCTTTTATGAATTGGTACATAAAAAATTAGAGTGGAATATAGTCCCTGTGTATCTCGGTTATTGTTTTTTCATTGAGTATTAACAAAATATATAAAAGAATATTCATGTCATTTAATTATAGTCACTTCATTTGGTTGAGGACGAAGTCAAAAAGTGGTTAGGAATAATTCAAAAGTTAACTCATAATATCAATTTTTGTAAACATACAACTAATGTACAATAGATTATTAACAATACAATGTTTGTTTCTAACAAGATTTCTTGATTATCATTTACAAAATTCTATTCTTATTTATTAACATAGTTAATCCGTTTAACTTACTAGTGATGTATTTTTCCTTCATTATTAACTAACTGTTTATTTAAAATATATACTGAAGTCGAATTTCACATAATAATCCTAAAGAACTTTAAATTTTTCAATCAAGATCGCGAACCGATTTGAGTAAGACAGTTATTCTTGACCTGAAAGCACTGGATAGCTGTTTCATTCAAGTACTGGACTTTGCTGTAGTACCCATCCACGACTCTGCATCTGAGGTTCGAATCAAAAACCTTTAATCTCGCGTGAAAATGTCTAACCTTCAGGCCACTGAGCCGGAAATCGATAGTGTAGAAATCTACCTTGTCATCTAACTTAGACTGTTTCGTGATCTACATGAAATTCAGCAACCTCGCCAATACTTATGATAATTATTACGTGCTCACTGGTAAGCTACTTCGAGAGCAAATATGAAAAATCGTAAGCTAACATGGAAAACTAGTTACTCCGACTTTTGATGCATTTATTATCTGTTACTTTACTATTACAACTCATCAACTGTTTCAGCCAAACATCTCAGAATAGTTATTCTGTCTTTCTTTCTTATAAATAAAGCTGTTAAGTTAATCAATGAATACATTTATAAGTACACACTTTATTCATAATCCTGATATGTACCTTATTCGAAACTTTGCTAACTATTTCCGGTCCTTAGATCGTCTCGATTTTACGCTTTTGAATTTGTCTCGAACGTCTAGATTTCGAATGTTCTGGGTTCGATTCTCATATGCGGAGTCGTGGATGCGTTTCGCTAAGTAGTCTCATACTAGGACGAAACACTCGTTTAGTGTTTTCAGGTTTCCAATGGTGGTCTAGCTAAGCTTAGTTAATGGTTCAAGTCATAAACATTTTACAATATCCACAAAGCCATTGGTCATAGTTGCTGATTAATTTTATTACTAAAGGTAAACTCACTCCGTCTGTTTAAAGAGTCACTAATCTTTTCTTTTTGTTTTTTTCACTTCCGATGGCTTTCAAACACTATTCCTCACACTCAATTAGCATACAATGTAACTTTAGGATAAACGTAAATCTATCGAAGACTGAACGTTACCAAATACGACTCATTCCTTTGCATTCACTGTCTTTTACTGTCTTTAGATGCTTTCCAATTCATTACTATCAGAGTGCTCTTTGGATAGATATGAGGTTTCCTATATCATTGAATCCATACATTAACCAGTACTTATAATAGAATTATACGCAATATTAAAGCACTAAAGCACTAGTTAAGAAAATTATTGCTATTCATTCAAGTATATTTTTTCTCTTTCCCTCGATTTGGTGCTCACCAAATAAGTGAAACAGCATGATTTAATTTTAAAAAAAATTGAATTTTAGTTAGTTGAATGGTAAGTTTTAAACATAAATGAAAACTGATTATCCATAAATTATGAAGCAAAAAATAATAATAATAAATGACAAATAATCAATATTGAGTTCAAGTGCCTAACATTCACTAATAAGTTAGATAATATTGATTATTTATACTTCGGCATTAGTAAAATAATTCATAAATATAATTATCTTATTACCAAGCATTCAAAGGTATATAGTGATACAAATAACAAAATATTTGATGATCTATTCACAGTCTTAAAATTAACCTGATGCATAATTGAAAACCAACTAACTGGACAATATTTTAGTTTACACTTACAGTTTGTCATAAAATGGCTTTATTCGGGTATCATTGAATGGTGATTTGTTAAGTTAACTGAGTCCTTAACTAGAGAACAAATTCATTAATTATAGTTTTAAAATGTTTTAATTTATCATTTACTGAATGTCATTTTGCACATACCACATCTGGCAATGATCAAGTGGGATATATAACAACTGTTTTACCGAAAATCTCAAGCTTCAATCCCCTTAGATAAGACTACTCAATGCCGCTCATTAGAGATTCATTATTAATGTCGATTCATGATGTGAATAATATTTGACTAAATATATTTGGTTATGAACTTTTTATCCCAGTTTACGAACCAGTCACTCTGAGAACCATCGTAAATCGAAGAACATTGAATATATTTACCATTTTACCGATAGACCCTTCAACATTCTGGACTAAGAAACTCTAGGAAGGATTCAACACAGTACCTCAAAGTTTTACGCAACAAGTGATACGATATAGACAGCTAGTATAAAATAAATTAATCACATCTTTATCCAACTCTCAGTATTGTGCAATATACATCCAATTAAAATGAAAGAAACGTATTAACGTAGAATTTCAAAAAAGATGGTTTCGATGTAAAATTATTTTTTTATCATGAACCTCAATTAGATGATGGGAACTGTTAAAGTTTCGAAATATAACTCCCTAATCACTACTTGGTTTTCAGCTGATCTCAGCTCTGACGAATAATTGCATTTAAATAAAAAAATTCCGTAACATGAACCAAAATGTTGGCAAAAACTATTCTTCAAGTCACCTAAAATGCGACAATTTCTGTGATTTTAAAAACTTTCACCTAATTATGAATAAACTGCTCGCTAACCGTATTCAGTAGTTCAAGATTAAAATCGTCAAGATACACTACACTAACCTTCAAACGTATCATTTTATTGGTTACAAAAAATAAGCTTATCATAAACAAGTGTTTACATTTGAATGAATCTTATTGGTCAGTATGTTTCCTTGGGGTCACGTGCAAAATGTAATCATAGTAATCAGTTTAGCTATTGATCAAAAAGAGATTATAAATGAAATATATATATATAAGTATGCATTAATGCATGTTATTTGAATTCATGAGAATACTTATTCATCTTGTAATAAACCAATCTATATATTTTATGGAGATGGAAAATGAATAGATTTTTTATTTATGAAATGTAATACAATAAGGATAATACATTAACATTTCTCTTCTAACTAGAATAAAATACTTCATAATGGAACGACTATTGCATAATCATAGAAAATTTCTTGTTGAATCAATAACCTAACTAACTGTTTTCGCTTTCCTAAAAGAAAACTTGACAAAAGAAGTATATAATATTATCAAATGTATTATGGTTGAGTTATTCATCCCCCTAAAAATGTCAGTGTATTAATTATTTCTATATTGAAAACATTGAATCATCAGTTAAGAATATTATACACTAGTGTAAAAGGGAGTTGTGGTTTCTTTTTAAAAAACAAACCTTATATTACTTAAATGAAAATAATCTACATCTCTATTGCATAATAATCAGTTTTGATTTGATCTTCATAGATATTTCATCATCTATATTTGTTTTAATTAATCAAAATGAAAATGATCAATTTACATCGTTATTTCTTATTAACAATTAACTATTTATTTTATGTATGGATAATTTGCATACATGTTAATTGTTTTGTTCAATCAATTAATGAACAATCTTTAATAGAACAAAATTATTCACAAAATAATAACAATAATAATAATAATAATCCAATTGGTTGTATAGATTCTGATGGTATATGGCGTGGTTTATTTTCTACATGGATGGAAAATCCAACTTGTTGGTGTACATGTCAACCAGTATCTAGAATGGCTGTTAGTGTATGTGATGGTTGTGAAATAAATAAATCAATCAATAATAATAATTTAAATATAAATTCTAATTATGAAAATAATAAAAATTTATTAAATAATGAATCTATAATTGAAATATTTAATTCATTTGATACAATAAAAAAAACAAATAATAATGAAATTAATCAAAAACGATCAGTTGATAATCATTATGATCATAAAATATCTTTAAAAAATTCTAATTGTAAGTTTTATAAGTAGTATTTAAATTAATTTTCATTAATTATTATTATTATTAGATTTATTCAATATTATATTTTTGGTACAATATGGAGTTCTCAGCACAAAGTACTTCAATAAGTTTCCGTTTTCTTACTTCTTCGCCCTTCCTGACGATAAATATTGAGTGATAGCCAGTTAGAAGTTAGCAGCTCAGTCAATCGACATCTAAATAATGTACATTCTTCTCGCTGCATATTGCCAGCAACCACGATATCTCTGATTAAGCCTTCTATAACCTTTACAGCGAAAGGTTGTACACTTTTCAGAAACGCATCTGGATAGGTTGTGCGATTAATAGCCATAATGATGTATTAAATTAAACGAAATTAGATAAGTTGTTGAAATATCTAGATGACAGGAACAGGTAGCCCAGATGTTTAAAGAGGCCGCCAATACATAGTTTATTATTTATTTAATTTGTTTATTATCATTTCAAATATTTCATTTTGATTATGACCATTACCCTGAAGAAGTTCAGACAAGTTAGCTGGACGAAACGTTGGAATTATTTAAATTTTAATCATCGAGATTATTTCAAATATAATTTTCATATATAATGACTTCTCTACACTCGGCGCCTAATTTTTGTCAAGCTATTCGTTCTAATCTTGACGAATATTCGTGTAAATTTCATTTTATTGCCAATTATCCATTTTATTCATATAAACTGACAGTTAAATTGTTAAGATTAGAAGTATGTTATTTAGTTGTTTTTTTATATTTAGTAAGTTAACGATTGAAATACTGATTCATTGATTCTGAAAATAAATGATACCATATGTTAGAAGGGTTTTTGTGGATATTATAGTAATTTCAATAGTTGAGATCATGAATCTATTGAAGCTAGACCTCTATGAAAAACCTGAAAGCACTGGACGGCCGTTTCGTCCCACTGTAGTACCCCTCAGCAATGCGCATCCACCATCCCACCTCGCGAGATTCTAACCCAGAGCCTATCAGTCTCGCCCGCGAGTGTTTATGATATGTGGTTAAAATATAATTATTTTTAAACGTTTGCCAAGATTTAAAAAACTTCTTCAGTTAACATTATTTCATAGTGATATATGTTTAAATTATTAAAAAAATCTATACACAATTATCGTAAGTAACGATTAACTTCGGGATAGATTTTTTTTTAAATTTCTAGTTAAACGTTACAATTAAAAACTAAAAGAATTAATGATATTAAATGACAATAGAATGACAATGTAAAACACTTGAGGTTTACAATATAGGTTATTAAAAGTTTGACTTAATTGTATCATTATTATAGAGAGACATGAAGATCTAAACTCTAATCATACGTACAATTAAAATTTTAATTCTGTTGACAAAGCATTATCAATGTTTCTTATATATATTGGCATACGTAAGGCCGTTCATGCACAGCATCACAAAATTTTCAAAAAATACCGGAGAAATAACGATTCAGTCTGATCTGGTGTTTACGATTCATCATGACACAAAGTTTCACATTAAAGCTAATCATTATTTAGTAAAAATTTTCCGAATCAACATCAGAATAATTTAATTACAGATTTCTGTCTGTTAGTTATCCTGATTAAATCTACGCGCTATAGATCAAGCCAAAAGAAGCATTGAAATAATAAAGTTTTATCCTTTTATTTCATTAATTTTCAAAATATTTCATAAAGCATCGAAATAATATTTATTCAAGGGCTAGAATCTATGAATGAATTTACCATTAAAGTAGAAAAGAGTGGTGTAAACCATATATTACAACAAATTATTACTGAAATATGTGTTATTACTAAGGTCTGACTTGATAAATTCAAATAAATTGAATATAGGTTAGGTTTCTGTTAATAAAAATAATATATTTGTAATAACATATTGCGATTCCTTCTATATTACTGAATCATCTAGTGAAAACTTGACTCGAGTCAAAAGACATGTTAGGTCCACAAAAAACCACCTAATAATCCTATGGAACTCGATAGACTTAAATAGGTAATAGTAATTTAGTTACACATGTTTGTGATTTCATATGTTATGTTAAACATAACTTAAGATTAACAAATACTTTGCGTTACCTTTAATCATTGAGTTGATTAATTGTTAAATAACTTTCATATTTCAAGTAGTAAAGTACATCATATTACCTAACAATGAAAAGTTGTTTGAGTTAGTCTCTTTAAATATACTTTTTGCATGTGAACTTTTAAAACACAGTTTTGCTTAGATAATCGATACAACTATAAAGTTTGAACAGTAGTCTATCATAAATTGTATCTATATACAACATCATTATTTATATTAGAAAGAGCTGTTCAAGTTCCTTAGAAACGCAACCAATTTTATAAGACTATACTAATATTTATGGCCTGTTAACTTCTCAATTTTATATTACGTTATGTTGTCATTTTTTATTTCAAGACTTAGAAAAAACTTTCTAAAGAAAATTAAGTTAACTAAATAATGATTAGTTGTAGGAATGCTTTTTTAAAATATACTGTTATCTGTCCTGGAAATCTGTTTTAACTAGATGTAATCAGATTTTTTTTCATGTTTACTTTATGATTCTGCTAAATGAATATTCAAAACTGATATGAGTTTGAACTGTTTAACATGAACAGTTTAAAATTAAACTTGACCAGTTTCTTTGAGAATATTTCGATACCTTGCTAAGTAAACAATATATACAACTTTGGTGATCTATTTGGTTTACTTAATTGGATTCCAAAGCTCCTTATCGATAATATTTACTGTCTCAGAAATTCATGTTAACATATAATGAATTTTTTTAATCCCAGGTCGCCAAACCAATTGTAACAACAGAGGATATCATCGGTTGTAAAGAAATTGTAAATAATGTATAATAGTCAATCTAAATCCCGTTTAAACCATTTTTACATTATCCACTGATAATGATTCATTGATAGTCACTGAGTTTTGTGGTAAAATTAAACAAGCAAATTCGTTATTCTGAAATAAGTTGAAGTGTTTAGGGAAAATAAGATTATAGTAACTCGCATTTGGACTTTCCAGTGAATCATATTTCACATCGATCAGTGTGTTACAAGAGAAGCTTGGAGACATAAATCCATCTATAATCTCACATGAATGCACCAAACCGTTTACAAAACATTCCGCTTCAATAAATAATCTTAAAATATTACATAGTAGTCCTAAAAAGTTCAGCTGAAACGTTACAAACATAGACTCTGAAGATGAAATGAAAGATATTTCAACTAAGAAAAAGAGTGAACTGAAACACAACATGTCATCATACTATGTCTACCAGTAGTGTTAAAATATATTAAAGAATTCATTAAGGTACAACTGATTACCTACATTTTTCCTTCGTAAGTAACGGTAAAAAATAAGAATATGGTACTAAAAAACTGTGATGAGCAAAGATTTCAAGAGGAAAACCAATTTGTTTTACAGAGTATCTTCGTAAATTATAAAAACCATACATTAAATGCTTGATTGACACATCTTTCATCAGTTGTCTTTTGCATCCTTCATGATTTATTCAATTCTCAATTCCTTTATGTTTCCCTTTCTGTTTTCTACTGTTCAATCTTCTCAACATTCTTTTGACAGGCATTCCACTACTATTTATATCTGACAACATAAGTAGCATTCACACATGATCACTTAACATATATTACGAATTAGTGAAAAATTCGCACAACGTCAGTTAAAAAAGTGGTTTGAGAATTTCCGTTTTTATTTATACAAAAATAAATGGAGAAATGTTTCTGTCACAGTAAGACAATGTTCAGTCGATAATGATGGCTTCATGAAGAGTTGTATCTTGTTTAGTTCTAGTAAATATTTATACTGAATCTAAGTGATTTTAAAGTATGTTTAGAACTGTAATAAAATAAAATGACCGGTGAGTTTCAACCATATCATGACCAAGGTAGGTATGGTTAATGACAGTGGTTTATAAATATATAATATTACGAACTAATTAAATCAGAAACGTTGTCGATTGGATCCGAAAACAATAAATTTGATAAGAACCCAAAATGTCATGTATTCAGTCCCTCGTCAGTTCGCAGCTGCACACAACTAAGGCATTCGATACTAGAATAAAACACTTGCTTGGTATTTTCTCGTATTTATTGATCGCTTGGTTAAAATTAGTTCGTTTAGTACAGTACTTTGAGTTTGACAGCCCTCACCAAACCCATCAGAACAAAAAAATTCGTGGCAACTAAGGTATTATTTGGATATAATTTAATGTCTGAGGTTAAGTTTCAATGAAGTACATTCGAAATCACAGTCCGATTAAATACAGTGGTAACGGTTCTTTGTAGAATATATATGTATATACCCACTGCATTAAACTTAAATATCTACCACTTTGGGTCAGATTGACTTTTGTTGTGCTTTAATGACACGTAGCTAATATTTGGAAGTTTTGATGTCATTAGTTTATCCCATAGATCGACCACCATACTTGGTTAACCCTTTTACTCATTAACCCTGACAACTTAAAATTTTTGTTCGCAAAATCCAAGGTGGTTATGCATGAGCTGTTCATAAAGGATGTAGAGCCGCTAAAATGTGAGACAACCAGGTAGATGATGATCACACACTCTAATGAACTGCAGAAATGTTTTGATTTTAAATATTGTAGTTTTTATAACCCTAGCTTAAGTATTTATCGGATATAAGCGTATATATATATATATATATGTATATATATGTTACAGTGTGATAGTTTCTCTTTCAAAAAGTCACTTATTATACTCACAATCCGAAAATCATGTTCATTCAATAAAAATCTCTGATGAGAATTGTAATAAATGAAAACTAGAATAAATTTAAAACTGTGAAAGCCTTGTAATCAAGCTCATTAGCTTAAATATATCAATGAAACCTTCAAAATATTATTTAGGTTTTAAAGAGGAATATAAAATGACCACTTTAGTAAAGTCACAAACTTGAGTATGTTAGTTACTCAGCACCCTGTGACGTACATTCATTCTCTGGTTCATTTAAGTTAGTGATAAGATTTACTCACCAATAATAATGCATTTTCATAAAACCACAATAAGAAAAAATTCTTGAACATTAGTTGAATATTACATAAATATAACCGAATGTTGTTAGGCTTAGTTAAAATTGAAAAGTATTTTTACTATATGAATCAATGATTAAATAATCTGATATATAATTAAGCAGTAAAAGTTATATGATTATCTACTCTGTAATATAGTTAAAATGTCTGAACATTTGTTCACATCTGTTTGATTTTAGTTTTGTTTTGTCATTTTCTTAACTTTGTTGTTTAAAACATCATAGAACATGCCTTTGTTCGTCATTAAAACTAGAGTTTAATTAGGCAGTGAACATGATTTACTTTTCAAGATCCCTTTTTTGTTTCGAGAATTACTTTCATCTTTTCGGCATGATAGATATGTTATTCAACCCAAAGTAAAAAAGAAAAAAAAAGGATTTTTGAGATGAATAAGACTGTTAGAAATAGTATTAAGGTTGAATTGATGTACAAATACAATTCGTCATTCGGTCCTTTTTATACAATAAAAAATTCATAACTTCAAACTAATTCGTCTGGAGAACTAATGGGAACCATGTTACACTAAACAAACATTTTATCTGTGTTTAAGACTACTTAGTAGAGTATAAGAGCGGTTAATAGGACATCGGAAAGATTATTTTTGATTGGTACTATATCTCAACATGACCATCATGATGAGGAGAAAGTTCATCATTTCGTAGTCTCAAACTATGGAAAAACAACTCTATTCTGATTTATGGTTTATAATGATCCTCCATCCGATATCACTTCATAATGAAAATTGTATCTGGGTTTAATTTTGTTCGATGATAGACATCGGTCTAATATGAACGTAGTGATAAATTACCCAGTTCACCCTAATTTTCAAAGGATCAGTATCTATTAACATCACTATTCAAAATATTTGCAAATAAATAGAAATAGGAAATAAATAGTTCAAGTGTCGTTTGCTAGGAAGTACGAATACCTTGAAAACATTATCTATTCTGGATAAACATCAGTTGAATAACATTGAAAATCACTCATTTTTTTCATAAGACATGTAGATTATTATATTTACTTCGTCTAAAGTAATCAGTCATCCTTCACTTTATATTGAAATTTTAAAAAAATGACATAGTGATGCATATGTTTGTCAATTTTTAGTTCAATACTGATTTATATCTATTTACCACAAAGATCACAACAATATACAGCTATGACATTCGAAAAAGAACTCAAATACAGTTTATTAGTGATAGAAAAGTGAAAACTATTGGATATAGAATACTTTCTTCATTATGCTTGTGAGCTTTTTTAGTTCAGACAAATGGTTCATATTTAACTGAAATTTGTTATTAATATTGATCTTAAAGATATACACTGCTACGGACTAGTACAATCCATTTCAATGGCACTGTCTGATCTAATATATGTCTGATTTGATGATAGTGAATTGATGAAATAGAGAGAGGAAATTAAATCTGATAATCAGGTCTTCATTTTGCTGACTGGTAAGTAGCCCACGCAATCCATATTTTAAAATCATATGTATTTTAGGTGATTCTGAATAAGCTAAGCTTATCCACATTATTTAAAGTATTCACTAAATCTTTAGTATTCGGCACTTTTTTTGATCGTTTTATGAGTTCATTTAGTGAGTGGGTGTTAAATAGTTTAGTGCAGTTATTGTCAAATAGTTTAGGTGGTAACTTTTGTTATATTTATATTTTTTTTATCCAGTACGTCTGGTTTCAGCGCACAGAATATGTTTACAGCAGACACTTGTGAATAAATTCAGTCTCCTGAAACAAAATCTTTGACGAAAATTTCATTATAATATGTAGCATACTCCCACTAAATGAACTCTAAAAATTACAAAAAGTGCTAAGTATGACACATTGGACATTGAACTCGTTGCAGACAACGTCACCTAATATTCATAGTAACATCAAACAAAAACCAAAGAATTGTTTTTAAAGCGTGAATATAATTCTAAAAAAATGGTTTACTGCGAATAAATATGTTAGATTGTACTTGATTACGTCTTGGAGCTTATTTTTTCTTATCATAACACATTAAATAATGAATTATCAAAGGCTTCATATCTAAGGATTCAGTGTAACAATCTCATTATTAAAACATGCTAAGTACCCGTTTTTTATTCATGTCATTTGTTTCAGACTTAATTGGATTTATAGTGCATTTTTCCTAACGTTGTTTACAAATTCAATTACGTTACTGTATGGTCTACCGTTAGAATGATTGTCTTTAATGGTTATCATATATTTCTTCACTTGTATGTTCACATATTTATTCACAAACATGTGCTTACATAATTATTTCATTGAGACTATTTAGATAAACTCGATTGAATAATATATATACATATTTTTGCTCCTTGACTTAATCAAATACATAAAGTTCAGTGAATCCGACTTTGATTACTACGTAAAACTGCAAACGTAAATGTAAATGTAAAAAGAATGTGATCTAAAGTACAAGAATCAACTCTTTCAAACTAATTGATTTTTCGCTGAGATCGTGAATCGACCAGTGTCAAACCACCATTGAAAAACTGGAAGCACTGTACGGCCGTCTCGTTCTAGTATGGGACTCCTCAACAGTGCCCATTCACGATCTTGCACATGAGACTCAAATACAGGACCTTAGGTCTCGCGCTCGGGCGCTTAAGCTCTAGACCACTGAGTCAGCATCTAACAATGGTAATATCGAACGTCAACAAACTCGTAATATTCCACGACCATCTATTGTAAAGCAGATACTTACCAAAGACAATGGAAGAAGGCTGTGCAATTTCGTGAATTCATTGAAGTTAGATATTAACATCGTTGGATCCCAACTCAGTGTTCTAGAGGTTAAGTGCTCGCGCGTAAGGCTGAAGATCCTGGATTCAAGTCTTTTTCAATGATTCCAATTTTTCAATGGTGATTTGACACTGGTCAGTTCATGATCTTAATAAAAGCTCGATGATCTCTACAACCCTTTACGGCTGATTGGGTTTTTCGAATTCAATGCTACCCAGTTCATCTTCTGGTGGCTTTGAGAAAGTTATTCTCAAGGTTTTACAACCAAGAGAGATGAAGAGCTGGGATCATCAAAAGGGAGATGAAAATGGCTAATCCTCTGAATATAATTTTTACACGTAACTTTAAGTTATTAAAACCTGTTGTCTTGATGTCATGATGTATTATTTCAACTAATATTGGTTTTACAAAATGTGAAAGGGATTCCGATGTATTCAGCATATAATGGTCATTGTACATTCAAGCAAAACAATTTCCAGTTTCAAATACTTCGTGGAGTTTTTTAAAATACATAGTCATATTATGTAGATTCTCTTTCCTTAATGTTACTCTCAGTTTTATAGGTAGTTATGGCAAGACAAAATAAATGTTCACGTTTACCACTCAATTATTTGTCACTTCAAAATTGGGATCATCCAAATAGCTTTTTATAATAAATGATTCCATTTTGACTAGTTTCAATATGTTTGGGAAGGTAACATGCTTTACGTACATATTTATCAATAATGTTCCAAGAAATAATAACATATATACGTAGACTTCACTTTGTGGTAAACGAATAACAACTGAGTTTGAAAATTAACGTAATAATTCGTTGGAGCGATTTCATTGTGAGTCTTTTTTAACTAAGAGATCCACATATTCATTGCGATCTGTTATCTGCTGAAGAATCACTGGAAACATGTAACTCTAAGCATTCATTCCATATTATTTTAGGATTGCTTAACAAAGCAATCATAAGACCGTATACTTGAATAAACTCAAGACACTTAGTTTCCACGATGTTTTAAACTACTGAATTCTTATCCCCTGATTCACCACTCCAAATCCAATCATTTTCCATCATAGTGTGATCCTTATTCTTGCTCTACCTAAAAAATCATAAAATTCTTATCTGTCGATCGAATTACCATTATCAAGAAATATTTTGTTTGTGTGGGTTCACATTTCTTCGTCGACGATATTCAAGACTGTAAGCTATTATGATACATTTGCGTTATGATCCTTGATTTTAATATTTAGACTAAAGTTTACATGAATTTGGATTGTGGCCTGTAAAGAAATGAAAAATCTTGTCTCAATCTGTTTACAACTCTATAGCTGAGTGCCTTCACATCTCATAGTCGATTATCACAATAGGACTAAATACTCGTTATTAAAAGTTTGTTAATTCTCAAATAAACTAAATTACACCATGTACAATTCAACTATACAGTTAGAATTACAGTCAATAAACTTACTTACTTACTTACGCCTGTTACTCCCAATGGAACATAGGCCGCCAACCAGCGTTCTCCAACCCACTCTGTCCTGGACCTTCCTTTCTAGTTCTATCCAATTTTTATTCATTCTTCTCATGTCTGTCTCCATTTCTCCGCGTTATGTGTTCTTTGTTCCTCCTTTTCCCCTTCGACCTTCAGGATACCATGTGAGGGCTTGTCTTGTGACGCAGTTGGGTGATTTCCTCAATGTGTGTCCTATCCACTTCCAGTGCTTCTTCCTGATTTCTTCTTCCGTTGGAATCTGGTTTGTTGTCTCCCACAGTAGAATGTTTCTGACAGTGTCTGGCCAACGGATCCGAAGTATCTTGCGTAGACAACTGTTAATAATTACCTGTATCTTCTGGATGATGGATTTCGTAGTTCTCCACGTCTACCAACCCAATATAATTTATCTTTATCGATAGTTAACAACATAAATTTAGAAGCAGTTTCTTCTAACTAAAATTTAATTGAAACTTTTAATTTAAATTTGAAAATAAATTTTGCTTTTGTCATTCTATATTGAATAATCATTGAAAGAAGTAATCTTAGAAAAAAATATGCAATTTTAATAAATGAAGGTGTCATTTACAAAATTTAAAATTGACCACAAGATAGGCATATTTTTGCAAAATAATTTTTTTTTTAAAATAAAAAAATTTTTTAGCTTTCTTATAGGGGTATTTAGTTTCTATATAAAAATTTTTATATGGTATAATGGAATTTTATTGAAACTATCACATTTTATGATCTACATCTAACCTATAAATGAAAAAATAGGTTTCTATGTTCTTTTTTTCAACTGTTTATTTTAAGAAAAAACTCTCCCCCCCTAATAAATGAAGTCAAATATTTGAAACTGAGCCATTTATTTAGTCTATATCTCATGAAATGTGATTTTAAGAAAACAAAAAAAATTTAATAGCTGATGAACAAATTTTATAGATTATAAAAAACTATATTCATTATTCATGAATATCTGTAAAAAAAAAAGCAATCGAATTTGAATGTTTCCTTTCCTGTTCTCTGTTGAATATAAAAGACATAATCCAATTTGTATATTGATATGCATTAGTCCATAGTGATAACTTTACATTTTTGAAGCATTTTTTATTGTAACCAGTAGGCTGTATGATTAAATATAGCACTGTTCTGACAGAAGAAGATATAAATTGAAGAGTTATCTTCACAAGTGTTGATCACTAAAGTATTTCTTACATCAGTTAAGGTTCTCTGTCGAGGAGGAGGAAATGTAGATATAGAGAAAATGTAAATACAGTTAAGTCATTCTGATACAACGCAACAACTGTACTCAAATTGCAGTATTCTTAATATTTTAGCCAAAAAATCAAGGGTGGAATAATGATAACTTGATAGAATATTTTCTTGTCTGTATCCTCTTATCTGCAACTATTAGCATAAGACAAACATAATAAGGCTTAGGAGTGAATCTTGTTGGTAAACGTATTTCATTTATGTCATGTTTTTGAAGGCTTTCCAACATATAAGGTTGACTACATATAAAAAATTAGCCGGTTAATTATATTCAGACAGCAAAGCTAAGAGTTTTTTGTTCAAGTAAATTAACCAATTCACAGAATTTTTCAAGAACTAGCCGTTATATACTCTTGAAAATTCACGCCAATGTAGCATAAGAGGACGTTTTTCTTAAGTGGTTAAGAAAAATAATTTCCAAATCCTTTGAAGTTTCCGTTAAATGGATCAATATTAAGTAAATACAATAGAAATATTTCACTATTCTCCCCAAAATAATGATACTGTGGAGGCAAGATTATAAAATTGTACTGTAGGCTTGGTGTTATGAAAAATGATTGAGTTTATAAATAGGATCCAATGAATATTATACATTTTCTATGTCGTATTATACATAAAAGCTAACATATATACGTACTCTACTGCAATAAATGTTCTTTAGGTAAACATCTATGTTCAAAGAATGTAATAACGTTAAAGTTATTTCTTAAGAAACAACTGTCAACCTTTAATTAGTTTGACCATTGGAACATCAAAAATTCGAATTGTCCAATTTCAGAAAAGACAAGAAAAAGAAAGACGTTATTTTAAATTGCATCCCTTCCAGTGTTTAACATAAGCTATGTATGGATATGACATGGTGATACAAAGCAAATGAAACTTTCAACACTCAATGTAGGTCAAACAAACTCTAGCATTTGCTAAACTAGAGGTTAAGTGCTCGCGCGTGAGACTGATAAGTCCTGAGTTCAAACCTCGTGAAGCGGGATCGTGGATGCGTACTACTGAGGAGTCCCACAATATGACGAAACGGCCGTCCAGTGCTTCCAGGTTTTCCATGGCTGTCTATCTTCAATTGACTCATGATTTCAACTATAAAATTACTCAAATCTTCACAAAACCCCCTTCTGATAATAATCTACTGAAAATGATTAACAATGAATAACAGTATACAGTTTATGACATGTCTAATTTCTTAAATAAGTTTTTATATGTTACATCTCTTTGTTAGTGAAAATCTAAGATCAAGAATTTGTTATGATCTTCTGTTTACAAGACACATAAATGAGTTTCTTCAGAAATTTATCAAGATATACTATTTCAATTAGTGTATTCAATATAGACTTTGTCCTTTATATAAAATCGTCTGATAACATATTTTGTAGTCTTGATTATTTAATCAACTACAGACCTATATATTTTCTAAGATATAAATGGCTTTGTTGCATATTTAAGAAAAAAAGCTGATACATGAATCAATAATAACACAAACAAGGTAATTCTATAGGAGTCATATATTTCACTATGAGAAATTTTAGTGAGTGAAACCATTTCAATTCTTTTCTTAGTGTCCTTATGAGTAATCTTATAGCAACTTGGACCGATGCATAAATATGCCTGGTCCTACGTTGTAGCTGACTGATTGACTATGAGTAATCTATTAGAAAGTTCATAAGAAGCTTACTGAGATATCTATGCATAAGTGACATTTTTATTTATCATGGATAAATGTGAAGATATTAAATGACTCATAAACATTTTTGTATATACTAGTGAAAAAAAAAACGGAAAAAAATTTTTTTTCATTTTTTAATCACATATGAATATTTACAAATTTGTACTATAAGAATGAAAATATTTTTTTTATTTTTTGCAATTTTTTTTGTTTTTCAAAGTATATTTAACAGTAATAATCATATTGTGTATTTTTTTTATTCAAAGCATCAATAAAAACAAATTTTATCATAGAAAAATCATGTTTATATTTGTGTTTTACTAATCTGTATATACATAAATAACTAATTTTGTAACTAAGTTAAATAACATCGTTAATAATCTTTATATAGTTGAGATCATGAGTCAATTGAAGTTAGACCACCATGGAAAACTTGGAAGCACTGAACTCCCGTTTTGTGCAATTGTGGGACTCCTCAGTAGTGCGCATCCACGATCTCGCCTCGCGACATTCCAACCCAGGACCTATCAGTCTCGCGCGTGATAGACCACTTAGCCGTCATCCAACGATGTTAATGTCTAACTTCAACCAATCCACGAAGTTGAGAAACCATTCACCAATGTCTTCAGTGAGTTGATATCTCTCAACAAACCTGGTTAATTAATAATTCCTAAATTTAGTCTTTATTCTTGTCAAAAATTAGAAATTTATTGATAAATTTTATTTGAATTAATATTTTATAAAATATTTATCATACTACTTAAATATACATTGTATAGATTATTGAATTACTTAATTGTAGTATTTGCTTTTTAAAACCTTTTAAACAATAAATGCAAACTGTATCTTTGTAGAGTTTAAATTATGAATTTGTATTTGCATTAATCAGTTCGACTGCTCCTGTGGAGTAAATTATATTAGTCAAAGTTCTAGGAATTTACATTTTCGTGCTCGTGAACACCTCCCAGAGTAGTTAAGCAAAGGTTTGGTGAAGAAAGTGAATAGCTCAATATTGGCCCATTTAGTACAAACTGGTCATAGTGCCAGTATAAACCAATCCTTTTCAATTATTTATAGGGTCAGTAATTTTTTGCCAAAATTTGTCAGGCTTAAACTCCTTCAAACGGCTGAGGCAGTAGTCATCAGGATGAAGAAACCTGAGCTATGAGTACAGACGAAATATCTTCAACCCCTGCTCTTCCCTTGGCCAACCAAAAGGCCAATTAATTAATAATAATCTTTGCTATTGGATGACCTAATTGGATTATATACTTACGATCATATCTCTCTCACCCTATCTGACCCATATTTATTCTGATCACAGATCTTAAATTTTCACTTAAAATATATACAGATTCAAGTGTTAACATTCTCTATATGTGTCATATCAACATTAACAATTTTATTCTATTTGGTTTAACAATCCTAAATTTACATACTGTAAACGATGTACTTTGCCATTAACCTGGTCATTTTTTCGGATTATTAATTCGGATATATAACTGTAAAACCTGAAGAGGATTTATCGAAAAGAATATTCTTCGTTCAATATATTAGTATTTTAATATATTTTTTTAGATTGATGCTATCAAATAGAAAAGCTTTTTTAAATTTTTTAGACAATAATAATTGAACTATTTGTTACACACTGAATACTTGTTAGTTCATTTCATTATAAGTAATAACTTCATTTAGTGTTTAATATATAACTATGAAAATACTAAATTTCCACAAAAACCGCTTCTGATAAAAATAATCATATGCTCACTAGTGACTGACTTTGAGAGGTAAATCCAGGAGTTCTAGTGAGAAGCAGTGACCAATGGAGTTCAAACCACGTCTGTTGTGAGATATCAACTCACTGAAGACAATTGGTGAACGATTGCTCAACTTCATGGATTGGTTAGAGTTAGACATTAACACCATCGGATGCCGGCTCATTGGCCTATCGGTTAAGTGCTCTGGTGCGAGACTGGTGGGATCGTGGATGCTCACTGCTGAGGTGTCCCACAATGGGACGAAACGGCCATCCAGTGCTTCCAGGTTTATCTTGATGGTCTAGCTTCAATTGACTCACGCTTTCAACTTTGAAAATACTAAATCTTCACGGAAACCCCTTTTGATAATAATTTATAACTCATTTTATCTCTATGATATAGTAATTATAGTTAAACTTTTTACATGTTTTCATGATTTGTCTATTGATTAATGATTTTAATATTTTGTTAATAACTGAAACAGTTACAGAATTTATGCAGTTGATCCGCAATAGTCTAAATGTGAAATGCTTTATGGTTTTATCGTTGTTTTGATATATTAATCATATCCAAATTTGTAGACCGTCTGTATATATTACTAATTTACATGGCTTACAAATAATAAGCATGGAAAATTAAATACCATTCAAGCTGTTATCCATAAATTAATTTGGTTTAATAGGTCAGAAATTAATTATACATTGATTTAAACAAAATAATTTCCTGAAGAAATCTGTCGCCAAAACAAACAGTAGAATAGTACTATTTCTCACCATATATTGCTATTGTCTAGAAAAGAAAACGATTTGAAATTATGATAGTTCTTAAGATAATTTCAATACCAGTTACCCATATAGCTAAAACTTAGAACACGGTTGTGCATAAGGTCGAATACATGACTTTTAAGTTTTGAATTGATTAGAATACCATAAAGTTACTGAATGCACAATGGATATGGTATATTCATAACTTCTATCTTGATAATTCACTAACTAACTAGTGACTAAAATGACTACAGGTTACCATGTGAAATTCGAATTCCAAGAAGATTACTAATAAAATGGAAAATTAATTTAAGCCAGATGTTTTTTCTGAAAAGTGTAAAGATAACTTTAAATGAAAACAAACTATGTGTTAAACATATTTGTTTTACTAAAGTAATAACTTTCATGTTATACAGAGGAAATTTAGGTTATTTTGAAATATTACTAATGTTTACTAGAAATTCTAATTAACTCTCCATTTTATTTGTTTTTATCTCCTTTAAACGGTTTTTCTTTTCTAAGTGAATGATATTTTTGTTTGAATTTCTAAACATATTCGTAGTAAACAATATAGACTTAAGAGTGTATTGATATATTAGAATTGACTTAGATCAGCATATAGTTCCGTTCATCTATTATTAAATGTAGAATGTATCGAGTAGTACTTATAAGTTTTTTCGAGTATGATATTTATTCTGAATGTGTAGAAATAGAATGTTTGATAGCAATAAAACTCAAGTATCTGTATTATTTCTAATAACATAATTCTCACTATTACATGAATTTCCTCCAAGTGCAGTTATATATATATCCCACGTTGCAAATTGTTTGAATCAAATGTGAATAGCTAGCTAACAGCTTAAGAGTCATGAGCCACATTGCTTGTGGTCGAGTGCCCTGTTAATGTAGAACGTGATAATACCGCCAATTAGAGAGCAGCGAATTATCGGTCGGAACAATGACACACAAAACCCGTACGAGTAGTCTAGAGTATTTATCGGTCCTACTTTCTGCCTAGCCCAGCCAGTTAAGTCCTGAATAGCCTCTGCGGTATGAATCATTATGTTTCGAACATACTGAGTTTATATAGCAATCAAACAGACCAAATCGTACCATAAAATAGAAAAAATAACATCTATACAAGATTCAGCCAAATGTGGCTGTGAATGTCGGGAACAGTAATTAATAGACTGTGTATAACTCAAGAACAGTAAATCATATAATAATAGTTCATAGATCAAAATTAAGCCTATGATAAGAGGGACACGAATATGAATAGTTTAGTAAGTTAACAATGATACGATAAAAACATATGTATCATATTGATCCATAAACGGATCCCGAAAACTATCATTCATTATTCTTGTCGAGAAATAACATGGACCATACAGATCCTTAAAGAATTTTAATCTCACCGATCAATCGATCATTTCAATTTCAAACTTTACACATTACTCACTTTATTATTTCATGATACACAAGAAAGTTACATTCTTTAACTTATAAATCTAATAAGTTACTATTTTTATAAACATTAAAGTTGATAAACTCTAAACTAATAAGCTACATTTAAAATATATAAAAAAAGAAAAAAACATTGATAAATGACTAGGAAATGAATTCGTTAACATTTATGTATCATTTTAACTTTCAACTGGCAATTCATCATTCAATTAACAATAGCCACAACAACAACAAAAATATGATAGTAACCAATGCCAAAATTTTAATAAAATAAAATTATGGTTTCTACTTTTCAATGATAGATAGATGATATTCAATCAAAGAAATATCACACTGAAATGATTACAAAATGTCTGAATCGATAAAATTAGTTAGTTACAAATTAATTGAATAGATAATTGATTCATTTTTATTGAATAATTTTATCATTGGAATTGGTTTTATTGCAATTATGAACAAAAATTTGGCGGTTAAAGTGTCTAATTTTAAATTATTAGATTATAGCTTCAAATATCATTTGATTTGATTCCATTTGGGCAGAAAAATATGAATTGAGCTAATGGATTTTATAATAGATAGAATGATTCACATAGTCAGATAGATTAACCATTATTTGGTATATAAGTTTCACCATAAAATGAATGATATTATTTTGGTAGTGATTCTATAGATAATAATAATAATAATAAATATTAAACTAATGTGAATACAACAAGATATATATCTAGAGCTTAGATTCTTGCTATGCCGCGTACTACTAGACTACTTGAACGATCGAACCCGCAACGTCGCAAGAGAGAAGACAGAAGACTAGTAAGTAGGAATGTTATTCCCCAAACAGTGTCAAATATAGTACAAGAATCTCATGTATTTATAATTTTTGGCTGAAAGTAAATCATCATTTCAGACAGCCAATAGGCACATAAGGGGTCCTACTACACGTCGACATTCTAGAATGTTCCTCTAGCGATGATTGAATGGAATGTCTTCGGCTCTTTCTGGACTTCTTGATGCTTCCTTGAGTTTTGCCAACTAGCCATTCTTACAATATATGATATGTTAAGTATACTGTTATGAAATTTCTTTAAACAATGAATTTCATGATCAATTCGAAAAGTTAACATTTAAAACAACTATCAGGAAGACATGATAATGGTCACTGTTTTATTACTTACATTGATTGTATTCGTTTATGGTTTGAAGTATAAGTTTCATTGTCTTATTAAACTAATAATAATAATCATTCACGTACATGATGATAAACACATTTCAAATCAAGCGGTTTTTCCATTTCACTGTTAATATTGATAGAATATCTAAATAATATATTTAATTTATTTACTAAATGGTATAAAATGTGTCAAAGTCACATTAAATATGATTGTATGCATAATAAATCAAAGTGAACTATTCATTTACATGATAAATAACGTCGCTTATATAAACACATACTTAAATCATTCTATATTCTCTCATCAAATATAATATAATATACTTGAAACTAAGGTGTATTTTTTAATTAACATCAGAAGACAGTGGTAGATATGTCGCTCAATTTCGTGGATTGGTTGAAGTTAGACATTAACACTGTTGGATACCAACCGCCTCGGTGGTTCTAGAAGTGCTCTGGTGCGAGACTGGTGGGATCGTGGATGCTCACTGCTGAGGTGTCCCACAATGGGACGAAACGGCCATCCAGTGCTTCCAGGTTTATCTTGATGGTCTAGCTTCAATTGACTCACGCTTTCAACTTTGAAAATACTAAATCTTCACGGAAACCCCTTTTGATAATAATTTATAACTCATTTTATCTCTATGATATAGTAATTATAGTTAAACTTTTTACATGTTTTCATGATTTGTCTATTGATTAATGATTTTAATATTTTGTTAATAACTGAAACAGTTACAGAATTTATGCAGTTGATCCGCAATAGTCTAAATGTGAAATGCTTTATGGTTTTATCGTTGTTTTGATATATTAATCATATCCAAATTTGTAGACCGTCTGTATATATTACTAATTTACATGGCTTACAAATAATAAGCATGGAAAATTAAATACCATTCAAGCTGTTATCCATAAATTAATTTGGTTTAATAGGTCAGAAATTAATTATACATTGATTTAAACAAAATAATTTCCTGAAGAAATCTGTCGCCAAAACAAACAGTAGAATAGTACTATTTCTCACCATATATTGCTATTGTCTAGAAAAGAAAACGATTTGAAATTATGATAGTTCTTAAGATAATTTCAATACCAGTTACCCATATAGATAAAACTTAGAACACGGTTGTGCATAAGGTCGAATACATGACTTTTAAGTTTTGAATTGATTAGAATACCATAAAGTTACTGAATGCACAATGGATATGGTATATTCATAACTTCTATCTTGATAATTCACTAACTAACTAGTGACTAAAATGACTACAGGTTACCATGTGAAATTCGAATTCCAAGAAGATTACTAATAAAATGGAAAATTAATTTAAGCCAGATGTTTTTTCTGAAAAGTGTAAAGATAACTTTAAATGAAAA
>NC_031495.1:19545322-19550925 GCF_000237925.1 Schistosoma mansoni
TGAAGTTAGACATTAACACTGTTGGATACCAACCGCCTCGGTGGTTCTAGAGGTTAGGCGCTCACGCGCGAGACTAATAGGTCCTGGGTTGAAATCTCGCAAAGCGGGATCGTGAATGCCCACTGCTGAGGAGTCCCACAACAAGACGAAACGGCCGTACAGTGCTTCCAGGTTTTCCATGATGGTCTAGCTTCAATTTACTTATAATCCCGACTATTGAAATTATTTTTTAATTATTAAATATTCGATCAAATTTAAGCATATAAAAAATTTCAGGAGCAAATAGTTTTTATATAGTAATAAACCGAAAAAACAAAAAGTACTAAAACTTCCTTGTGTTTTCATTTCTATACTTTAAATCAATTCCGTTTCGAACATTAACTTATAATCGAATGCTTAGAATTGATTCAACAATAAATAAATAAAAATACAGCTCATAATTTACATATTAACTAGAAAGCTAATAAAAATTGAGAAGCACCAAACAGCTACGTTATTGGAATATATAATATAAAAGAAATATTTATTGTTTAATTATACAAATTATCTACTTATATACAGTTTCTTAATTGTCATTTAATAAGTGAACTAAAAGAAAACAAACCTTAAATTCGCTTGGTATTGTTTGTTTGAATCTTCCCATTGGTGTTTAGGACTGCACCTGATCAGACTTATTGGCATGTTCGCATACTGTGAGTATTGGCTCGATATAGCCTTAATTCACAAGCATTATAAGCAAAGATGGATTCAATAGCTAAGTGGATAACGAAATGGCATTTGAAGCAAACGGTACTGGGTTCGAGTCTCGGAGCGAACATTAACTCTGAGATGTAGGTACACCCAGATGACAAGTCCTAAACATGGACGAAACGCGCGTCCTGGATTACACTGTTAGCCACTATCCATCTTTGCTTATAAACCTCAAATTACTTTTTATTTATAAAATGTGATCTATTATTCTAATGAAACTATTGGCACACTGAAAAATGTTAACATAATATATATTTCCAATTTCAAATATACATACGATTTTGGATTCTTTTTGGATTCTATTTGATAGTTATCAAACAGATAAATAAATCTAAATATATAAATTTAGAGTTGATTAATCTTTATTATTACGTTAGTACACTCACTTGATGTGAACAGTAGCTTGTTTGAAATCTACCACAGCTATTGCTTTTACAACTGTTCAAAATATTGTAATAATTATGCTTATACTCTATTTTGATATATCATTGCCAACATTTGACTTTATAATTCCAAATAAATTGAGTATCGGATGAATTGTTTTTATTAAGAGAATAATAATATGTCTGAGTATCTCATAATTGCATTCCTGGAATTTCACAACATAGTGTAAGTCTTTTTTAGAGAATAAAAGCAGCTTATAATAACTTACAATAAGCTGTGAAACATCAGAAATTTAATTTTCCACTTGTTGGGATATTACAAATATAACACCTACTAGTGACATTATTTAAACGTATTATTATAGAAAACGCTAACAACATATCTTCGTAGTAAACAATCTAAAGATTTAAGTTGAAATAACGTCCAGTTTTGTGTACTCTCTCCTCGTGTATGGTTTAAAAAGTTCCATAAAAACAGAGTGTAGTGAGGAAACTCCACAATTCTTTACGAAACGTACACTATCAGTTGATAATAAAGTTATGAATATAGAACCACGACAAATCCTATATGATTGAAAGTATATAAACATCAAATCGACCTAACGATTCCAGTGACCAGCGTAATATCTTAATTACTTTCTCTGTACAATGAACATTAATTTTGTTATTGAACTAGTCGTATTATACTTTACTTGTCAAAATCGGTAGGTATGATGCTTTTGACATTGGCGATAATAGTAGCAGACGCCAAATGATAAGCGAAGTTAAAACATTTTAATACATTTTCATTTAGTTTATTCAATAAATGTTTGATATACATCAATTAAGTGTCTGACATTATTGTTAACTACTTTTTAACTGTTATTTGATACGTATTAATTTCTAATTCTTTCTTTATTCAAACAAACTAAAATCATCAAAATTAGACAATATTCAATGAATGATATTTTGACAGTTTCACAACACTTTTAAAAGATTTTCATACTGCATACATACATTCATAAATGACATTGTTTTAATTTTCGTAAGACTAAACATCTGAACAGTCAAATAGCAACTGTATATCATTATTTGTCTAAAGAAATTAGATCATTATATTTTGATATATGATACCGTAAAATAAATGAAACCCGAAATATAGAAAAATACAATTACACTTTGACTATCAGATATATATTACTGAAAAGTATATTAGAAATAAAATTTTGACTTTAGATCATTATATTAATAACAAGAGTTTCATAATTTATTACTATTGTATATAATAAGAATCTAATTCACTATTGTTGAGTATTAGTTGTTCTTCCCTTAAGATAATAGATTTAATATTGAGAATAATAATCGATTTTCATGCATTTCATGTATAACTGAATTGCGAATATTTCGCAAACTTGAATTACACAAATGACATACTTCACTTACAAAATTATTGAATATCACCAGATATTGAATAGTTATCTATGTAACTTTTCTGCTACTCACCTACACTAACTGTTGGTTTTCCCAACTCGAATCACTCAAAGTTATTTCTATTATTGAAATGTTCAAACCCAACAAATCCTTCCCCTATCATAAAAAGTTGCGCTGTCACAATGTGACAAATTTTCTGTGTATATATCTTTTGCACACCTTCATGCTAGTCACCTAAAAGACAGCAATCTGAATATTTATGCAACCACTGTTATCTTTCAAATTTAAGTATTACATTGAAGCTCATTTCCAGTCATTATTCAGCTACTTAGACTATCTTGTGGATAGTTTGTTCGCATTTTATAGATAATTTTGATTATAAGCAGATGACAGTTGGAAAATCATTGAAAACCCCAAAACACTATTAATCTGTTTCAACTTTGTTTGGGAAGTATACAGTATACATCCATGACTCCAGATAGAATTGAGCCTTTCATTTCTAGGTCTTGCGAAGATCGTAAAATGTTTGGAATAAGCAGAAGTTCAATACCTCAATTCCAATCAATCGGAGTGAGAACTGAAGAGTGAACCAGAACTAGAACAATATATTTGTTCCAATTTTAGCTGTCAGATTGATTGAAATCTTAGCTAGACTTTAGGAACTGGACGTAATCCCATCTGACTGGCCTCGGTCTCTGATCGTTTCAGTCTATAAGAAATGGCAAAACGCCTTTCGTGATAACCACATCAATATTTACTTTTTCTTCTCGAACTGTTTCTTGTATGTCCTAACAATTTCATTACTGTTAATCCTGTTACGATCTTTATTACTCTAGGATTGCTCTGACAGTCTCATCTCATTATGTCAACTTGAACTAATGTACACATGTGCTAGCTTCCACGTCACACCTGACTGACTGACTTTTTTTAATATTTCGTAATACACATTGAAAGACATAGCCTTCATTTTACAAATAAAACATATTTCAAACATCTAAAGTATATGACTGACAACTTTCTGAGTTTAGCCATTAATTTAAATGTTAACTGGTATTTAAAAGTGCATCATTATACCATTGTTTAACAGATTAAAAATTTTGGTGAACTCAGTTTCTTAATGAGGTATAAATGTTTACACATTGACATTATACGATGTATTTTGATGATTATATATGTTTGACAACTGACCATTTAAAAATTCATTGTATTTCTAAAGATGAAAATATCATTTTGGTTACAAAATACTATTTTAGTAATGCAGGTTTCCGGTTGTTTTAAATAAGGAAAAACAGGTATTTCTAAGCTTAACTAGTTACATAATCTAGTTAAGGTCCATTGAGTGTTATAAAGTTATAGGTAGTACTGTAGTAGACGAAAACTCAGGTAGGAAGACCAATTTATTGTTTGATGCAAAGTTACAAAGTGGCTTAGTAAAATATACAAATCATACATTAAATACATCACTTGCGCATCTTCTATGAGTTGTCCTTTACCTACTACATCATTCCCTTAATCCTGTTTTTATTTTAATTGCTCTCCGATTTCCTTTCTATTTTCTTCAATTCAGCCTTCTACTGCTCAGCATTCCTTTTCCGACTGGCGCTACATACTACTTATATCTGTCAGAGAAAGTAGCGTACACCATAGTACAAATAAAAAACCTTGCAATGGAGAAATGAACCTTGACCGATCGAGTTTTTTGAAACGTTTTTCTGGTTAGCGTTTCTTAGGTTGTTTTCTACTGGATGGGGTTGCCGACCGCACGCTCATCCCTCCTCCTTTACCCAGGCTGGGGACCGGCGGTAGCCCTGGAAGACCTACAACAAATATGAATTTCTTTTTAACGTAAGAAGCTGTTAAGATCATTGGTAGATTATATATACTTTAATCATTCAAGTCAACTAGCGTTAGTCACATCAGAAAAACATTACTTCATGCCGGTCATAAAAATACAAAATCTACTCACCAATTGTTTGATTGTGTTTCTAACTAGTAATGACAATAAAATGAAATCCAATACTGAGTTACAATTAAATTTTAAACAAAGGCAAGTAATATGTATATATTGTATAATTTCAACAACAACAAAAATTGGCAATCATATCTGTTCTAAAAACAAACTAAAATTTATTGCTATTTTATTCTTAATTTAGCTAACAATAATGAGACAGATATAAGAATCAAAGTGAGAATTCATCACAGACAGATGACCTTTTTTATTATTCGTTTAAATGTTTGTTTAAATAACTCCTTATATTGTACTACAATGTCGCTTAGAAGTTTTATGATTAGTGGCTCTGTGACATTATAAATACTCTAACATGAGTTCTTAATGAAACATTTCAACACTGAAAATTCATGTTCAATAAATAAGATTGTGGGGCACGTTACATAGGCCGCACAAAGCGATCACTTTCCAAACGCATCTCGGAACACTATCCGGCTTGGCTCTTAAAATGAGAATGTAAAACTATAACTAGTTCGTTACAGGAGCATTTAATTAACTGTGGGCACATCGCTCCAAAAGACTCTTCTTTTAAAGTAATCTACAGAGTCAAAGGAACTTGGTCGAAGGGGGGGGACGAATCAATATTTTATGCACTACTGAAGCATTTTAACAATCCACGAACTCAAGCCTGAACTTTGCGTGCACAAACGATTTGTCCAACCTTTCACCCTTCCTTGGCCCTAATTCCCTTATTGTGTATGTTTCTGGTTGTCGTTTTTTTTCTTTTCTTCACTTTTATTTGATTATTATCGATTTTTTTAAATTACTGTTTTGCATTTTAAACTCTAATCAGTTATTATTACAATTGTTGAAAGCGTGAGTCAATTGAAGCTAGACCACCATGGAAAACCTGAAAAACACTGGACGGCCGTTTCGCCCTATTATGGGACTCCTCAGCAGTGCGCATCCACGAACCCGCTCTCGCAAGCGAGATTCGAACCCAGGACCTACCAGTCTCGAGCCGAAGCCCTTAACCGATAGACCACTGAGCTGGCATCCAACGGTGTTAATGTCTTCTCGAAGTCACTAGTGACTTCGAGAAGTATATCTAG
>NC_031495.1:19551125-19661878 GCF_000237925.1 Schistosoma mansoni
GTCTGTTGTGAGATAGGAACTCACTGAAGACAATTCGTGAATGGTTGCTCAACTTCGTGGATCAGTTGAAGTTAGACATTAACACCGTTGGATGCCAGCTCAGTGGTCTATCGGTTAAGGGCTTCGGCTCGAGACTGGTAGGTCCTGGGTTCGAATCTCGCTTGCGAGAGCGGGTTCGTGGATGCGCACTGCTGAGGAGTCCCATAATAGGGCGAAACGGCCGTCCAGTGTTTTTCAGGTTTTCCATGGTGGTCTAGCTTCAATTGACTCACGCTTTCAACTATGATAAATACTAAATCTCCACAAAACCCCTTCTATAATTATTACAATTACCTGATACAATTTTTCTTGATTATTATTCAGTCTATTATTATGACCTTTGTGTTTGTCGCTTTTCTTCACATTTGTCAATTGGACTATTATCTGACCCATAAATTATTTTCTTCCTTACTCCTTGATTAATAGTATGTAACCTCATTTGTTATTTATTGTCGAATCAATTTATAATGCAATCTTTCCTAGCCTCCTATAGACATATATTTTCCATATCACTATATATACGAATGTACAGCTTAACTAAATGATTTCGTCGAAAAGAAAATTTTCTTCGCTGAATTCTCTCTTTCTTATTAAATAAAATTGTGAAAAGTCACTTTTTTAAAGACAATTTTGATTATGATTAATCGTTAAAAAAAAATTAAAAAGTACTGGACAGTTGTTCCGTACCAATATGACAAGACAATGATGGGTTCCATTTTCTCAAAATGCCTTCATCCAACCCATTTTTATACTTTGTAACAGGTATGACAATGAAAATTATAATTATCAACTACTTTCTTAATTCTAACAGCTCTCCAAACGATATTATTCAGTGGATTAGGTCACTTTACAGTCCACAATGATAACAAACAAATTCATATGATCTAATGAAGTTTATAAAAAAAAAAGCTTATTCAAATAAGGAGTAAATTTGTCCTAGAACTAGAAAAACGTTCCATGTAAATCTGTAGTGGGCAACTAGATGATTGATGGAGTTCTGTTTCTAATTAGCAATCGAATCAAGGTTGAAAAGTTAATTAGCCATTAAATATTTATTAGATTCTGACTATTTTTAAAGTGAACTACATCCACACCAGTGGTTAAAAGATTTTATTCATCATGAACTTATTTGTTGATTCCAACACCTAAGAGGTTGTTTAAATGAACATCTTACTTCTTTAAGCGATCTTTTTGCATCAGTACCGTTTATATTTTATCTTCTGAGAAAATGCATAATTCGACTTATGAAATTAGTAATAACATCTCAGATGTAGTTTGATTATTTATTTCCCTTGGTTGCAAAGGAGGACCAAACATTCTTTAAATTAGGACTATCTTCAAAATACAATGTATTCTGTTTTCTGAACTAGGTGTTATTTCATGTACGCTAGAACTTATCATTTCATCTGTTTCGCCCATACCTAACTCTATAAACTTATGTGAAATTCAATTTTTCATCGTTCTACATCTTCCCGCTCTATTTCCAATTGATCTGAAACTTATATAAACTCTTGAGTTCTACATTTACCATACACTTCATTCTTTCGATTTTCGGACTTCAAATAAGTACTGACTCACCCTCCCATGTTTTTAAATTTTATCTTCAATTATTGCTTTGATGTTGTTCAAACCTTTTTCAAATTGTTACTCAAAAAATTTATTTATATGTTTAAAGTTAAATACCACGTGAGGGTTGCTTGAAATAAAATCTATTACCTGTGCTTTGTTCAATATGTGTATATAGCATGTTGTGAGGTGTTGGCTAATTAAATGTAAAATGCAGTTACAATTAAAAGTGACTGATAGTCGAAAAATCATATTAAATTGGTATGCAAAATATAATAAAATAAACCTTACTGGAAATAATTGATTAATATATGAAAACTGAAAAAAATTATGTCAAGTAGTTGAACAACAATGATTGTCTATGCACAATTCTATGTGTTGTTATGCTCCTAGCTCCAATCAAATTCTCATGATCAAGTTTCTAATATGTTTATTGGTTTTAGTAAATTTACATCACACTACATTTGATTTCAATAACAAGTTGTTGGACGCAAGGAACTTTCTATGTAAAGTTCCTATCCATTCATCAACAAGAGATTTTTACAGTGTTAAAAGATCTAACGTTTTGTCAGATGCTTATACCCATGAAATGTAAAAACTAAATACTGAAAAAGAGAGAATAAACGTTCTATAAACTTGTGATAACCACTATGCAAAATCTAATCAATTTGTAAATCCAAACAACATCGAGGTATTCGTGCAAAAAGACTATTTGAAACAGAATACACTGTTCAATTCAATTTTATATATTCACAATAAGAATTGACGAACCGTTAAAGTTAAAAGTAAATATTTTACAATAAATGTACTGAAATCTGTCTTAAGGAAATTGATTTAACTTTTTTAAGCCCATATAAGTGTGGAGTATTTAGGAAATATGAAAATAATAAAAAAAACTTACTTTATATCACTAGCAGTAAGGATTCCAGTTATCTTGTTACTGATACTGAGGACTGAGTCATTACTGTTTGCATATATACACATGTTATCTCCCTTGAGGTAAAAATTGTTGAGTTCCAGTCCCAATATAAACATCCAGATATCATTCAGCCAGTGCATTTTAATTATAATAAAACAAAAGCACTGAACTTTACCGATAGCTACAATTCATCTATTCCTAGAATTTAATTCACTAATACTTCTTATTCATGTTTTAAAAACGTTTAAAGATTTAATATTTCAACAAAAATAATGGAAGTTACTTCAAATATATCAAAAATTAACTTGATTGTTACAATTATAATGTAATATATGAATAATCTTTTCTGTTTTTTTTAAATACAAATATAAAATGTAAAATTATTATTCAAATTACATTTCGTAATTAAATGATCCATTCACTTGGTGTTGTTTACTTGTATGTTCCCATTGCTATTTAGGACTGCAACTGATTAGTCTCTTGCTTATAGAACTTGTAACTTAAGGCAATATTGAGGCAATACGCACGGTATGCACATATGCCAATTAGAGACTGATCAATTGCAGTCCTAAATAACAGTGGGAAGACACAAGTAAACAACACCAAGTGAATTTCAACTTCACCCCATTGCACAAGCAGGTGGCTATCAGAACTCAGTAGCTAAGTGGATAACGCGATAGCGTTTGAAGCAAACGGTACTGGGTTCGAGTCCCAGAATGAACATCAACCCTGAGATGCTAGTGCATCCAGCTGACGAGTCCCAAACAGGATGAAACGCGCGTCCTGGATTCCTCTGCTAGCCACTATTCATCTTTGTTTATAAAGCTTACAATTCTATCAGTTAAATAAATTGATTTTTGACAATTCAATCATTCTTGACTTTTAATAGACACACCATTTGAAGAATAATCTAAATAGTAGACAAATCAAATTAAACAAATTATAATCATTTTCCATCCTTACGACCCCCCTCCTTCAATTTTTTACATTATTTGCTCTCTGTTTTTTATTATTCATGATGTGTATTGTTTGTACACAAATGTTTTTTGTATACTGATTAATAGAATTTAGTGAATACACTTGAAAAAAATTTTTGAAATGAAAACAAAAATACAAATATTATCTTGCCCAACATGTTTTGTAATATGTTTTGGTCTTCTTCAGTTGTTGTTATTATTTTTCTTTTTGCTAAAGAGCCAAATGTGAATCCATATTAACTTTTCTTTTGTGAATGTTACGACTGTATGAATGAACTATATATACTTATATACATACACGTATATATATATGCCTTTCCTCATCACGAAATTCGGTTAACTATGCTAGCGTTTATTTTTATCGTTTTGTTCTATCTTATATCTAATGCCTGCTGTCTTTATAACCATTAATAAAATTTATTTGTAAGTAGTATGAAAGTGATTTACTAACTTAATAAGAAAAGAATATAATATAACAATATTCTTTGACATTCATTGTAGTCATATGAATAAAAGGCATTATTCATATATATTTTCTTAAGTAATATGTGTCCTTTAGAAAGTGAATAAACAAAGATATGACACGTAAACAGATTTGATTGAATAAATGATAAATTTAACTGTAGCGTATGCACAGCATGATTTGAATGAAGAAGGGAAAATATTTATGAGCGAACGGTAGTGGATTCGAGTCCCGGAGTGAACGTCATCTCTGGGATGCAAGTTCATCCACCTGACGAGCCTTAAATAGGACGAAACGTGCGTCATGGATTCCACTGCTAGCCACTATCCATCATTGCCTATAGAACTTGTAACTTAAGGCAATATTGATGCAGTTCTCACAGGATGCACATATGCCAATTAGAGACTGATCAATTGCAGTCCTAAATAACAATGGGAACAAACAAACAAATAATTCCAAGAAGCTATTCAGTTTATGAATCCTTGCATCACAGTGAAAAAGTTAATAAATATAATGAGGGCATATCATTTTAATGTGTAACAGTAAATACGACCTGAAAGGCTACACTTTAAGCGATGAACTGCATAAACTGGAATTCTGCGAAGAATCTTGTTGAAAACGTCTACTTAGCATGTATTAACTTATATCGTTAATGGGTACATTAGCATTTATGTCACCACTATCTTTATAACGCGATCAGACAAAATAAATACCAATAATATTTTGAAAAGAAAAATTAATCGATTTCTGAATAAATGTCAAAAGTCTTAGTGATAAAAATACATTGCCTGTCATTTCATTCAGTAACTTGTGATTATGAGTCAAAGTTAATAGATGCTTTTTGGACCCTTTATATTATCTTTAATCAACTAGGTAAGTCACAATAGGATTATTTTATTCGTATATTTAATGCTAGGGAAAGCAATTAGTTAAACCGCTTACATCAGATATCTTCAGTATAACAAAAATCTTGGAACTATGTGAAGGAAAACCGACGAAAAGTCAACATTTAATATGTTCCTCAAAGTATACTAAACTTCACATTCCGAACTATTTGTAAAATTAATAATAAACTTGCCGCAAATCACTTATAAACTAATTTCAAATAAGGTTACATGAAACCGTTCTCCTTTTCTATATCAATCATAAAAGTTAAAATCCTGTGCATAAACAAATACTTTAATGTAATATTTACAGTACATCCAAACAGATAATAGTATATAGTATAGTATATTATAAATTTTAAATTGGGCTAAGCAATGAGATTGCGATTTGAACACCTAAAGATAATTAACATACGTGCTTTAATAAATTAATAAGAAACTGGAATCCACCTATCAAAATCTGTAATTGAAACTAATTACTGTTATGCCGCAATAAAGATAATGAATGGTAACTTTGGAATCTATTTATGAACCAATGCTATGCATATACTTTTTATCGTATAATTGCTAAATAGCTAAACTATCCGTATTCATGTCCGTCTTATTATAAATTTTATTTTGACCTATAGACTATCATTATACGATTTACTGTTCTTGAGTTATACTCAATCTATTAATTACTGCCTCCCACATTCACAGCTACATTTGGCTAAATCTTGTACAAATGTTATTTTCTATTTTATGGCACGATGTGGTCTGTTTAGTAGGTATATTAATTCAGTATGTTTGAAATATAATGATTCATACCGCAGAGGCTGTTATTGGTGTTCTGGATTTAACTGGCTGGGCTAGATAGAAAGCAGGACCGACAAGTACTCTAGACTGTATGAAAGATTACCGCTCACGAGACCAAATTATTAATATAATATAATATATATAATATATATTATATATATATATAATATATGATATAATATAATATCCATAGGTGTTTAATTTATCATTACACTTTAGCCCCCAGATGCCCTGGTAAGGCCGAGAGTGGGGAGAGTCCGCTCTCCCTCTCAAAATGCCCTCACATGGCCACGCGTATATAGCCTCTGTCAGGGAAGTCCTACTCATTGCTTCCTCGTGGTGGGGGTGTTGTTTACGAAATTGAGAAGACGAAAAGCGAATGTCCGGCGCTTTAACCGGGTTGGTGGAGACGGAAAGTTCACCTAGGGGAGTTGGAAAACCCTGATTCCAAACTAATGGTGCACATGAGCTCCAGTATCCTGAGGAAACAAATGGCGTATGAATCAATCGTCTGTCACCGGCTACCATGGGACTGCATCTCCTCACGATGCTGCACTGCCTTGTGGATCAGACCTTTAGGTCAAAGGCTCCTGGTGTGGCTCCCCTATGAAAACCACTTGTTTCGGTTTGGGCACCCGGGCAGTAACACAGCTCTCACACAAATCAAATGAGATTTGTGCGGTGCATATATATCTGATGCCCTTTCATACCAATATTTATGTATTTAAATAAATAAATAAAATTTAGAATTTATCTATTAAGTAAAACAAAAAAACAAATTTACAGATGTATTTAGAACTAGTTTGTTTAATGCAAGTTATATTCAAAAAAAATTGTTGCTTTATTCATATGTACATAACAATTAATTCACTGTTCCTGTTTCCTATTACTTTAAATAGTAGATACCTATTTTTTCCTCATTTTTTTTAAACTTACATTGTACTGTAATACACTATAATGAAAGTTAAATTACTTATTTATTCAAATATATCAAACACAACAATAATAAATATATGTACTGTCTGTAAGCAGACAATTTTCTGTCTTGTTTACATTAGCCTCTAATCTGAAAATTTTAAACTTAACAGAATAATACATCAGTTTATCATGCATAATAATGATGGAAAACTAAATTTTCAATGAAGATATAACTAGAAATAGGAGTCATCTTAATACCAAAAAAGAAAAACACAGATAAAACAATCATATATATTCAACTTATGGCTTACTTACTTACTTACGCCTATTACCCCTCGTAGAGGAGCATAGGCCGCCAACAAGCATTCTCCATCCAACCCTGTCCTGAGCAATCCTTTCCAGTTCTTTCCAGTTGTTATTCATCCTTTTCATATCTCCTTCTATTTCCTGGCGTAATATGTTCTTTGGATTCAACTTATAAAACAAATCAAAATTTGAATAAATACATAATTGAAATTAAAATCTATTGGAAAGTTTAATTGTAATCTTTTTTTATTGATTATTGACATTTTTACATTAAAAAAAAAAGAAAAAAAATAACAGCCAAGTTAATTATTTATATCAATGATAATATTGTAACCTAATCAATAAAACCAAATCAGTACTAATAATTATGATATTAATTACAGTTCAATACTGAATTAATATTAACAGTTACAACATTCATTAAAATACTGTGTATTGTATAGAGTTACCCCCCACCACCACCAAAAAAAAGTTAGATTTTTCTTTTAAAAATTATCGTAAATAATAATTTTAAAAAAAAAAGAAAAAAAGAGAGAAAAGGAGAGCAACATCTGTTAACTGATTTAATGATTATAAGGAGATGGAAAAAAGTGGATCAAAAAAAATTTTATAATAAAAATTTATATAACAACACTTTTTTTATTTTATATTTTTATACAAATGACAATCTATTAAGCATCATCTAAGAAATAATTATTAAACTGAAGTACATAAATGATTCATTATTATTAATATTATTAATAGTTTTTAGGTATCATTACCAAGTTTTGATTTGATAATTTTGAATAAATTGAGCATTGGGTAGATTGTTATAAATAAATTATTATATATGTAATATTTATATATAGTTGAAATAATGAGTCAATTGAAGCTAGACAACCATGGAGAACCTGGAAGCACTGCACGGCCGTTCCGTTACATTGTGGGACTCCTCAGCAGTGCGCATCCAAGATCCCGCACTCGAGAGATTCCAACCCAGGACCTACCAGTCTCGCGCCAGATCACTTAACCAATTGACCACTGAGTCGGCATCCGATGGTGTTAATGTCTAACTTCAACTGATCCACGAAATTGAGCAACCATTCACTAATGTCATCAGTGAGTTCCTATCTCATAACAGACGTGGTTGAACTCCACTGGTTACTGCTTTTCACTAGAACTCCAGGAAATACCTCATGGAGCCAGTCACTAGTGAGCATATGATAAACGGGTGCGCACTGCTGACGAGTCCCATAATACGACGAAACGGCCGTCCAGAGCTTCCAGGTTTTCCATCGTGGTTTAGCTTCAATTGACTCATTATTTCAACTATATATAAAAATTACTAAAAATCTCCGCAAACAACCCCAATATTTGTAATATCCCAATGAGTAGAAAAATTAGATTTTCTGACGTTTCATGACTCAGTGTAAGCCACTTCTAATATTGGTGTTGTTCCGTTGTATTATTTAAACTTGGATTAATGTTAATTTGGTTATTTATTCTCTGAAGAAGTGGCTTAAACTAAGTCACAAAACATCGGAAAATCTAATTTTTTCTACTCATTGGGATATTACTAATATATTATTCATTTATTAATAGTTTTTTTTTCTTGGCATATCTTCAACAGAATTTATGAATAATAACAATTACCTTGGTTATTCATAAGGTTGATAATTATTTTTTTTTTTAACTTTTGTACAAAGAAAACTAATTATCTAAATATTATATATAAACTTATATTTCGGTTAAGAATTGGAATTAAATTAATGTATTAATTTATCATTCATATGAATATAAATAGATTAAAACAAATTAGCTTATTTATACACAAATACACACAGTAACAAAATATACACTTAATCATAGAAACTATTTGATAATCTTTTTTTGGTGAGATAAGCCAAAATGTAATGATTATGTATATTCATATATATGCCCTGATAACATATGATAATCAATTATATCTTTGTGGTTACTGTTTAATTTATTATAAAACATTGCACACAAATAAATAGATAATGAAATACATAGTATCTGTATATTCGATTACGTATATATGTATATATTTATATCATACTAATTAGATACATAATCATCTGTCCATTGAATACGCAAACTCTGATCACAGAAATTTTACTACATACAATTAGTTCCCTCCTATATGAATTTAAATAAAGCCAGAACAAATATTGATTCAGAATAATATGAATTCATTATATTTCGTGGTTTCTTGTCAGCTGCTTACAACCAAATATATATTGCAATTTTAGCATTGTTTTATCTACATTTCTTTTGTTTGAAATATACGTAGAGATCAGCATAAATCATAGTCCTCAACTGATATGTCGTTTATTATCTTATTCAATCCTTAATATTTTGTTAAAATCATTTACACAGGTAATCATTTCTGAATTCAGTTTATCAGTAATTAATTTGACAACAAATAAGCAATTAAAAAGGATAGGCAAAAGCAGATGTCTGATTAATTTTATCAACATAGAAGGTTGACAGTCAAACTTACCTTGTTTCACCCTTTAATTCTTCAGGCTCTTTAGGGAAACTCTTAACCCACTTGAAGAGTTGTTTTCTTGAATTCGTTGTCTTTATGAACAGCCCTGAGTTTGTCACAAATTTCATGAGAGTTATTTCACGAGTCAATAAAGAGAATTAAAAGATCATTTTGCATATTTATTGAATAAAAATTAGACACGGGTTTTAAAGCAGTTTATTCTCCGTAGTCTAAGTTTCTTCGACAGTTTGCATTCTCTATACAGATTGTTCCATTCTCTCTGAAACCACCCAGTTATTCTGTCGGTATTCAAATCAATCTTCAAATTTCATTGATTTCCGCAATAATTCAATATAAAATAAGTAGTCACCGTTTTTATCTCATTATTCATTATTCTGATTGTCATATACAAAAGGAAGAAGGTTTATTTTACGTAACACATCTTATTAACTACAATGAACACCAAATGATCCTTTACAGTTATTAACAGTTGTTATCAAAGTGGGACTGTTAGATCATATCGAGACTGACTTTTAAAAGATACTGATACTTACCATGAAGTACATACATGGAAAATATTAAAACATTTAAAATAAATTCACTTAAGTAACCAAATATAGATCGTACCTGAGTAAATAATTATCACCTCATGTAGTTGTATATATTTATTCATGTTTGATTTCATAAGCTTTACTATTTTATCGAAACTATCATTTTATAAAACGTTCAATACAGAAATTCATACTCAAAAGTTTGAAAATGTCCGTAGAAAAATCTTAAAATATTATGACTTCGTCCTGCAGTTCAAGATAATTCTATTTTTACATAGTTTACTTAATGGTGACTTGATTTTATCTAAACACCACAGTGTTTATATACAAGTAAGTGTGATATAAACAAGTCCCATCATATTAATTGGACATATATATAATCTTTAAAAATATTCTGTTTTACATTTTGATAAACCAATGTTTTGTCTAAAATTGAATAAACTTTGTAATACTTCATGACAATCAGTCAGCCACAACATAGAACCTGATACGTATGCACATCAGTTCAAGTTGCCACACACTAGTAGCAAAGGAAGATGAAATTTTCAGGACCAATTTCAGAATGGTAAAGGTAGTGACAATATCAGTAGTAATAGAAAAGATTAGGTATCGAAGGTACTATTCGAGAAGAAAATATGAGTTAGTGAGTAAAAACACAAAAAAACATTGTGAGGAATTCACATGCTCGGAATTTGAGGGAAGACATGGAATGGATGCACCTGAGCCATTGCAAATAGTTTTTAGCCATATCATTCAAAGTCTTTGACTATTGGCTGCGATAAACACGTGAACTAGGTAGTAGTCTACAAATGTTAACATCTGGTTAGCATTTTTTAGGAAGTTTGTGTTCTACGGGATAGGGTCGCTGACCCTATACCCAACCCTCCTCCTTTACCCGAACTTGTTACTGGATGTAACCCTAGAAGAGCTACAGGTAGAGTTAAATATTAACATGGCTCAGACTAATTTTCAATGACTTCATGAAGTGATCATAACAAGTAAATTTGAAAAACACATATATCGTTGTATACCATCCTAATGAATAAATAACATCGTTTAGGTCATGAGTTCTTAAATCTTCAGCTTGATTCTGTATAAGTTGTTAATAAGTGTCGTTGAGAAATATTGATACGAAATAAATCAGTGATACAGGCCTTCTAGATGTTAAGGATTCATTAGTTGATGACAGTCCCAACTATATTTAAATTAAAGATACAGTATGTCAAATTATCTTATCTAGATTCAATATAACGATTAGGGCGGCAATACGTGTTATATATTTCTTGAGCCTGTTACATCATTTTATTGCCCCACTTTATGGAAAGTCTTATAGTGCCGTACTTCTCCAACTCAAACTGAAATGATATATAAAACTATGTTTGTTATTCGAGTCTTAGACATTTATTATAGTTGTTTCCATGTGAGTAAATTCACCAAGGTGTATAATTTTTACTACTGAAGTTTTGATACATACTAACAAGTATTTTCTATTGTAATTATTAAACTTATAAGCTAAATAAACCAACTTCAATCATAGTTTTTCTTCTACGGTATAATGTCTGAGTCAAAAAGTCATTTTTCTATCATAAGACAACCAAAAAGATGCGCGCTGCTGAGGAGTCCCATAATAGGACGAAACGGCTGTCCAGTGCTTCCAGGTTACCATGGTGGTCTAGCTTCAAATGACTCATGGTTTCAACCATGAAAAACCAAAAAGATCGTCAAATTAAACGATAAAGACATTTAACATTTCTATACTTGTTTTAATCAGAATAATATTCTTCTGAGTATTATAAGATTGTACAACAAAATGTATTAATAGGAATGTGTTTTAACTTTTACATTTTCATAAATTAAAATAATTACTACACAATTTCCTTACAAGTTTCAAAACACACATCCGATTCTATGATTATCTCTTATGTTTGATACTATTGATTTGTGGACCTTGTTTAATTGCACTTTTATCAAATAATTAGCGACCTTCGCAAATATCGAGTCTAATATCATTTTGTGCTTTTTTAGTTCTTCATTAACATCACTTTAAATTGATACAATTGTTTTGAAACTAGATATGAAAATTGAAATTTGCAATTATTGTAACAATGAACTATATTTGTCCACATGTGTTTTTGGCAATATTCATGTTTTATTTCTTTGATGTATTGAAAAACATAAGAGTTTTGTAAAGGTTTTAGTTTACATTTAAATAAATTAGCTTTCTTAGTAACAATAACACATTAGACATGAAATTACAACTCGTACATGACTAGTATCACAAAAAACGTTTGTCTTCTTTAGGTGTTCTTACTGGTCAATATGTTGTTGGTAGTGTGTAAACTTTTACGATTAATCCCATCACTGAAATAATGAATTTATCAACATTAGTCCACCATGGAGAACCTGGAAGCACTGGACGGCCGTCTGGTCCTAGTACGGGACTCCTCAGCAGTGTACATCCACGACTACGTTCACGGGATTCTAACCCTGGACATATCGGTCTAGCGCGCGAACACCTAACCTCTAAACCTCTGAACCGCCACCCAACGTTGTTAATGTCCAACTTCAACCAATCCACGAAATTGCGCGGCCGTCCACCATTGTCTTCAGAGAGTAACTACCTCTACAAGAGACACGGTTGGTTTCCACTAGCCACGATTTCTATCCTATACAAAATATTAATTTATACCAATTAATATGTTGTCATATGCGATATACTGTTTTAATTTTAGTTAAATTAACAGTGTTATAATAATTTATTTATTTAATGAAATACTTTCCACAAAGATGTTTAATTCGCAATTCATTCTCAGTATTATTATTCATTTTTTGAATGAATAAACTAACATTCATCTTGTCAATTTTGGATTCAAATAGACTATACTACATTGGTTACATATACACAGTATAGGGTATATAATTGACAATTTGATCTTTATAATTATAGTAAAATGATTGTAAAAAGATACATAATGTGTAAAATTTTATTGACCCTCCATGTTTCATTGCCGTAAAGTATTTACAAATATTATACTACTTGCCAATCAATATTTAAAGCTAAAATAAAATCAATAATAAATGGAAACTTTAAGTAAATTAGATCTTCACTATTGATTTCAGAATAGCTAGCACAAATATCTTTAAAAATAATATAGATATAATAAGAAGACACTGATACGTAGATTCAGTACTGATGTATAGAGAGATAAGTAGAAATTGCTCACTATCATTCTAAGTTTTGATAGTAATGTTACAGTTATCTTACGGGACATCTTCAGCACACCTACTGCAGTGAACGAACATTCAGGTGGAGAAAATCAATTTATTTTTAATGCTTGTGACTTAAGGCGTTTGGCGCAGGATGCACATATACCAATAAAAATCTGGTCAAATGCAGTCCTAAATAAATATAGGAAGATTCAAATAAACAATACAAACATAAGTCACATAGTAATTTGCTAAAATGTGAAAATCATACATCAAGCACATCATTTGCATATCTTCTTTGAATTGTCTCATACAAGCCTTATTGTTCCTTCATTCCTGTTGTTATCTTTATTGCTTTCAGTATTCTTTTCTTATCCTTTAATTTCTATCTTCCGAACCTTCTGGTCGCAGACATTCCACTTCTGACTGGTGTTACATACTACTTATATCTACAAATATAAGTAGCATACACCACACTACATTAGACAAATGTAAACTTCTTCAAAATTATTCTACAATCTTTAAACCAATTCGTTCTGATGACTGTGTTTGTGATTGCTTGTCTTTATAAAACCTGTTATTATCATATAACTTTTCATTCTTGTTGACTACTTTTTAATCTAACTACGTGATTTATTGACTTTATATTTTATAGACTGAATCTCTGTTAATATGTATATTGACTACATATCAATCCGAATGCTATGCTTCTAGAAGTTTGCTAGTTTACTTTGGACACTACCGAATATTGTATCGTTTCCATTTTACAAATGAAAATATGTAATAACTACACAATTAAGTTTAGTGTAGTTGAAACATTTCTACTGACAATTTCCAGGTTTATTAACAAAATGAAATACATTTTGATTATTTTTCTCTCAATTGATTCTTTTTTAGTATCAAGCAAACTTTACTTACCACGTGTTTTATGTATCCATAAACTTGAAATGATAATAAAACTAAGATTGCTACTTTTACTTATAGTTAAAACTACTGTTAGTATATTGAAGAAAACCATATATATTTATAATTATTAAAATAATATACTAAGTATTTTAATGTATAGTCCTAAGTGAAGAAACAACATGTGTTGCGTTGAAATCATTCACGAGTTGTGCATATATATATATATATATATATATATATATATCGTTGTTTTATTCGTTTCTGTGTGTTACTTACTCGAATAATAACCAATATGTTGTACACAAATACAGCTCAACCACAAAAGAAATCCCTTATTGTTGTGTACTATATATATATATATATATATCCCCTGTTAATTTTGATCCATGCACTCGCGAAAAACTACTGACAAAGAAACAAATACAGTATATTGAAATTTCGTTGTATTAAGAGTCATTCACATTGTGACTAATTATAGATTGAGAAGTCATTTACAACACAAAAAGCACCAGCGAACACTTGACTACCGACCAGTCATATGAAGTGCATTGATAGATTAGTGGTTATGTACTTGACTCTTAACCAGTGTGATTGAATTCTAGTCCTCGATAAATAGTTGTATAAAATTACTATTTCTGATTCATAAAAATTGTATATCACAAATTCATGCACATGACAGAGTACTTAGTTTCTAAATTATATCATATTATATTTTTATCATTAACGACCTTAACATTTTTACAGTTAAACCTGGAGTTTTCATATCTTTCAGATACAGTGCTATCATCAGATTGATAAAATAAAGAGTACAACAGTCAGGGTTCATCGAACTTCAATGAATTAAGATTAAATTTATATTCTGTTTATCTATTGAAACGTGTTACAGGAAATATAGAAAGCTCTTTAAATAAACTATAGAATTTACATAGAATTTATCATTTATGCTATATGTTTGCACTTAGGACATACTTAAAGAACAAACGATATACTAATTTACTTAAAGTAATAAAAACAATACTTTTATTTGTTTCTTCTTAAGTAGTCCGTAAAACCAAACTTCTAATGAATAATCACAGTGGAACAATAGATACTATACTCTTTTTTAATTGATATAAGTTTGTTTTAGTCTTCTTAACCTTGTTCAATCTTCACAATCTTCTTCACTAACCATATCATGTAAAAACATGCTCATGATAAAACTATAGTCACCTATTGAGTTGCGTTTACATTATTTATGTTAGATTCCATATTTTCTTAGCTCCATAAAATAGTACAGCCTATAAATTTTTATCCAAAATATAACTGATTCAGACAGTAAGTTAAGTAATTAATTTCTAAGTACTCATTTAAAAAAGGATTTATTTTATTTATATACACATTTGAATAAAATTGGTTTCTTTCTTTTACAAGTATAAGCTAACAAGATTCGTACTTTTATATAGAACATATGTCGTGGAAATAAGATACATGTCCATAAATTTTTAGTACATTCATTTTTGAGTGTTCAATGTGTGTGTTATCAAGCATTTCCCGACATTTTCCCGTTCATGTAATGAGTGAGTACTGAATATGAAAGAATAATTTTCTCTGAGGAAATCATTTCAGGTTCTAACTTTCATTTTATTCACATATTTACATCCCACAAATTGAAACATGCTACAGTGATATATTCAAAAAAGACATATATGATAGCTTTATACGACTGAAATCCAATATTCAATAAAGATAAGTACTTACCCACTAAATGAATGTAAAATTGATCAAAGATGCTAGTTATTTCACTATTGCTGAACATTAAGATAAAACTGATTATTATCACACATGTTAGAGATGGTAAATATTTTTTAACGTAGATGTTTTTAGAACCCTCACAATTCGTATGTAAGTTTCCTTAGAAAAACTAATATCAGTTGGAGATCAAATAAAATCCAGACAATAATAAATAACCATTTTGTTCCCATTTAAAACTCCACTGGATTAAATTCACTACCGTAAATGAAATCAAACTTATAATTTCAATCAATCAGTTGATAATGAAAATTTATTTCATTAATTTTACTAAGTCATATGAAATTACATGATTATTTCTATTTAAACTATAGAAAATACAATATTCATTATAAATTCATATACGTTTAAGATATAATCACTACATTTCTATAAATAATACAGTGACTGACTTCAAGAAGTAATTCTTGGTATTCTAGTGAGAAGCAGTGACCAGTGGAGTTCAACCACGTCTGTTAGGAGATAGGAACTCACTGAAGACATTAGTGAATGGTTGCTCAATTTCGTGGATCAGTTGAAGTTAGACATTAACACCGTTGGATGCTGGCTCAGTGATCTATCGGTTAAGTGCTCTGGCGCGAGACTGGTAGGTCCTGGGTTGGAATCTCTCGAGTGCGGGATCTTGGATGCGCACTGCTGAGGAGTCCCACAATATGACGAAACGGCCGTGCAGTGCTTCCAGGTTCTCCATGGTTGTCTAGCTTCAATTGACTCATGCTTTCAACTATGAAAATATTGAAATCTCCACAAAACCCCTTCTGATAATAATACAGTTGTAAACAGTCTATAATGATTCAAATCCAAACAATTGAGATATGAGGAATATGTGGATCTAACGCTCTTTCGTGGGGGAGGATAAATTCGGGAAATAGATAAAATCACTGCTCTCCAGTTGGCGGTCTTATCACGTTCATATATTAACTGGGCACTCAGGCAATCGATATAACACTAAAGATTAATTATTACTAATTCGTTGGCATAACTGACATTTGAAATCCAACTAATTTACAAGAGGCACTTTTATTTTAAAATGATAAAGTCAAACAAATAATGTTCATATATCAATGAACTAATTTACATTAAATATACTGGTTTGTTTTATTGTTAACTAATTAGATAATTAGACCAAAATGTTTTCTTACTTTTACCTATACGGATGACATTATATTATTTTCTATTAATTAAAACTATCAGATTGCAATTCATAATATAAAAATATTATCAGAAGGGGTTTTGTGGAGATTTTAGAAGTTTGATATAGTTGAGATCATGAGTCAATTGAAGCTAGACAACCATGGAGAACCTGGAAGCACTGCACGGCCGTTCCGTTACATTGTGGGACTCCTCAGCAGTGCGCATCCAAGATCCCGCACTCGAGAGATTCCAACCCAGGACCTACCAGTCTCGCGCCAGAGCACTTAACCAATAGACAAAACCAAAAAAATCTAACAAAAGTTTTATTGAATTCAAATGAATTATTTGAGGATATTATATCTACCTTACTGTGCATCATGAATAGATTGTAATAGATTATCTTTGAGAAAATTTCTAAGGCTCTATATATCAATCACCTTGATATCTGTTATTAGATAAGTTACAACAATAGTGTATGAATCTCAAAAAGCAACATGAAGCGACAACTATATTTTGTTATTGAATAGTACAGATCACTAAGCCACAAGCCTACTAAGAGAATTTAATCAAAAATACTGATGCAAAGGAGCAAACGAACACAGAGGCGAATTAAGAGTTACATGAAAAGCCTACACGTTCATACAGACATGATAGTAAAACCAAGATATACAAATTGTTATCGTTGAAATAACACGGTCTGCTAAATAAGTGAATGAAGGGCTTGACAAAATTAAACCTAAATAAAAGCGAGTGTAGGAAAGGTGCTAAAGTATGTTGAAAAATTATTTATGGAATTTCTCATAAACTTATTTACTTGAACTTAATAAAAATTATAGTAATGTTTCTATTTATTTCGTTTCTTTATTCAGCTTGTTATTACGCTGTGACTAATACTTATTATCAACACAAAGATATATGGATGTCTGCTGAAGTACCATGTGTAAAATGTAAATGTCAGCACGGAAATGTACATTGTGTTGGTGAACCTCATCAATGTCCATCAGTATGTTTACCTGGTCAATATAGTCAACCTGCTGGTCCATGCTGTCATACGATATGTAAAGGAACAGGTACGTAAAATGCATGACTTTAATTTTCACAAAAATTTTATGCTTATTTAAAGGCCAATAAATGCAGTAAAGTTTTACATATCAATGAACTAGAACACCATAATAGTTTTTTAAATAATCCTAGTATGGTCTTCTAAACCAAACAGTTATATTTTTGTCGTATATAAAAGTTGAAGCTGAACCGAAGTAAAACCTAAATTCATGTATAAGTAAAGAAAATTCGTAATTTCGAAAGTCTCGGTTTCAATTCAGCTATCGAATAAATTTTCAATGAAGGCTAGCCATCACATTTGTCCCATTGAAAATAGGTTGTCGTTAATATAATTAATATACATGTGAATGTTATAAATTGGCATTACTAAATCAGAGACATTTTATCAAAATGTATTTGACTAAATAATTTAATCCGTTTAGATGTCATAACCATAACTGATAAAGCAACTGTGAGGTATGATCCATGTAGTTACAGACAATAAATGTATCGTCAACATATCTTCTGTAGAATGTTACATCTACTTTTTGGTCAGTTATACAGGTAAATTGGTGGGGTGTTCATGAGGTCGCCACTAGGAACTGCTTTGGTCGACATTTTTGTGTCTAATCTTGAATAGACAAAACTTAGACCAGTTTAATGAACCACATGTTGACATCAAATTCACAATGGAATAAAAACATAATAATCAGTTTAACTACTTAGACCTGAAAATAAGACGAAAGAGCAATGAAACAACCGAGAAGACTATATTCAGAAAAAACATGAACAAGTCAATAATTAAACTATGACAGTTTTTGTTCCATTGGTTACATACGTTATTTAGTCAAAACCCTGCTTAATAAGACTAAAAGTTTGTGTTCAACCGACAAAATACAGGAAGAAATAGCATACATTGAAGAGTGGTTTATAAACAACGGATATCTAAGAAACTTTATTATGAAGTACGGAAAAACAATTACAGAAAGTCCTAAACAAACAACTGTTGATAGAAAACTTGTCTTCACCAGGCTTACATTCAAAGTTGAAGAGGTTTCAAGTAGTATCGGTAAAAAGATTAAAGCAGCACTAATGATAAGCTTTCATGCAACTCAACTATTTTCCGCGTATAAAACCATATGTTTCTTAAATCAATCAATGGTGGATCACTACCTTTCTCAGGTCGTCGCCAAATTTATTTATGAATTTACATGTACCTGTGGAAGCAAGTTCATAGGAAGGACTGAAATAAAAGCATCTACAAGACTTTAGAAACATATTACGCGTAAGTTATGTCTGAAAGAAAGTAAGCCTTTCAAGTGCGACTACCAAATATTTAATGGATAGTGGACACAACGTGGATATCTGAAAAGCATTCACAATAATTAACCTGCGGGTTACTAGAAGAACTTAGGAACCGAATCTAGCGTTCAATTAGAAAACTTATCAAATACCACTTTTAAAATAATATTCCTATTATAAATTTAGGACGTTTGCAGCTGGTGAGAAGCCTTAAAATCTAGTAGATCCATTTTATTTTGCAAATTTTGTTCTCTCTTGATTTAATATTATCAAGGCTTCACAATGTATGGCATTCCTGGAAAGAGTCTCCCTTCTATCGATTAATTTTGAACGTGATCATTAACTTAAAGGAATTAATATTTTAATTCACTCTATTTAACGTTAGCTGATCTGAGGTAATCGGCAAGAAACTCTAATTCATCATTCCACATGAAACTTGTCAAAAGTGCGTATCGACATTTTTTCGGAGAAGAGGTACCCATGTAACCGAGCGTCACATTCAGAGAAGTTAGCATTGAACGTTTAAGGAAACAATCCAAAACTATTGATGATGACCAAGAACTTTGAAAAATTAAAATATCCTAAATCATAACGAATATCTGGTTGGTCGAAGCATGAGACTTTTAAAAATAAAACTTTTACAATCACTGACATAAGTAAACTGCGATTGTTGTAATAAAAATAAAATCAGGAATCATAAACATTTCATTAGGTTTACTTTTAGTTACCATATTTACGCTTGTCTACTTAAAATAATCTTTCCGTTTCAATCTTCTGAACAAACAATTCACTATTCACATAGATAGATTTACTTATCTGACTTTATTCCATGAGAAATATTTTGTCCTATATGTTTTATCTAGAAGTGTTATAAGTGAGAACGCGGGTGGGGGAAAACAATGTATTTTAGTACAAATTACAGAGTATCTTGGTCAAATATGAGAACCATACATTAATACTTCATTTGCAGGTTTCCATCATTTGTCTTTCATATTCTGTACGATTCTTCCGATTCACAATTCCTTTCTAATTCCGTTTCTGTCTTTATCATAGCCTTTTGCTGCCAGGTTTTCCATTTCCAATTGGTGTTACATACTACTAATATTGACAAACATAAGTAGCATACATTACAGACATATTCTCTTTTTATCATTTCATATAGTGACAAACAAAGATTATTTAAAAGTTTTAAGTACGAAATAATGAATTAATTCCGTACTTTCTATTCTACAGCTTAACACTATTGTTAATAATAATAAATGCAATAAAGCTTGCAACTATGGGTAATACCGAGGCATCTACTTGGACTGTACATATGCCATCATTGATTGGTCAAGTGAAATCGTAAAGGTCAACAACAGAAACTTGAAAGCCCTTGTAAATTGATACTCTATAGCTTTTTACAATATTATATAAACAGTATAGCATCTCAGACTTTAAAATAAACGTTGATTTATCGAAGTGAAATTCAAGGAAAAAAACTAGTAGGTAAGAAGTACTAGAAAGTAAGAATTCATCGATTATTGGTCCTCTGTTTCATTGTTTTAACACAATACTTAATTTATAATAAAATGCTTATAACTTTATTTTTTTATATCCTAGTATCGACAGATATTACTTTCGAATTCGCTAGTTGTCTAAAAATGGGTGTCGATACTCTATATTCACATGGTGAAATGATTATACTTACTGGTATTTGTGTTGATCAAAAATGTCAATGCGTCAACGGCCGATGGAACTGCTTCGATTATTGTACACCATTATCAGAATTATCTTGTCCTTCAGATGAAATGATAATATGGGATCCTTTTTGTTGTCCTAGATGTCGAGGTAAGGATTAATGTGATCATAAAATTTACAGCCTATGTAGAAATATTTCATATTTTATTAATGCTACTTGCTTGAAATTTTCAAGCTGTGACAAATTTATGTGTTTTAATAAGACTTTATTTAACTTCAATGTAACTGCAAATGAATAATTGAAGTCAAGAATGTTTTCATATAATCAGCAAATACTGTAATTCATCAAAATTTTGTTGGTAACACGATTCATAATTCAGTTTCACACAGTCAAATATAGCAAGGGTTACAAAACGTGAGTCCTTGGACCATTATCGGAAATGAAATACTCATGAATTATGCATTGAACTGAAGCCTACACTTTGTGGTATATTCTGTGCATTATAATAAAGATAATCACTATTCCGTTAAATGTTACAACGCAGACGATAACTTACCCATCGTTAAAAAGTTTTTTTCTATGACAACCTCATCAGCATTATCATAAAGGCTGTTTTTATAGGAGTGATGTTAAGTGGTTGGAGGTAGCTGGTAAGAGAATATGAACATATGGTTTCGTACTAACTGGCACTCACCAACAGGATGACTTCTGTGGGATTCGAACACGTGTCACTCAACTAATTGCCTTTTTATATTATGTTAACATTTTATAATTATTACCTTTCATGAAAACTAAAAAGAACCCCAGGTCGATTATTTCCAAGCCTCTTATTAAGACTATTGGAATAACATTTGTTTCTTCTGTACAACGACAACTACTAAGTAACACTGCTGACTTACAGTTATAGAAATTGACATCAAATTAACCACTTATTTTGATCTAAAAACCTATAAAAATATCTGGTAACTCATAAATGATGTACGGCCTGTCATAAATCTCCTTTTACCGGTGTTTTACCTAGACATAATCTAACCGCGAGAAATTGACGACATGTATATAAAAAATCAAAAGTAATAGTAGGACATATTTTGGTAAATTATAGTTCATAAACATAGAAGGAAATAAGAGAGTAAGGAATGTAACTAGTATTAAAACTCAGGATTTAAAAGAAAATATAGAATAGGTGTAAATATGCGTATTGCAGCCCACTTCAAGACACGCTACCCCAAGGCTACAACCGTTATTGACAAGTATGTCAACGGACTCAATCTGTGAATCTGAACATTCCTACATGGGTCAGATCTGTGGTCAGTGGCTTCATAGATATGTTCCCAAGTCTTAGTTTCTTTACCCTGATTCACAACCCTAAAAATGTATATCCTGCAGACAAGATTTTACATTCATAAACCTCAAAAATCAAACAACGTGTTAGCTTTACCTCCCTTTACATATAATTACCAACATTATAGTGTTTGATATTTAGCATCCTGTTTTTTATTATTTTGGCTTATGCTAATCTAATACTATCAAAGCGGTTACATAGAAGTGTAAAAATATTTTACTAAATTCTTATAACGAATTATTCAGTCATTAACATTTAAATTTCACTTGGCTTCCAACTGTTATACAATGTAATGAGAATTGTTTATTGAATTAATCATAAAAACCCTTAGTTGTCAGTGTTGATTTTATTGAATCGTTCTCTTACTATCATGATTTGATAATATCCTCTTAGTCTAATGATAATTTTAGTCATAAACTGATATCAATAGTAAACAAGAATTCGATATCTGCTTTGTCTTAGTCTAGCGCTTGTCATACCTCTCAACCCTTTTTAAGTCCCAACTTAGATCTATCAGTTGTCATGGTGAATATAAAATCTTGGAATAATTAGGATGAAATTCAGTGATTTTTTTAAATTTCAAATATGAAGTTCTTGTGTTTAATCAAGTGTGCATGTACTAGTGAGGGAGAAAAAAATAAGTATTAAGATACAACATTTATTCAATACTCTTTGGTTTTCTCGAATCCTCCAGACGATATTGATATGCTTGATGCTAATTACGATTTCTCGGTAAACGAACGAAGGTCAATGACACAATGACACGATAGGCTAAGCTAATCCGTTGTCCCAGGCCCCGCTAACTAGAGTGAGAAGTCCAAGACGAAGTAGGTGAAAATACATTCCGTAAGCAGCCGAAGTACAAGCAATCACAATATAAAGAAATCAAACGTATTTATACAGTATAAAGTTGTCCTTGGGAAGCATTACAAAATAGCACACTAAAAAAATACAACGAACCAATAACGTTTAAGATTTTTCCAAGTAGGAAATACGACTTGAATGTGAAAGGAGCGCTTTTGGCGTGAAAACAAGGAAATTCAAATTTTCAAAATAAAATTACAAAAATAAGTCGTTTACCAAGTAAGTTCTGGGGATTTACCATCCCCAATACCTCCCTTTTTAATAACGAACATTCTTGGGGTCCACTTGCATTTTGACTTTCTGTCGCTGTTAACTTAGTGATCACCTTCTGGACCGTAGATCGACTTGTTGAGCTTCTTCTTCTGTTAGGATTACCGGCAGATTAAAGGTATCCAACAAGATGTCCAACGGAAGATTTTCTGCAGTCGATGTAAACTAGCTTATAATTATTTTCAATTCAATAAAATTAATCTCTTCTTGATAAATATCCTATTTTTTTCACAATAATTACAAAACTAACGATTAAATTACAATGAATTTGTTGTTATTATTATCTACATTTTCTTAGGTGATCAAACATGTTCAGTAAATATTGATATGAAAAATTGGTTATCTAATCCAAATGAAAAAATTGTAAATACATTTAAACGACTTGATTTAAATTTAACCGAATGGTCAAAATCATTAAATAATCAACAAGAAAATTTATTAATTGAACCAATTTCAAATATCAGTAGTAAAGTCAATAAAGAAATAATTACAATTCAACCTGGACAACAAATAGTATTGGAACAAGGACATTGTTTTTGTTTAAATGCAAGTATTTATTGTCCAAGGCCAGGTGAAATGATTTTGAAATATTTTGTTATTATTAATTTTCTATACACGTATACACATATAAGATAGTCGTATATTGTAAGGAAAATGAAGTTGGATATGGTGATAAATATTATTATTATTAAAAGTACAAGTAGTCTATTAAATATTATTGACATTAGAAAGTCTAGACTATTAGATTGATAGTGAATCTGGAGTACAAAACTTGAGCTTATTGGGTTGGATCGTGTAATGAGTTAAAAATGTGAAGTTCTTACAAATTCTTAACAATAGCAAATAAACACTTACCTAGTACCAACAGAATCTTAGTTTTACTCAAGTTGAATAATTTTTGAATGGTTTTTCCATGACGAATGAGCTTAAGATAAATACAAAGATTTTAAATACAACAACTACATGGCCACGCATATACAGCTACTGTGAGAGAAGTCTCACTCACTGACTTCTCATGGCGTGGATGTTTTTTATGAAATTGAGAGGACGGAAAGCGAATGTCCAGTGCTTTAGCCGGGTTGGTGGAAATGGAAAGTCCACCTAGGGAAGATGGATAACCCTGATTCCAAACCTATGGGGCACAAGGGCCCCAGGATCCTGAAGGAACAAATGGTGTATGAACCAATCGTTGGTCACCGGATACCATGGGAATGCATATCTTGACGTTGCTCCACTATCTTGTTAATCAGACCTTTAGGTCAAAGGCTCCAGGTGTGGCTCCCTTAAAAAAACCACCTGCTTCGGTCTGGGCACCCGGGTAGTATCACAGCCCACACACAAATCAAGTGACTTGTGTGGCGTATATGTATTCCATGTCTCTTTGTACCAATATTTATGTGTTCAAATAAATAAATAATAAATACATTTATGCACGTGTGATAACTCATTTCCTGAAAGAGAAAATCTTGATACTAAATGTAGAAAAGTTTAGATAACATGTAAGATTAATAGCAGTAACTTCATACTATTTTGAAATAATTACGTCACTTAACATAAGTTTTGATCAAATGATCAGCTATAACTTCATCTAATAAACCTTCAGAATGCTTTTTCTTAGAATATAGTAAGATTACATTCTGAAGTATATTGAAGTAGGAATTAAAAAAAATCAAAATCTCAACGGAAAACTACTTTCGAAACTCAACTTTTTGCAAATATGATCACCAATTTAGCATATAGTTTAAAAATCAAAGGATCAAATAATTTTTGGAATAATATGAATGATAAGACTGAGGATGAGTCGATATGAAAGTATCTGTCGGTACTAATTCCAAGCTTTCCTAAATAAGACAAAACATTAACCCGGTAAATTACGTTAACTGTCTGAAGGGAATAGAATATTTGATCAATTATAGAAATGAACAAATGTAAAACTACTAAACTGTTTATTGAGTGAGGACTGGAAATAAATTCCGTAGATGGTTAACCATTCACGTTTAGCTAGTTAAATAGGTTAAAACTGACAGAGTCAGCACTAATGTTAAATACTTATTGAACTAGTTTGGAAAATTGTTTAACACTAGCTTTTTATAAAATTGAAACTATGTAAATGAACATGATTAATTCGACTATGGAATATAGCTACATCTAGATAAACAACTTATAAACTAAGAGATTAAGTATAAATGTGATTTGCCATAAAACTACTTATTACAAGAATAGAATTATGGAATTATTGTAGTTAACCCATAAAAATATCATTAATAAAGGCAGACTATTGTAAACTATATTTTAATAATTGCCTAATAAAACCATTTCTTTTTTATTATTTCCGTACTCAACAAAAAGCATAGGTCGCCTAATCTGGCACGAGGATGATTGTTTTTATATGGATGGACAAGAAATTTCATATCATGCAGTTGGAACACGATGGATTCCAAGTTTTGATCATTGTACTGAGTGTATATGTGAAATAAACCGAACATATCGTTGTAAACGGCAATCATGTCAACAATTATTTCTCTGCCCACCTGAACAGATACCAATGACAAGTGAGGATGAATGCTGCCCTTCATACTGTGCTCCACCCTCTCAAAAAAGTAAATTATTTAAATAGTCAGTTTATAATTCATAAAAGCTAACTACATTTACGTCTAGTAAGTCACATCGATCATTCCTCTCCTATTAAAAATATTCTGGTGATAAACTAAAACTACCTTATTGAACAGTCTTAACCAATTATGTTAACCTAACAACTTCGTATGATACAATTTTATTTTACTCAATAAAAACAAAGCATATATGCCTTTCAGTCTAAATGTTCTTTCATTTATACAACTTGTTCCCCAAACTCCCTCTCTCTCCTTATATATATATATATATATATATATATATAAGGATAATAATTCCATGTGTGTATACCAATTCAACTGCTCCTGTGGAGCTAGTTACATAGGCCGTACTCAGAGGGCTTTATCCTTGCGTATTCGTGAACATGTACCAGCATGGTTGGGAAAAGGAGTCACTAAATCCATTAACAGCGCCATCCTTTCTCACTTGGTAGACAGTGAACATCATATCAAAATAGAAGAAGCCTTCTCTGTTTTATATCAAGTTCCGAAAACTCTACCTCAAAGAGCTAGATTACGATTACTTTACATAGCCGAAGCCATCTGGATCAACTCTAGAAAACCAAATTTATGCATCCAAAAAAAGTATATCCAGCCACTATGTTTACCTTGGCCTACGACTGGATCACCGGTTTCCTAAACTAAATATTATAAACCTCCCCCCCCTTTTTTTTTCTTTGTTGATCACCTCTATCTTAATCTTCACATCCATCATTCCCAATTCCTTTATCGTAATTATCTTGATAACATCCCCTTTTATTACATATTATATTCACACAACAATCTTATTATTATTACTATTACTATTTATATAGAGTTGAGATCATGAGTCAATTGAAGCTAGACTACCATGGAAAACCTGAAAAACACTGGACGGCCGTTTCGTCCTATTATGGGACTCCTTAGTAGTGCGAATCCACGATCCGCACTCGCGAGATTCGAACGCAGGACCTACCAGTCTCGTGTCAGAGCACTTAACCGATAGACCATTGAGCCAGCATCCAACGGTGTTTATGTCTAACTCCAACCAATCCACTATTTATCATTATTATCTATATTAACTAGATGAAATTCTCCTACTATGCATTTTATTCACACAAATTTTTACATTTTCATCTTTCCTATATTACTATTATGCTGATTGTGACGGGACACTTTATTACAAATCACTTTGACCTTTATTAAATGACCTTTCTAATTTACAAATAACACAATTTTAAAGTATATATATGTCGTAACAGATGCAAACGTTTACCATTTTTAACATATAACATTGTCAAATTCATTAATACATGCCTCATTTTGGACTTTGTAAAATATTATAATTATGGACTTATAACTGTAGAGCCTGATGATGAAGTTATTGAAAACAATTGTTCGCTCAAATATTGTTCATTTTTGAAATATATATATATATATATATATATATATATATATATATACCCCTAGGAATATATGATTTACTTTCCAACATACAGTACTTATGTCTAGAAACACAGTTACCTTGTTTAAGCATCAAACATATTTAACACGCAGTCTTAAATTACGAACCGACTTCAGCTTAGATGTCAACTCAATGGTGTAAAAGTAAAGCGCTAGATGAAAACTCTGATGGTCCTTGGTTCGAGCACTGGTGTGGTCGAAGGTGTGCACTATTGGGTAATCCAATTCCATGAGCAGTTGGCCAGTGCTCTTTGGTGTTTAATAATTGTCCAAATAAACCAAGTTTGAGATGTAAAATCACAAGACTGAACAATCTCCACAAACCCTCTATAAAAAATATGTAATATTGACGGGGAATACAACTCATTCCATAAAATAGAATTATTCAGTTGATTTTCGTGTAACTGCTTCATTCCTGTTCCGATCTGCTTAAAATTGTAAACTCTTGACTCCGTATTAAAATACAACTCACATTTAGGACTTCAGGTCGACATATCAACATGATTCCATGAGGTTGATATTTCGATGGAAATTTTTCATCTTTGATATTGGTTGTCATCTGTATTTACCCTCAACTAGTCTGATATAAGGATAATGGAGTGATCGTGTTCAAGCAGTATCCAATAAATTAAGAGGTAAATTAGATGTTAATGTCCGTAATCGGTACCCAATCGATCTCTGTGAATATTGCTAAGGCTATTAGATTTCGTAGACATTTCACTGTTTCTAGTGATCCTCGGCACACTAAACACTGGTATTATTGATAAAAGTATAAAATAATGGACAGAAAATTACTTTAGATCTTATATTTCATACCACTTTAGAATCTTGTTCCAGAAACGTTTTTACTTACTTTCTTTGGTTAAATAGCTTTATTCAAACATGTAAACAAACTTGATGAAGCTTAAAATGGATTCCACTATGTCACTACCTGCTCCATTAATTAACACCGACGGTTACATGGGCTAAACTTTTCGAGATATTTAAAGTGGACATGTTTTATTGTTTCAGTTACCATGGTTTCAAAGAGGCTATCTTGTGCTATCAAATTGGTATTTCATTTGTATACCATCAGGCCTATTTTGGGGGCTTGGTTATTATCAACATGTACTAAGTTGAAGCCGAAATTCGCAATGGAGCATCAAATCATTATATCCCAATGATAATCTTAAGTTGACTATATTTTGAATAATGATTATCGCCGAAATCCAGGACGGCGTTCTGCCCTGTTTAAGACATGGTTTGAAATTACCTGTATCTTATTATTCATATACCAAATGACTTAAATTCAATATCCATTACTTCAAACACCAAAGCATTACTTACGACTACCACCATACTTTCAACGGGTATGGCATATAGTGACAATTAAAAAGGTTTACATCACTCTGTTGTTGATAATGACTGGATTATTTAGCCTCCACTGTCACGTACTCGAAATCCAGACTTATTCATAAAACATTACCTCCGACGTGTCTAAATTCTGTATCCACGAGGCTATTCAACGGCAATCCCGACTAGACAGACTTTGTGAGAAGCGTTCAAGAATACAAATTCATTAGGTCTTAATTTACTTGTCCAATGACTGCGTATCAGTATTTTATAGAATTTATGGTGTAATTCCCGCGATGTTATGTATCGGCTACACTATGTGTTGGTGGTGTGATAGTTTGAATCCTTGGCCTTCAACCACTAAGATTTAAACCCCTATCCGTTTAATTTTGTTCTGTGCAATTATATTCACTATCAAATAGCTATCTATCATCAATTTCTATCTATTCTTTAACTTTGTTTAGATCGAGAAAAACCAAACAATCTCAAGCAGGATATTCAAAAGAATGATGAGTTGAATACTGATTCCGTGAAGCAACAAAATAGAATGATCCAAATATTAATGAATGAAACTATCCCACAAAAACCATCATCATCGTTAACACCACGTAACACTGGATGCTCATCACTGATAGACAATGAAAATATTATACAATATCCAGATGTCTTTCCTTCTGGATCTCGTCTTTTATTAATTCGTACATGTCGCAGTTTACTATGTATATGTGCCAAGGACAATAGATGGGTTTGCACAGATCATTGTCCACCATGTGAACAGTCTGTGGAATCCATTGAGAATTCAAGACATATATTACTCCCACCAAGAGATAAATGTTGTGAACGATGTAAGTAGAATCATATTTAATTATTAGTGTGTGCAAATATTACTTATGTGATAATTGATTGTATGGGATTACCCTACGGCATTGAACTTGAACCTAAAAGTGTAATATTTCGATTGTTCAATTATAAGCTGTCTGATGGTTATTAAGTGTCATTACAAAGGTTTGACTTCATTATTTCAAATAAACTGAGCGTTGGGTAGATTGCTATTTTCACAATGGGAATCTTTAAGATTGCTATTAATAAAAATAATATGTGATATCCCAATGAGTATGAAAACTAGATTTTTAAATTTTCTGACGTTTTACGTTCCGGATGATCTAGAGGACTTTGAAATTAATCGACGAATCCCACAGATAGACCACTGCATAAAAGACAGTTTGCTTCACTGTAGCACATGTAAAGCGGTCATGGAGTAGTCCTTGAAGTGTAACAACTTCCTACAAATTCTTTCAGAGAAATAAATTGTTAGTATTGTAGTGGAGGAGAACACAAGTGGGGACAACCAGATGTATTTAAAAAACAAAATTACAGAACGTCTTATTAAAATCTGAGAACCATACAGTAAACACGTCATTTGCAAAATGTCAATCCATCGTATCAGACTTCACTGTTCTTTCATGGATAGCGATTGACATTGTACTAATAAATCATAAGACGTGGTGGAAAATCACTAAAAAGTAGTTAGTTCACAATAACATCTACTACCGATTATTTTATTTGTTTTAAATAATTATGACTTAGTCTTTCCAGTACGAAACAAACAACTAGATAAATAGTGCTCTTGTGTTTCTATCTTTTAAAAACAATTTGAAAAACTGTTGAAGATTACTCTCCGTCAAATACTATGCTACCTTAAAGAAACTTAAATCTAGTTACCTAGAGATGTGTAGTTACAGCGTAGCATTCCACAGGAACTTATTCAAAAACAGACGGTTGTATGAATGATTTACCACGTGGCTCATATCTGAATTCATTCCTAAAACTTTTAGTAAATTCTTGTTGGTGCAAATGATTGATATGTATATGAGAGAGAAATTGGCTAAGTCAACCAATTAATAAACGATACATATCGGCAAACTGAAGCAGTCGACTATCCATAGAAGAGAATAGCAAATAAAAATTAGACAAACTATGAATTAGTAATTGTATATACAGTTATAAATTCCAATTAAATGCATATACAGTTTTAAAAAAATAATGTTTTATTTCATTTAAACCACTGATGAAATGATGATATTGCAACAGGTAGATATGGATACATCCAAAACTTCAATTCTTATTCTTCATTAGAAGGATTGATGCACTAAAACAAAATAAAATATAATCAGAATAAAAAGTGTTTGCTTATTAACAATAATTCACTCAAAAACATACATTAATGATTCATCAGTTTAGTACATAATTGGATTTTTGTATGCGGGTGACTGCTATACTTATTCACTTAAAATAAGAGGAAGATAAGCAAGTTTACTTATCACATAAATACACACAAGAAATTAAAACCACTATGCCTTCAGCCATATTGTTACTGTATCTGTCAGTCAGTCAATCGTCTAAAACGTAGGACTAGGCACATATATGCACTGTTCTAAGTTGCCACAACAAGACGAGCACCAAACTCACAAAAACAGTTACTTCAACGGTAGTAAAATATAAAAAAAGATTGAATATTATAAGGATATGATACCGGGAGAAAGAATTAGTTCGTAGAAAGGTATAAAACAATTTTAATATCAAGGTTCAAGGGAAGACAAAGAGTGTATACATTTGCGCCATTGTGATCGACTCTGAGCCATGTCACCCAGGGTCTCCAACTGTACTGTATTTGTATTTAGTTCATCTGACTTCAGTAAGAAAAAAAGTACTAGGACTTATCAATGTTCTAAGAACATTAATAAAAATGAACTTCACAAGCTATATTATCATTGTTATCATTATAAGCAAATAATTTTTCATATGAACCATATTCTTATAAGGATTAAACAAGCAAATATTACGAGCATTCACATGAAAATTAATAAAACAAAAGATTGTTTGAAAAACAAATGAGAAAAACAAGCATTACAAATTATTTTACTACTGTCTAATTTACCAGGTCAAAATACGTGTAAGGGGCCACCCATTAGCTCCGTTATTTAAGCCCCCAAGTGCCCTGGTATGGCCGAGAGTGGGGAGAGTCCGCTCTACCTCTCAAAATGCTCTCACATGGCCACGCGTATATAGGCTCTGTCAGGGAAGTCCTACTCACTGCCTTCTCGTGGCATTACTGTTGTTTACGAAATTGAGAGGACGAAAACCGAATGTCCGGCGCTTTAACCGGGTTGGTGGACACGGAAAGTCCACCTAGGGGAGTTGGAAATCCCTGATTCCAAACCAATGGTGCACATGAGCTCCAGTATCCTGAGGAAACAAATGGCGTATGAATCAATCGTCTGTCACCGGCTACCATGGGACTGCATCTCCTCACGATGCTCCACTGCCTTGTGGATCAGACCTTTAGGTCAAAGGCTCGGGGTGTGGTCCCCTAAGAAAACCACCTGCTTCAGTCTGGGCACCTGGGCAGTATCTCAGCCCTCACACAAATCAAATGAGATTTGTGAGGCGCATATTTATCTGGTGCTTTTTGACTTCGAGCCACATTTTAAGTGTAAGGGTTAATTTTACCCATTTGCCTAGACCGAAGTAGGTGGAGCGGACTTCGAACGAGCAACTTAGGGGCTGAAAGTCAAGCAATTTAACCACCAAGTTACAGTATCACTAAAATTTTCTTCAGAATAATCCAGTTTAGTTTCTCTCGAAACAATCACAGATATCTATTTGAAAGGGTAATACTTTTTTGGAATAGTTAAATTAGGCAGTTAGGTCAAAATCACATAGAGTGAGCTATCAAAAATTTGAAAAAAACTTGATGGCTGTTTCATTGCATTTTGAAACTTCAGTTATGAACATTAGTGACTTCCTACAAATAATCAAATCCAGAAACTGTAATTATTAGTACAATACTCTTAGAGCACCAAATCGTATTGCGCATGCAAACTCCCATCGTATGAAAAAATATTGAGGAAGGAAAAACGTTAACAGACGTAGATTTCACACATCTAATCAGAGTTAAATAGATTTATTTATTTCGAAAGTACTGATGAAAAATATAACAGCATTAATAATAATAATAATAAACGAATGTAACTCATTTACAAAGTACAGATTTCTGTACTCGAATTTAAGTCACACTGTCTGTGTAACGGCTAGTTAATGATACTACCCGACCCTCAAGACCGAAATAAGTGAGGCTGACTTCAAATATGTGGCCTACTGATTGAAAGTCATTAAGTCACTGCTTTAGACTAATATTAAATTTGTAAATAATGCATATTTAAGATAATACGTATTTACTATTACTTTATTCGCTTTCGTAATTACAAGAAACTTATTTAACAATCCCGCTTTTTATTTAAATTCATTTGAATTTCTATTTAGGCAATGAAAAGATAAATACCGTACACATAACTAACCAACTAACTCAGAATAAATTAAAAAGTCAGGGAGAAATTGTTATTCAAGCAAATAACCAAACAAATCCTCACTATTTAGACAATGAACAAGCAAATATTTCTACAGAAATGAAACTTAAATTAACAGTGAAAATGTATATTTTAATATTTAGCATAATATTAATTTGTATATTTGGATTACCAATCTCCATCTTAATTGGATGTTATTTAATGAAAAATCGGTATGATCATCATCATCATCGCCATCAATATAAACGCAAAAGTGATTACCATCAGTATATTACTACTAAGGCACCAAAAACAACACGGTCAAGATATCGTCATTATTACCAACGGTGTTATTCACGTGTTAAACCTTTTCTAGTAAAATCACATGATTATAACAAGGATCAATCGGAATTAGAAGCATCAATAAAATCACCTATTTCAGTATCAACGTCGTCATCATCGCCATCAGTGTCACCATCCTCTTCACCAGTTTTAATATTAAAAGAATCTTATAAAACAAATAATCGAGCGAATTATAACTTGACATCAATACCATCCACAACAAAAATAACAAAAACATCAGAAAATGAATGTAATTCCAAATCTATTCGTCACCGTTATTGTCAACATCATCATCACCATTATATTCAACATTTGAAAGCAAACAAACGAGAGAATACTATCATCAACAATGATGATCTAAAGTTAATTCAACCGTCATCAACAATATCCAACATTAAATCAAATGAACTTGTGAATTCAAATGATTACCACAGTAATACTGTTAATTCTGAAAATCAAAATAGTAAAGGTTATAGTCCTATTAAAAAACTTAATGATTATATACTTCCAACAATGACTACAACTATAGCAAAAATTACGAATTCACCTGTGATTGTTAGATTGAAATCATTGAATGAAACAAATTATACATTGAAAAAACAACAAAATCAGTCAACTTTAATTAAATCACTTTCTATGAATGATGATAGTAACAACTATAACATTAATAATAATGCTGAAGATCATCAAACAACTGAAAGTAAACATATAAAAGATACAATTCTACAACAATATGACAACAATAAAAGAAACGATATCAAGGCAATAAAAGAAACGACAACATATGGCTCACAAGATAAAACAAACTGTAAATTAATAAATGGACAAAATTGTCCAAAAGGAATCTTATTAAAAAATTTAATATTATCAAAAGATACTAATTATCATCACCAGAATAATAACAATAAAAATAAACATACTATTTATAACAGTGATGATAATAATAATAATAGTCAATGTATATCACATATAAAAAGTGAACCATCTACGCCGAATATTTTTATGCATAATGTAACATTCAATTCCTATTATTCTACTACATGTTCATCGCCCTGTTGTTCACCTAGTCCAACAATAGTAAATGGTTATAGTAGTTCACAAGATAAGACTACAATAACAACTGTTTTAACTATGAATAATAAACATATGAATTCAGTGGAACAACAACGAAATAAATTAAAACAATTGGAGAATGATGATAAAAAAGAAGTAATAATCATGCAAGAAAATATGATATCATCACAAATAATTGATCGTCAATTGAATAATCAACATGAATCTGATAGGATTAAAGTGAAACATGAATACAATCAGAATAATGCAACGAGAACAATTGAAAATAGAATAAAACAACAAATAGAAAACTCGAATCATCAGCACCATCAAATAATATGTGATGAAAAGAGTTTAAATAAAGAAATATATCGTACAAATAATAATAATAATAACGAAGATATTTTGTTGACACATTTACTGACTGAATCGAATGAAAACATACCATTGTATACGTACTATTACCAACATTGTGATAACGCTGACACTACTGAACAGTTTTACAATATTCCTAGAAAACAGAACACTTGGTCAAATGGTAATAGTAACAGTGATAGTCATGGACCAGTCACATGGCCAACTATACAGCATTTCACATCTCATCCTATTCTACACAGATAAATACACATACCTAAATATTTAAAATTCAAAATGTAGGCAACAGTACACTCATCATTATTTCCATCATCTCCTCTACATTACACAAATATTGTTACTATCATCATCAGTATATCATCATCGCCAGTAATAATATCAACATTTAATCAATAATCAAGAAGTTAAAACCACTCATTCACATACATATCCACATATATTACAGCTTTGCCTACACTTCTGTCAACTTTTTTTCTGTTTTGATTTGTTTTTCTCTGCTGTTGTTTTTTTGTTTTACACATACAAAAAGAAAACGAAAGACAATGACTGAACCGTCAAAACACATATCCTAACGAATAAAAGCGTTAATTTCACATCATTACCATGTTTTTTTACGCCCTCCAGATAAATGAGATTTCTACTGCATAACTCAGAAACTCTTACTCTGTTAGCAATGTTCTAAGCAAATTAACTAGTCTAATAATTATCAGCATCGTAAGAATATTTTATGCATGTGAAGGAAAGAAAGTAGAGAGATGTAATGTACGATGCAGTGAGGATAAACTATAGATGATGTGGTAGAGTTAGAGATAGTTATCGTGGATTGATAACATACGTAAAATAACTAATACGGAACATTGTTACAGAAAGCTTGTCGAAAAGATATTAGTTTCCGAAAAATAAACAGAAACCTGAGGAAATTTTAAAATTTAGTACTGCACAACAAAAGTCAACCAAACATGCTAAGCAGTTTACCTGATCATAATAAGTTTTAACACGTTCACACCACAACTCCCAGTAATGTAACAAGTTAGTTTCGTTCAAAACAAACCGAGCAGCTGGATAACCATCACCATAAGAATACACCAGCATTCCTTTTTTGACCTAAGTTAGATTCAAAATACATTGTCACCTATTTTGAAATAACAATGAATTAGATACTAAGAAACGCGGTTAAAAATTATAAACACATTTTTAGATAAATGTATGGTGGATGGGCTTTCCAGATTCGCATAAAGCCAATAAAATAATCTTAAGTATATGGGAAGTTCCGTCGTTTTCATAACTTGATTGATTTAATTATTTTTTAAGAGTTGTATGTAAATATCATGTAAGCTGTAAATCAAAGTGAGGTGGTAGTATAGTAAACAAAACACGGGCGGGGACAATCGAATGTATTTAAGCACAAATTACAGACTATCTCACTAAATTCTGATAACCATACAGTAAACAGTTAATTTGCAAAACAACAATCAATTGTCTCAATCTTAGCTGTTCCTTCTGCAAATATCAGCCCGTCTTCTCTGATTTTATTGTTCATGCATTTTTGTACCGATTGCGCTTCACTCCTGTTCTTTCCTTATCGATCTTCTGGCAAAATACATTCTATGTCTGACCATCACCATATACTACTTATGTGTATATAAGTAGACCACACCACAGTAGTACACTAAACACCAAATAATTACAACCGTTACACCGCGGGGTCAGACGTTGACTTATTTAACAACCAGATCTCTCCATTGTTTTGTAACAAATAACAAAGCCGTTACTTGTTTTGCTAAAAATGCATCCGTGCATGGTCTAAGACTGTTTGCATTCCTAGATTGTGCAAACTTACAAGTCTTTATGTTCAAAGTCAAAAGTGAGGTTACGTGCATCAAGCTAAGTATTAAATTTTTCCTTAAACAATTATTTCGACTGTTAAACAGTTCAGCCTTAAGCAGCTTAAGATAACTAGACGAACCTTTTGTTTTAATTTTACTCGCCAATACCTACAAGAAAGAAATGCCCATCCCAAAAACACTTATGCCTTTACACATTAAATTTAGTAAAGATAGGAAAAACAAGTAATCGAGAGTATATAGATTATCCTGTTAGTGAAAATCACAAAATATAATGTTACACTTTTTCTACATACAAAACAATACATATATACCTTAAATGCTTACAACTAAGTAGTTTTGGGAAGAACAGAAAACAGGAAAAAAACATCATGCGACAAAACACACTGAAGCGAAATTGAAATAAATTCCACGTTGAAAATTTGTCATGAAACAAGAAATTAGCGCAGATAATAAACTATTGAGACACATAACACTGTGATGGAAGTAAGATGACATTATAGTTTGCAATTAACAAGTATGAAACTGATAAGAATTAAATAATAACTGACGCTTATAGTGCACAATACTAAGAACTCAGACCATTGGTATAGAAAATAGGTGATGCTTTTGTTGTTAGACAGTGACACGAACTAAGTTCTTTTACATGCAACATACCTCTATATGATAAGTAAGATACTAACATTAGCACAGGCTGAGTGTAAACTATGAACCCATACCATCTTCCCATGTGCATCTTGAAACGTGAATATTGACAAAGTTGGTCAGTTTACGTACACTCATATAGAAGTGATCCACACATAGAATACGTGAGACCAGACTTAGAACAGGGTTTACCTTATGAAGTTATTTACTATTAACCTGAGCCGTGCAAAAAGGCACACACGTTTACGTTATGACCCACAAATTAATCATAACAAACGATTGAGTACTTTGATTAATATGGTTTAAAATTAGGTCCACTGGATCAGATTTAATTATTAGTTGACTTCCTAATTCATGAATAGCGCATCACTGCATATTTTTCATTCCTCAAGTTCTATAGACCTTAGTTCTCTCGTATAATTTTCCACTACTGCTGGAACTGCTTTTTTATTTCTTCCTTCCCCTTTCGTTCATTTTTTTCACTCCGTTTAAATGAGATGTGACAACTTAGATTGACGCATTCGTTTCGATCTGTTCGTTTGCAAAATACGTAATTACTACGAAAATACTTTCATCCAACAGCTCTCTGACTAAAAGGGCATTTGAAGAAAACCAAAACATTTTATGCCATTTACAGACAGTAGTTTGCTTACAGGAGCAAGCATTCAAGAAAAAGTGAACTTACAGGCAAAGATTCAGGATAACGAGTAAAATTATAAGCTCCAATATACGCGGCCACTTGTAATGGACTATCATAAGCCTGTTCAATAGTCAATATTCTTTTGGATTCGTGTACTGTTTTCCATTCAGTCAAAATAGGTTCATTTATATCTCTAAGTTTCGGTCAAGAAATAATGCTTTGTTGAATAAATGAAACAAACGAACTGACAATTGACTAAAATCATTTATACTCGACTATCTACTTTTTTTCTTAAATCAAAATGCACAAATAATTAATCCAGACGTCAATCGGAAAAAAATGTATATAGTTAAACACTTAATTTCGAGTTAGACTTGTGCGAGGTAAAATGAAATCGAAGTACATAGAACAGATGAATTTACAGCTAAAAGTCAAGTGTTTTACCCACCGAACCGCAATCTCACTAAGATATTTGCTAGCTGAATAGTCTTAAAAGAGATACCGTTTGAAATGCTGGTACTGAATTCCATAGGTTAATAGCACCACTATGGAATTACTAAATTAATATGTCGAATCAGTTACAACAACCGATATTATCATTGAAAAATATAAAAACTGATCACGGAAGGGTGAGTAGATGCCGTAATATTTATGAGCTATAAGGTATATATATATACTTTGAATAATTTGTTCGAAGCTACGGAATCCTTTAAAAACAAATATATTTTGCAAGAAAATTTATCAAATAAAAGGGATACGCGGAATACTAATGAAGTTCGGCAAACATATTATCTTTGTATTAAACAAAAAAGCTTTACGAGTTTGTTAAACCTGAACCTACTTTAAAAACACTATACTATCAAACCTCCCGCGATACAAAAGCTGAGGATGAAAGCAGTTAGTTTCCACTGCAGAATACTTTAAATCATTCAAGATATATTTTAGACTTTCACAATATTTGGAAACATTTTCAGGTAGATTAGAAGGAAACTTGCCCTTCGTAAGTCGTGCTTCTACACTGGAATGAACACTTTTTCCTAAAAGCTGAAGTTCTATTTAACAAAAACATTTGTCTAGTGGTATTTACCTCTCATGTACTCCTGAAATCCATCTTCGCCAAGTTCATTTTTCTTTTTATCTTGCCATTTTCGGAGTGCAATTGTACTTTCCAAAGGTGTTGTTTTACTTAGTATAGTGGACACTGTTGGAACATTACGAAAATCTGGCTGATTTCCGTCAGCATGTTTACATGTGTTCCATGAATCAAAGATAGAAACTTTGTAAGGCTTGTTAGAAACAACAGCAAAGCCACGTCTAAAGATCTTAATCAAGCTACATTCCAATAATTAATTATAGTCCTAACTCACTATATTTGAATTCCCCCGATATTCATTGCACTATAAAATTAATCAACTAATATATCTGGTAAATTCAGTTAATTAACAAATCTCCAAATGTAAGCAAATATGAACAAATACCTAAAATATAAGAAGAATGATATCAGAATAATAAGATCCCGTCAACATTAGATATTGGTGAGATTTCGAGCGCTGCTTTTTAATCTTAAGCATATTATTTGCTCCACTAAACCGCATTTTACGGATCATTTATAGGGATTCGTAACTATGTCAATAAAGCTAAGTAAATAACGAAACGACAAACAGAATGATCGTTTGCCTCTTTTTCCTACAACTTGAGATAACGTGTCAAAACATAGAAAGCGATTATCTAACTGAATGCCTGTTTACAGTTTTCTAGGACGATAGAAATAATCGTTAATTATACCAGTCACTCAATCAAGTGAATTCATGCAGCTTTCGTCTAAACAGTTATTTACATTTAAAATTAGGGTAGGGATTCCAATTTCTTGTCGGGATCATAACGTGCACCGTCAGAGAAAATCAATGAGTAGTCATCATCATGAAGCTCCAGTTGGTAAAAAAAATATACATGACACCAACCTTTGCTTTAAATATTGGATTTTCTATTGACTTCAAGGTAAGTTATATATTCGTACGTCTTAGCCGATGTGATCAGTACTTTACACCGTCCATGATGTGTACTAATGAATAAAAATGATTATCCAAATAAAGCAAACACTGGAACCTTTTCTTTGAAAAAAATATCGTAGCCCTTGTCCCTTAATACTGTCCTTATCTCATTATGACAAACTGTATTTACATGATATGGTTACGTGAACTGACTAACATAAATGTTAACTTCTACCTTATGACTTACTGGCTTTGAAAACCAGGTAATAAACACAATAAATTTTTAGGGGGATCTCATTCGCCTTTAAAACAAAAGGCTGTGGCTTTTACAGCTTTCCACCATTAGACGTTTCGATACGGTGTGAAAAGTAGTGAACACATTTTTGGTATATCCTAACACGTATCCTCGACAATCCCTATACTAGACTATATACTTGCGAGTCGCTAACTATCCACAGTCATCTGAATCTAAACCTCTTGGTTTGTCAGCGAAATGTATATATTTATTTATTTAATCACATAAATACTGGTACAAGGGGGGCACCAGATATATATGCGCCACACAAAGCAATGAGAACAGGAAGAGAAAAAGGGATAAGGTGAATATAACAAAAAGAAGAAAAGAACAGTAACAACCACAGATTAGTGTATGTTAGTGTAATAATAAGAATAATTGTGGGGAAACAGAAATGTACAACCAGAAGAACTCTTTCAGTTAAGGAAGTTACGTTCAATTTTTATGAAAAAAGTAAAAGAAAGTTGCAGCAGGATCGCCACTGACTTATATTCTAAGCCATGTTTGATAACGTCTCAAGCCACTGTGCTCCACCATCTCTAGGATCTCAGCTAGGGAGTCGTGGAGGACCAACAGAAGCCAGTCTTGTACAGCTTTCTTTCACACCACGACACCGTGTCATACACTGACCACCTCTCCGCATTTTCCAACCAGTCCCAGTGTTCGCCAATGATGCACAACGTGGAATTCTCTGGGATGACATTTGTGGTACATGTCCAAGCCACCGAAGTCGATGTTTCTAGATGAAGACACCCACCGAATTATCGTTGCTGTCCCTGGACACACGTTGCCGAAATTCTGCATTACTAACATGGTGTTGCCACTGGATGTCAGCGATCCTTCAGAGACAACGATGATCGAACACAGAGAGTCGTCTAACATCCTCAACTCGGAGAGGCCAGGTTTCACAAGCATAAAGAAAAACTGCTCTTACCGACGCGTTGTGGACCCGACCTTTTGCAGACAGACTAACATCATGAAGGCTCCAAAGATGGCCCAGATTGGCATAAGTCTCTCTGGCTTTCAATATACGTGAATTGATCTCATCATTCACGCCACCGCCAGAACTTCTGCAGCTACCTAGATACACGAACTTCTCAACTACTTCAATCTGCTCACCACGCAGGGTGAGTTCAGGATTAGAATCCTGCCAGTCTTATAGAAGTACTTTGCACTTCGAAGGTGTAAAGCACATACCGTACCTATGGAAACTGATTAAGTGCGGATTGCATGGCATGGGCATTATCGCACAGTAAGACAACATCATTCGCATACTCAAGGTCGAGAAGTCTTTCTCTAGGCAACAGATCCACACCGCCATTACTCACATCCATCAGAGCTGTTTCCAGAATGTCATCGATGGCAAAGTTGAAGAGGAATGATGAAATTGGGCAACCCTATCTAACCCCACTGCTTGAATGGAACAATGGAGAAAGGTGGTTGTATGCCCTCACTCTGCCTGAGATGTTTGTATATAGAGCTTTCAAGATGCTAATAAACTTCTCAGTCACACTCTTCTTCAAAAGACAATCCAAGAGAACAGTCCTGTCCAACGATTTGAAGGCGGTCCAGATATCAAGAAACACTACAATTGTTGGCCTGTGATAGGTATGACGGTGTCATAACATTTGGCGGAGGGTGAAGATATGATTGATTGCATCCGGGCTGCAATCTGTCGGGGCATAGGCGGAGATGACAAAAAGACATCGTTTCTCATGCCGATTTCTTCCCACTTTGATGGAGCTTTCTAATCTAACAATACATAACCGACTGTTAATAGGAATCCAATCGATTAGTACTGCCTCAGCTCTAGCGCTTAGTGCAACACTAACTCCAGCAAGACCAGACGAAAATGCCACAAGATCCCCGGATAAACGCACGTAAAACAAGCTTTTTGAAGCGACAGATGAAAAGCAAATTTGTAGTACTTCACTAGAGTCTTGAATACGGGTCTCAGATAGACAACAAACGTCGATATTAAGACCTAAAGACATAGCCAGCCCTATATGTTGTTCGATCTGCATTGGTGCACGAACGTTGAAGGAACGCTCAGTATTTAATGGTGTTACGTCGTTTTCATGACAAGTATTCTGTATTAGATATACGTAATGTCGTGTGGCAATGCATTCACTCTTCGACTCAGATCAGTGACTGGAGATCGTTTAGATAGAACAGAGTTTCCAACCATGGGTGAGCTGCCTGTATAAGTTGAAAAGTATGGATACACAAATTGGGAATAAAAGAGAGTGAATAAGTGACGTGGTAAATAATAATAATAATAATGTGAATTGTCTGACTTTTAATCAGAATGTGAATAGTATTTTCAGTAAATATCGTCATTTCATTAATTAAATTGTTACGCGACAACCATGAGGTCTCTACATAAAATACATATTCTTCCGTATTAACATGAGTTGTTCCAGTTTATTTCGAACAAAAGTCACAGGAACGAGTCCATATTAATAGAACAGTCACGTCTTGACATTATGCTATTTTAATTTATTGACAAAATAATGGGCTATGGCAATCTAACGCATCCTGAGCACTCCATAAGCCTTACAAAATTCAGGGCCGAGGCTATAAATTATGAACGAATCAATGAAACTAAGGATAAGTCTTGAATATTGGCGCAAAATTCATCCATTCATGTAGTTGAAAAGCATTTTGGCATTATGGCTCACGTCAGTTAGTAATGAAAACCCTTACCTTAATTTCCAACCTTGAATTCAAACTCTAAATCTTGATCCTAATTCTTCATATTAATTTATAACTCCAGCATCGCTCACAAGTCGTCTATAAATTATAGTCTTACTAATTTAGGTACTTGTATTTTTAAGTTACGAAAGTGAGCTCCTGGCGGCTAATGTGAAGGAAAGTGAACTTGTTATGATTCAACAAAAAAAGTAGAAAGTGGGCAGACGACATAGCAAACTCAAAGTGAACCTGCATTTACAGTAAAAACGGACAAAAAAGCAGGCGTGGATGCAAGAAAACCTCAAAAACAACCTTAGATTAAATAAAGGAGACATTCAAATAAACGTCCGATTTCTTTTAATACCCAGACTATTTATGGAAAGATATTTACTCCGCTAAATAAACGAAATAAGGAAACTAAAACTGTTCTCTGAATGTCACTCTTTTTTTTCAATATTGATAGCTTTGAAATCTAATACTTTGGACCAAATAGTTTAGATGGATGTGAGCGTAACAAAAGGGTCTTTGACTTAATGGTCTGCTATGTTCAGTAGCAGTGGAGCACCAATTCCTCCAGGTAGGGACATAAGTGAATGAAAAGTCGGAAACAGAGTATTAATAAATTGAATTACTGTTGGCTAGTTAAAAACACACAAGATTTCCCACTGGAGAACTCCCGAGAAGTTTGTTGAACCACTTCAGACCGAATCTAGATTACGGACACTGACTACTAGTAAAGGATAAATGGTATGTCTTCAGTTCGACCTGTTACGCAACACTTCAGATTCCCAGTACTCCCCTCAGTGTTGTAATTGAGAAGCAAAGTAAGAGACCCAGATGGTTCCCAATGTTGTACAAAATGTTGTAGGTTCCCTCTGGGTACCTTATATTCTACGGGATAAAGATACAGCGTTTTAAGGAATTCCTAGCAGTGTTCTAATCTGAGCCCGTGAACTGATTTCGTGGTTTATCTTGAATATACTTAGAAGTATTTATATCCTTTAGGAATGGATGAAACTACGTTCTCATACTATAGGTGGCGTTAGGAAAAACATAAAAACTGAATGAAAAGCACCATTATCAAGCTATTCAAAATCGCTGTTCAAAGTTATTGATACCTCTAAAGGGTTTTTGTAACAGCTGGCATATGATTCTATATCGCATAAGACGAAGACGTCTGTATCTCCAAATAACGAAAATTCCAGTGGAAGGCTATTTAGGTTATACATGAGGTTTGAATCATGCCACAGATGTGCGCTAGCCTATTATTTTAGTTGTTAACTTCTCTTCAAAGCTTCACATCAGGAAAAAACAACGTCCCAGAAAATACCTAGACGAATATCTCATCTCTTGGGTGGGGACCCTAGTACAGAATGATCGATATTTCGCTGGAACACAGAACGGCGCATTAGTTGACCATGACTAAAGCCGGTCATAAGTATTTTGATACGTGTCTACCCGAGATAACTGATAAGACAAGCATGATCGATCCGGCCTAAAGGTTTCCCAGAAGTCGAGAAACATTAAATCTACAAAGCTATGCCACATTCATGGAGAGCATCTTAACTGTTTTTAGGTCAAACAAAGTAATAAATTAGGTAAAGAAATTGAGTGTTTCCATCACGAACTGACATTGGCTATGATGCAAGGGTCTTATAGTGCATACCTCAAGTTCTGGTATGTTAAGCAGTTCATCTATCTTTACTTTCTCCAGATTGACAAAACAGGCTAAGATCTTAAGGCCGTCCTACTATAATGTACAGCTTTGTCTTACCCTTACGATCGAGGATATAAATCTGGTTATCTCTAGAGGTCTGTAAATTCGCGGCGCAGTGAAGTCTAAAATTCATTACAATATTTTTTTTCAATTCTGTACTAAAACCTTGATATAGGAATCATGAACCACACTATTTTAAAAACTACGCGACTGCCTGAAGATTGTAAACCACACAATCGAGGGACAATTGCTTAGACCTTGAAGTCAAATAATAAGCGTGACCACTAACAAATAGTTTCAATAAATTTTGTAACCGCAAATTTAGGATCATCTCTTTTTTGTGACGATTTTTGTTTAATCATTGTTATTTATGTGTACCAACTGTGAACAAACATTATTAATGGGCATGTGGGGCCAGTGAAATTCCACTAAGTACAGAAGTTGCACACACTACTGTTGATTTTAAAGTAAATTCATTCTAAGTCATTCATTTTCCTTATTTATTGGCCACGGCTTTTGATTGAAGATAACAATATTTTATAACATTTTTTGGGCATCTCTACACTACATTGGACTCTTGACCTGGATTATCATACAGTAACGCTATCGGATTTATGTTTCACATAATCAGTGTTGACTGTGCAGATGAGCATTTTTTTTGACCGAGCAAGCTCTATTTGCGGTGGATGTGTCAAAAGAAGCTTTCAAGTGACGCTTACATAACGGTTGTTGTCATTTTGTTACTTTCATGTTCTGGATTCTAACTTTCCCATTTGAATGTATGGAACCGATAGTCTATGGCATTACTTTTTACATCACCTGTCAGTATCTGCTCAGTTTTCCCTTGCAGAAATCTACTGCCCATTACGATTAGCTCAACATTTTACATCACACCAGTCCGGTAGTCCTGATGGTATTCATCTTAGGATCATGGTGTAGTGGTAAATAAATCCCCAAAATCAATAGCTCTTTAAGTGTTCGACATTGGATGCTGGCCACACTGGTTTTAATGGAATCACCAAGCTGGAGGCGCTCGGTCATGCATCCGCACCAGATCACAAGTTGGAACGACGTGCTCAACGTCTCCTGCGATCACTAGCCAGTTTAGATCAATCACTCCTAAATTTATTGATAATCTATCAAGTATATCTTCCAACCTCCTCGCTTCTGACTTTTGATTTGACTGCATGTGCGCGATTCAATTATAGGTGTTACTTCTTAAGTGTTGTCAAACTACAATACCTGTGGTATCTTCATTGGTGAGTCTAACGTGATCTAGTACACCAACCCATAAACTGTGGGTCTGTTCCCTTTTGGAATTTCATAAATAATTGCTTTATTTTAACTTTTACATAGTGATATATTTTTTCCTCGTTCATGCTCATACTTGATTTTTCGCTATGACGGAACAGACACCCAAAGTACTTGAGTTAAAGACTTTGTCCCCACCTTCGTTTCCACAAACGCCCTTCTGGCCAGACAACATTGAAGCCTGGCTCTGCTACGCAGAGGCTAATTTCTATGAGCACGGAATGACTGACTCACGTGCACAATTCCTCGGAGTTGTGAAGGCACTACCGCGCAAATTCAACAGGTACGTAACACCTAATATGTTTACTAGTGATGTTTCGGAACCTTACGAAACCCTAGAACGGTCGATTATGAAACGCGGAGATGTAACCGATCGATAAAGGTTAGATCGACTCCTTAATAATATTGACCTGCAACATGGTTCTGCGACAGAAATGTTGCTTAGAATGAGCGAGGTGATTGGCCAAGGTCACTTATATGATAAGGATCATTTGTTGATGCTCAGTTCGTCTCATGTACTGAAATTTCAAGGAATGAGATGACTATTTGTCGAAAATTAAAATTTCACATAACTTATCACGTCTAAGTGATTTGGATCTAGGTCGGTATTGGTTCATTCTTCCGGGCTATCAAAATACTAGACGTACTTCAATATTGTGGACTTGCTATTATATGACTACCTAATCCATCAACTCTTACGATGAAGTTACGTGACTATCTGTGCTAACTAACCGTAGGTGGTGTTATGGTATGTGCTACTGATGTCGACAGACATAAGCAGTAAGTACCACAAGTCAATAGTGAAATGCCTGGTGGCAAGAGGTTAAGAAAATCAATGAGAAGAGAACGACAACAAGAGAGTGATTGGTACAGAAACGAAGGAACGACATAGTCTGAGTTAATTGTTGGATATTTCGCAAATGAATCATATACTGTATAGTTCTCAGATTTTACCAAGTTATTCTGTAAGGTTGTATTGAAATACATTTGATTGTCCTCACTGGTGTCCTCGTACACAACAATGTCAACAACTTTTTTTCCAAAACTCTTTACAGAATCCATTCGAAGTGGAGAAAGAATAATATATAAGATATATAAAAGAAGGAGCTAGTAGAGTGACCACGCCTGGGTGTGGAAGTCATGTAGTCTTCGCGTTGACCTTTGATAAGCTTCTTCAAGTGTTTGCAACTAACGTAAACTTATAGTATTTAAAACTGACATGATAAATACACTTAAGTGTTGAGTCACTTTGGGATACTATATCCCACTGTGCATATGACTGTAAAATGCATTTAAGCAACTCTATCCGTCAACTTGTGCTTAGTTGTGGAATTAGTTTCGTTGCCTTGATCTGAATCTCTTTGATATTCCCACTTTTCCCCTTGTTCATCTGCTGATCCTATTACTATATTGGTGTATAAATGCTTGATGCACGCTGACTAGTGGTACCCTGGATAGTTTGAATTCATTTCAATACAAAGCGGACTGGACAAGTATGATGCTGTCCTAAATTAATCGCACTGCAACACATTTGGTAGATATTCTATTCTCAGTGCTATTCCTATTGTAATACAATTGCTAATGATCCTAAGTGCCAGCGTCAATACAGACCCAGTTCAACTGCGTAGATGTCTAATTCTGATGTTATTTAAATGCTAGCAATATATCGGTCCACCTATGTTCACTCAGTCCTATCATTACCTTGATTGTCTATTACTACTGTACATGCTAGTTAACCTAATTACTTAAACATATATTCCGGGGTCGTCGATACAAACAAATGCATAGTCCAAGTGTCTTACGAACTCATCCATGAATCGTTGAGCAGTATATTTTTAGTCCAAATGACATCCTCAATAATTCAAACAAACCATAGGGTGTGACTGAGGCTGCTTTTTAAGTATCTTCTGATGTCATCAGAATCTGATAGTTTGCTCTTACGAGGTTCAGCTTAGGGAAAAACCTGCTCTCCATACAAGTTCAAAGGAAAATCATGCAAATGAGGAATTGGGTATTTGTCTGGAACAGTCTTATTATTAAAAACGGCGATAATCCCTACACGGACGCTAACCTTGATACTTCTTGGGAGCCATATGTAGAGCCGGAGCCCATGGACTGCTAGATTGTCGAATGATACCGAGTCGCATCATTTGTTGGAATTCTCTCTTTCCAATTTTAACTTTTCGGAAGTCAGTCTACGCGACTTGGCGCAGATTGGTGGACCTGTGGCGGTTATATGATATTGGACATGGTTCAGAGTGTGTTCGTTTCGATAATCTGCGTTAGTAATGTACTTGTAATTTGATAGTACATCGGTGAAAACCTTGTTCATCGGTTTAACCTCTCGGATACTATAAATTTCACCATGAATGGCAAGATTATTTGTGGTTACTTCAACATGCCTGGAATTTCTTGGTTTCCAACCGAAGCGCTGATTCTTATTGGATCGTTTATTGAATATCTAGAGCTTGGACAGTGGACTTGATGCGTCGGTAGCCCTACTAGACACCAACATATCTTGGACTTAGTCTCTACCAGTGGCCTCACTGTAATACTATGTTTATCGGAGGGTTTCCAGGTAATAACCACAATATTGTCACCTATCGCCTTGATATAAAAACCACAACCACTAAACGCAAAACTGTCACACTTCCTGAAAATTATGTAAAGGTCGTTTGGAAAAACTTTGCACCCATTGGGACACCTTCTTTTGTGTAAAACAACACCCACACACCTACTAATATATTCTATCGCAACACCAGCATTATCTTCAACAAGGCCGCACCTTTAAAATACTAGAGACCTAAGTTTTCTAAATATTTGTATATATCAGTCCAGGAGACGTCTTCAAATACATTGTAGCCAGTCCCACAACCTTAATAACTTTTTCTCTGTGGTTACGATGACAGAAATTATCTTCAAGGAAGAGGCAATACATGCACAAAAACAGTTGCATAGGAGAAACGTGGTATCAAAATTAACAACGACTCCCCCTCATTTATCAAACTCCTTCAAAATAAGCTTCAACGTTCAAAATTGAAATGGGTGAACATATTTATACAGAACGAATAGGTATACAAGATCCTAGACTTGTTACGGAACTATTTAGTGAACACTTATGTTCTTCAATAACTAACGAAAAACCACTGAGTGAATCAGAACTAATCCTTCGTGAAATTACTAATGTAGACTTCAATGTACAGGATATTTCTAAAGCAAGTAGCACACTGAAGCACTCCTACACAGATAGGCCGGGTGGCATTCCAGATAGCTTGCTAAAAAGTGGAGATCTGTGTGTTTTACTGCTTAAACTATTTGTAACCCCACTCTCCTCAGCTTGTTACTCTACTGCCTGGAAAACTATGCATATCACTCCCCAAATTAAGACAGTATCTGAAGCAAATGTTCAGAATTACCGACCCACGAACATAACCTTAATGGTATTTGGAGCAACGGGCCCCTTGTTTCAGTCCTGTTTTTAGACCTTAAGAAGGCTTTTGATTAGGTTCCATACAAGAGGCTTCTCATCAATTTAAATTCCTTCGGAATCAACAACCCACTATATTAATGATTCGTTTCATTCCTAACAAAATGTAGACAAATGTAAAGTGAAATGACTCTCCCTCATCATTAAGACCGATGACTAGTGGAATTATCCAGAGAAGTGCATTAGGCCCACACTTGTTTCTAATGTATATAAACGATGTATGTAACATCATGAAATTTCGGAGACCATGTAGTGGTATTAGACCGTAACCACATGATTATTGAAGTCGAGCATAGAATTACTGAAAATACTTACACTCAATAATTGACACGAAGAAAAGGTTAAGAGTACGGAAAACGAGAATATTAACTCGAGATCGAATAGGATGGGATGGCTCAACTTTACGAGCGTAGTCATTCTTACGTGACTTATCTCTTTTATTCATATCAAATATATTATTCTATTTCCAGAGTAAATATGTTCTCTAGAAGTAGGACGACTCAGTTTAAACAATTATGTGGCTTCCATGTAAGATCTTATTGATCAGGTAGTCACACCATGACAAATCTACAATTTGAGGATTAGGCCTATTATTAGAGCAGTACTAATAAAGAGGTAGTCCGTAATTCTACAACCATACATACACGCTGATGATCGCGAAATAGTGCAGGTTTAAGGCTGAATCTCTGTATGAACGTGTATCCCAGATTCACAGTGACCTCAATAACCTAACTATCTGGAGCAAAAAATGACAATTGCCATTTACAGCAAGTATGGGATTATACATTTCTGGAAATGCTCCTATGAACTACTACTTTACTTAAGTAAATCTAGAGTTCAAACATTCAGATCAATACACGATCTAGGTATTAATTACACAGGAAGCCCAAAATCTGAAGAACATGTCTCATTCATTATTCCTGAATCTAGACAGCCAGTGGGTTTCTGTTATAGCTTGTGGCCGAGTAGATGCCCTGTTAATGTAAAACGTGACGATGCCACCAATTAGAGAACAGCGAATTATCGATCGGAGCAGTGACACACGAAACCTGTGCGAGCAGTCTAGAGTACTCGTTGGTCCTACTATTTGCCTAGCCCAGTCAGTTAAGCCCAGAACACCAATAACAGCCTCTCTGGCATAAATCTTTATATTTCAAACATGATGAGTTTATATACCACCCAAACTGACCACATCGTACCATAAAATGGAAAATAACATTTGTACAAGATTTAGCCAAATGTGGTTGTGAATAGGGGGAACAATAATTAGTAGACTGGGTGTAATTCATGAATGGTAAATCGTATAATAATAGCCTATGGGTCAAAACGAAGCTTATAATAAATGGGATATGAATATGAATACTTAAGTTGTTTAGCTATTACACGATAAAAAGTATATGCATAGTATTGGTTCATAAATAAACCCCAATGTTACCATTCATTATCCTTATCAAGGCAAAACACAACTCCCTTTTCGAAAGATCCAGAGTTGATATCTAGTTTTTAAATTTCCGGAATATATCATCCCCCACAGTATAGCATTTGATCCTCATATTCCCAAGTTTCATTTAATGTGATTCTATTTATACCATATTTCCCGCATTCAATAGAGAATCTGCTAAGATTGACTGGATGGTGAGGATCGACAACATTTGACGCGAGGTTAGAGTTTGATTTAGTAGATAGTGAATCGCTGTGATGATCAGCACACATCAAAACTACACTAGGTTCTTGATTATCATTTGATACATCCGACATATCTTCTGGCAAAACATGAGAATCATGACAATTAGATTCGTCAGAAATTTTCATTGCAGAATGATGAGGTCCACTCGGTTAGCTGCATTCGGTGTACTGCTCAGTTGTTTCTGTTTTTTCGTTGGCTTCACGAACGTTTAACACGGCGTCATCATTATGTGAGCTGGAAAAGTCACTATTCGTACACGCTGTTCCGGGGATAGTGGGGTTTGAATCCACTACCAGGCATGTTTCTGAATTGGATAGTAATGGACCACTCGGCGTATCTTGAGTGACTGCAGTTTCGTTTAAATTACGGTTTTTCGAGGATTCATGGAGGCTGCGATCATCTTACAGTTGTGTGAAGTTCAGAGATCAATTCATCCACCTCCGACGTATATGCAAAGCATTGGTGATTCAGAAGCTGTGTGCGTAATTTGGCCATGAACTCCAGCAGCAACTGTAATCGATCGGAAGGGAGAGTCATCAATTCACTGTATGACTAATGACCAGTGTCGTTCAAAAACACCAACGACAATCCAAGATGCTGATTGCACAAAATAATTACCTGATTTTCGATCGACTATACGCTGGCTTTGGTTTGATCTTTTTACTCTGTCGCCAATTGTTATAAAGGTAGGATACTTGTTATAACGCTAGGGTTTCTTGTTATAACAGTCCTTTCATTTTTACACGTATGTGGGATGCTAATTTACCTTAGACGAATATTTACACTAGATTCCCTCCCAGTGTCCATTCTACAGGACATCAACACAACTCAAATCAAGAACACGAGATTAGCCAGAACAGAACGTCAATATATTTCCACACCAAAATCCGACACAATCGCACAACAAGGAACAGTTAATCAACAATAATAATAATAAGGATAGGTGAATATATAATGCATAACACATGTCAGACTATCTACATATCTGACTAAGCAAAACAACCAATGATTGGCATTCTCGCCCACTTACATCAGTTTCATAATAAAGAACGTCTTCACAACAGAAGCTTAACTTACTGTGGACTTTGTATGAACTAATGAGTCTTTTGTACCCAATGTGTGCCTGATTTTGAACTTCACAAACAATATCTTCGTTTGTGCTCACCTAGTTCTGCATGACGTAAATCGCTCTGTTTCGGAAATTCCTAGTTCGTACAGTAATGATCACAGCTTACCCTCTACAAAATATGTATACGACCCTCGCTTGAATATTGCTCTTTCATCTCGAACATGAATATCACAGACAAGATAAGAGTAGATGCTCAGAGACGCTACAGAGGCCGACTGCTATGATATGACTACACTCAACTACACAGCTAGATGTAAGCATTTCTCCTTAGAACGCTCATGGCACCGCAAGCTAAAGAATGGTCTAGTATTTCTCGACAAGGCAATATATGGTCTCTCATTTCTTACCTCCCACTCAATCGTGATCCATGATCCTGCTTACAGACACAAAAACAACTATATACGCTACTTGCCATAAAACACCAAAAATCAATGCGTCGTAAGTTTTTTACGGTGACGTATGATTTGTTGTGGAACAGCTTGCCAATAGCTCTCTGTAACTGTGACAACAACACCAAGTTCGAAAGACTATTAACCTTATTTCCAGACTCTAAAGAGCTTCATAAAATATCCATAGGACCCCCGTCCAATCCTAATAGACTTTGGCACGAACCGCTTATTATCTACACCGATCATGGATGTAACGGACTCCCATTGTTATTTATATGTCTACAGCCAAACGATAAAACACATGGTTTCCCTTCTCCCATTATTCTTTCATTATTATATATGCCCTTATTCTCCTACCCCACATATTCATACTCTGAATCTCTCTAATGTTTAAGGTTACACCATTCTTCCTAAGAAGCGCTATATCCCTTTTTCTCGTTACAGGTAGACAGACAACTCACTGGCCCGATAGATGCTTGCTCCTCAAATATGGCCGACTATGAGAAGCTCATAATGTCCTAAATTACTGTGAGTTCCTTCCAATGTTCTGTCTTCTTTCTTACTCATTGTCTTACTCTGAAATTTCGCAATTCTAATCTCTTTTTTCATATTCTTTGATCTGCTGTCTGTCCTCATCACCTCCAAACCACATGTCATCTGACCATTATCTTATATATGATGCCAGTGTAATAGGCGCCAAATTTAGGGTTTCCCTCAGTATTTCTCCAGAATTTTTGAAAACTTTGGGGAAATCCATTTATGCTCTGTGATAAAACCCCAACATTTTGGGGGCATTTTGGGGACCTTCTTCACAATTTTTGGTTCTCCTCAATACTTTATTATACTTCGAAGAAATCTATGGACGTTCTGCTGAAAAACCACAAGATAACCCATTTGCTGGAAAAGAATACGTACTTAATAACAGGTACCCACATTTTACTACACAACATTAATAGTTTCTGTTTTTCAGTAAATTCCGAAAAATGAACTCAATTCGAAAGCAATTAAACCATAGTTGCAAACAAGAATGTATCTACCGCACAAACAAAAGAGGCGTACGAAAGTTTTCAATCAAACTACTTGCGTGATTCTTAGAAGACAAGTCCCGATACTCAGTCACAGTTTATTCACCTTATCGAAGTGGCCCTACCTTTCCAGCATCTGAAATAACGAACACAATAGAAAAGCTTTGTTTAGTTAAAAGACTGATGCACTAGAAATGATATTGTACATTAAAACTTTTAAACAAATACAAATACATTTGTCTACAATCATTTATGTTTTCATATTATTTGCTTCAGTAATAGTCTTTCTTCTCTGTTCATCACTTGGAAGCATCGCTTTCGTTAACTGTTCTACAAGAAGAAAAGTAACACTACTCTTCTGCATAACTAACGTAATATCGAAACAGCCAAAGTGCCCGCGGTAGACAAACGAATGCCCGATGTGATATTAATCGTCAAACCTATGAATCCATGGTGCCATGTAAGACGGTGATTACGTACCAATGGTAGTGTACAACCGTATGTCGGATTAAAACTTACAGTTAGGTCTATGAGCACTTACGAATCCAGCTAAAAATAAAAATAGACAAGTAATAATAACTTAAAGGTAATGTTTACCAGAAACTAATAAGAAAAAGAAACAGATATTCAATTGCAGATACAAAGTGCATTTACCTCACCCTTTCTTTGGATCGTCATCCACGCTTACTGACTTTATCTCGTGAGTCGTGCAAGAGGAATCGGCCTAACATGGCTTGAACAGGCTGCACGTAGGAACCAGAACATTTCTTTCATAACATTATGTTTTAGTTATACAGTCATAAGAGTAACCATAGTACCTGGATAAGAAGGTAGGGTGATCCACATTGTGGATGAAGCGCGAGGTGTGATTTCGACGTAAGCTAGGAGGTCACTCTATTCCTGTCGAATTCGAGTAATCCCCAAGTCATTGACAAAGAACACCGAAGTTGTTGATCTGTATACCAACTACACTAAGTAACTTATTACAGTAAATTCTGTAACATTTGTAACGGTTTTGTCTTTAAACTGGTATGCCTTGTGTAAAATATTGTTTCTTCGCAAACAAATTGCCTTTATCATTAATCGTCCTGGATTCGTACGACCTAAAATTAAATCCTGTGAAGAATGCATTCCGTGAGCATTTTTCGCTTGAGATACGCGTAATGACTCATCATCATATGGTCGCGATTTCTAGAAGCGCTCAATCTTACGCGGATCCACTCTCGATCATCAGTTAAACGTAGCAACGCAACCTCCATAAGGCGCGCCAACCCTTACATTGACAATTTGAGACTAGCTAACACTATTTACATTCACATATGAAATGTTTTATCCCCCTGATTCTATAAACTACCTGTCTTATGATTCACCAACCTCACTGAGCAACTTATTACACTGAAGTTCGTGTCACATGTAACAATTCGATCTTGCCTGTAAACTGGCATGCCTCGTTTAACACATTTTCATTTAGGAATATACTATCATTATCATTACTATTAATACGGAGACAGAAGTCTGAAAACTTTAGTGGAAGACGATTACGACAAAAAAACAGATAGTTTGCAGTTACTTTAGCAACGCAACTGCCGTATAAATCCTCTCCTCTTCGTTTCGTTTACCTCCCCATACACACTCTACATATTGTGACCATTGAGGACTTCACTGTCTTGGCGTGTAAGCCTAACCGTTTCTTAGGAATTTGAAAAGACTGTTCAGAAGTTGTCAAAGCATTTAGATGAAGATCTGGTTTAGTGTGGAATGCACCTTCGCTTTAAAAATGGCTGTTCATCTCCGACAAACTAATTTGTATCCGTGAAATTTGGTGTGCTCTTTAAGACCAAAAGGTACCCATAGATGTGGCCTACATTGACTTTTGACATTGGATTTGATAGTTACACAAACCTGGGTGTTATTTAACCTAAGTGATATTGAGATTAAAAGAAACTTAATTACGTGGATAAATGATTTCCTGGTTGAACATCAACAAAAAGTACGGGTTAACTTCAAGTCTTCGTAGTCTCCCATAATCATCAGTATTGTTATGTGCTGACAATATCAAAATATAGAGAGCGATAAAAAATAAAGGAGGTAGTTTAGGGCTTCGAAACGACTTGCAAAAGTTATCTGAACGGTCTAGAATTCGACAGTTGCTGATATCTTTAAGTGGATCATGATGCATATTGGTCACCAAGGTACAAATCCATACATGATGATTAATACTCAGCTGCCTGTTATCCAGACAGATAATGACCTAGGGGTCATCGTTATTCAAGACTGGAAAGCTGCTGCACCATGATGTGCAATAGACTCCAAAGGCTTTAGGACCCTATGGTCAATACGTAGACCCTTCGACAATGTCGATGCTGAAAACTCCTTGACTTTGCATACGATGTTCATTTGACCTAAACTCGAAAGTTGTATACAAGCCGCTAGCCAGCTACTAAGAAAAGAACGTGAGTTCTTATATCAGTTTTAGAAATCGGCAAACAAGTTGATTCCTGAAATTGCAAGACAGTTGTATGAGGAAATACTGGATAAACTAAACCTAATCCCATTGTCATATAGATGGATAACAGGCGACTTGATTGCATTTTTTAAACTACTCAAACTTCGCATTTGTCATGTCCTCATTTTTATTGCCTTCCAAAAAAGAGAATTTATGAGGATACACCAAAATGGTTTACACGTCCAGAACAAATTAATTGTCAGCTGACTATCAACTTCCCCACAGAATCATCAGCGGATGTAAGTTGCTACCTAAAGATGTGATTGAAACTACATTTATTGACGCATTCAAAAGAAGTTTAGACCAACTGAGAAATTCACATAACCAGACTACCCAGGCTCTTATCCTCTCCGGAGTGAAACTGAAACTAGTGTGCAAACCCACGGATAACTAACAAACTGACTAGAAATAGCTCAGTCAAGTTACCCAAGATCATTTTAAAACAACAAAACAATATATTTATACGAGCTCCCCGGTATTGAATATTGCAGAAACGCAAAAGTTTCAACGGCAGCGTTACGATGGTCCGCAAATTAAAGTATCACGAACGAAAATTGCTAAAGAAAGTCGACTTTATTAACTGGGAATGTGACAACAACTTACATGAAGTTAAGATTATGCGACTATTTCACATCCAGAAACGCGAAGACTACACACTGTGAGCCTTGATTAAAATATTTATCAGATCACTTTCTTAATAATAATGTCGACTTATTCGTACAAACCTGAGAAAAACCGCGAAAGCATAAGGGTCACTTATATTTGGGAAAATGAGGGGGAAACTGTCCCATTAGGACTTTTCTATCATATAACAACGATCACTTTTTAATTATTCACGGACAACGGCAAACTTCATTAACTTGTTTATCGGGTAATCAGTTATCACCGAGCATATAGTCTTCTTACGAGCCATAATCCTTTTTAAAAGAATATACTCAAGAAAAATAATCCCTTTTGTGCACAACAATCAAATAGGCTAGTTTAATTAGGTTTATGACTGTGGTTTGGAATTGTTGGTTTCAGATTACCACTTATCCACTTGGTAGCGTCTAATCCATACTTTTCATATTAAACATCTTCACCCCTACACAGTTTAATTACGTAGGCTTCAATGTATGTGCTACTGAGTTGGTTACTGTTTTGTTTCAGTAGTTTGAAACTAGATCAGAGATGGAATAATTTCCAAAACGTTGTAAATTGTTGTTGATATCTTTGAGAACTAACTTTTTAATAGAAAAAATCTTAATGCCATGCGCAATCTAACAAGTATTGGCGGTTGACTTATGACTCGTTATTTTAGTCTTTTGGTTTGCAGCCTTCGCTTCTTAATAAACATCTTTATTCGAAGGCCATCGTATCGGTGTCGAAATGAAGGATTTGAAAAAGAGGTATATTAGATTAAATTTTGCTGGTTCCTCATGCCGAAATTCGTAGCCACAACTGGTTGGGTCGATGCTCCTTGTAAAACAACTACTCGATCGTGGTACTGAGTGGCTTTCTTCTAAAACGGCGGGTGTTTTAGTGTTTTGATACGTTTCCGGTTAAAAGCTTCCTTACATTCAGCCCTACTAGTTAATATCAGCAGGTATAATTAGTGATTACGTTCCTCATTTCCGGCTCTATACGTCTTCAAATTGTCTGCTGGATTGAAAAGTTTCCAATCATTTCACAGTGTTGGTTTGTTGTTTCTCAGTTACTTTCTCTAGTACGTTACACATTCACTAGATCTACATATAGTCCTGTCTTAGCCGTAACAAGTATATCATCTCTATTTCCTTCTCAACATCACTTCCCTGGTCTGAGTAACTCCATAGAGCTAACTTCAAATCCGTTTCGCTATTTATTGTTTGATCTTGAAATTAATGTCATCCCAGATATGATATGAAGAGTCTTATAACCGTGGATACAATCCTGATTATTACCGGGCTATTACTATAAGCTAATATCTATGTTTTAGTAATTGTAATGCTGAGTACGTCTTTTATCTATATATATCCCATTGTTATGTAGTAGGTTTACATGAAGTGTTACATCAGTGAGTGAAGCATCAAGAGCTACTATGCTTTTCTGATTTTCTGTATTACCAAGAACTCAACGAATGATAGTTGTCATCCACCGTGGATGTCTGTCGTATATCTAACCATATCTTGACAATTTTTGTAGGCTCGATTCATCTGCTTCATAAATATGCAGAATTGTAGCTTTAATCCTTCGTGTGCTTAAGCTGTCGAATGTCATATCTCTACACCAGATATATGTTTACTTACTTAAGCTTGGTGCTCCTCTTGGGGCATAGGCTGCCTATCAGGGATCTTCAAGTAGAGCTGTCCCGATCTCTCCTCCCCGGTTGTCGCCTAGTTGTGTTCTTACTGTTAACCCTTGTCCCCAATTTCTGGGAGCATGCATTTCTTAGTCTGCCTCCTCTTTTTTCTTGAGGACTCCATGTTTAGCCTTGCCTTGTGGTGCAGTTTAGTGGTTTGTTCACAGTACGCCTCACCTACATCCAGCGTCTTTTCCTAATTTCGTCCTCAACCGTCAACCGTTTTATTCTATGACAGTCAGTTATTCCTGATAGTGTCTGGCCAGTGTATTTGAAGTATCTTGCATAGTTACCTGATTATAAATGCCCGTACATTTTTTGGTGTTGGTTCTATTCCTTTGCATTTTAGCTCCATATAATAGAACTTTTAACGTTAATGTTGGGAATCCCAACTTTCGGATCCTATGAGGTTGTTTTAAGTTTCAGATATTCTTCAGTTGTATGAAAGTTGCCTTTGCTTTGCCGATCCGTGCCTTGATATCTGATCAGATCCTCCTCATGTTTTGATAGTACCTTCCAAATACATAAAGAGTTCCTCTTCTTCCAGAGCTCCCCCACTAAGTGGGACTTATTTGGGGCTCGCTGTGTTGTATTCCGAAACCTTGTTTTTCCCCCTATGGATGTTGAAACCTACTATTGTTGAGGCAGCTGCTATGCTGTCTACCTTCAGTATTTGTTGTTTTGTATGCAGTTGTAGTGCTGTCATTTGCAACGTCCAAGTCATCCAACTGTGTCTAAGGTGTCTACTGTGTTCCATGCTTTTCCTGTGATGTGGTTTTCATAACCTAGACAACAGCTAGTAGAAAAAGAAAAGATGAAGGGAGAAATTCTTATTCGACACCAGTTTTTAATTGGATCTGTGAGTTGTCCTCCATGCGCGACTTTGCATTGTAGTCCTTGGTGAGAGTTCCGTATGATAGTGATAATCTTTTCATGTACTCCATAGTGTTGAAGAAAATTATATGGGGTCTTATCTATATTGTCGGACTTTTTTCATAATAAAGGAAGTTTATATAAAGCAGTGAGTTCCATCCAATTGATTGTTAAACAACGATTCTCCATGTCGCGATTCGTTCGGTACGTGGTTGATCCTTACAAAAGCCAGCCCGTTGATCTCAAGTTTGCGCGTCTGCTGGATCGTTCATTCAGCTCAGCAACGTTATTTAAAACTTTGCCTGGCACTAATAGTAGCATGATAGCTCCGTAGTTCTCACACTTACTAGAATATCTTGATGATGTATCCCTCCCTCTAGTCCTCTGGTACTTGCTCCTTCCAAGTCTTTCTGAAGAGAACGTGGGGCATCTTTAGTGTTACCTCTATATTTAACTTCATCACCTAGTGTGTTGTCTAGTCCTGCTACTTTCCAGTTCTCGATTTATCTAGTGGCCTTGCTAAGTTTTTCTATTGTCAGTGTAGTACCACCTATGTATGCTGCCTCAATGTTCTGTCTCTTTAGCAGTGTCAGTCTATTCTAGAGCTCTTCAATCTGCTGTGGCGAACTGTCCAATTGCTCATAAATTTCGGTGGTTGTTTTCCCTCTTGTTCTCTTAACAAGTTTTTGGTCTGATAAGTTCTTTGGAGAACATCAACGCAACCCCTCTTGTGCGTGTAGGGCTTCTTCGTGGTCTATAACATTTCTGCCGAAGCTAGTTTTTCCTGTCTAGATCTTGTCCTATGGGTTTCACTTATTCCAAGCATATCTGATGTTGTACCTTTTCATTTCGGCGATTATTTGAATGACCCTCCCGGTTTCCCACATTGTACGGACATTCCATGTGCCTATATTTATCGTTTTCCTGATTGCTAGAAGAGGAATTAGCCTTACAGCTCTCAACGAATGTTGCCTTTCGCTATTAGACATAATAACTCCCTTGTATGAACACTCCATAACCCTATGACCAGAATGCAGTTGGTTTTTTTGTAGCTACTGATCTTGTAATTGATGATCAGAGGTCAAACGTATGTGTACACTACAATGTCAACTAAATCCGTCGATTCAACAACACTTGTGAACTTTTCGTGGTACTAATAGTAGTGTGATGCCTCTGCAGTTCTCACATGCTGAGATCTATTTTCTTTGGTCAGTCAGTCAGCTACAACGTAGGACCAGACACACATATGCATCAGTCCAAGTTGGTATCCTAAGAGATATCATTTTTTCCGATCTGTTGGCAGTTGTTCATTCTTCCAAATCTTACTGAGTAGAACGTGGAGCATGTTTGCAGTCACTTGTATGTCTGACTTCAGTGCTTCAGCTGATGTATTGTTTGGTCCTGCTGCTTTCCAGTTATTGATTTGTCTGATGGCCATGCTGTCCGATGGGTTCAGTGAGGCTGGTCTACTCAACAGTTCTTCAAAGTGTTCCATTCACCTGTTAAGCTGTCCTTAAATCTCGCTGATTGGCTTGCCTTTTTGTTTTTGACTGGTCCCTCTGGTCTACTAATTTTCCCTGCTGGTTTCTTAGTTGTATCATACGGTTGTTTCATATCTCCTCTTTCAGCGCTTTGCGCTGTCACTGCTTGGTCTTCCATGTATTTACGCTTTTCGGCTCTAATGGATCCTCTTTACTCTTTTGTTTACTTCTGACTTTCACTGCTCTTGTTCAATTGTTGTTAGCTACTGTCATCTTGTTCTCCATATCATGAATCTTGTCCAGAGTTTCGATGAAGATCCATTCCTTATGATACCGCTTGTTGCAACCTAGAACCTCCTGACACGTTGAAATTGGTGCTTCTTTGATCCCTTTCCAGTTGTCCTCCATAGTAGTTTCTTCTTCTTTCAGTAGATCCTGTAAGGATTGATACCTGTTGTTGAGAACTATCGTGAATTGGGTATGTCAGTTTCTCGAAGGAAGGATGTATTGCACCTTTGTAATGTTGTTTCCCCAGTGCTTCTTTAGCTTCAGTTTCATCTTGGCAACCATCAGGTGGTGATCTGAAGCTACGTCAGCTCCTCTCTTGGTTCTCATGTCTTCCATTGTCCTTCTGAATTTTTTAGTGATATAAATATGATCGATTTGACTCTCTGTAGTACGATTCAGTGAGACCTATGTAGCTTTGTGTACGTGTTTGTGTAGAAATATTGTGCCGCCTATAAGCATTTTGTTGAATGCATATAAATTTGCACGTCTGTCACCATTTCCGTTCCATCCCCCCGAGTCAGTTCATGTCGTCGCGTGATATCTTCATACCCAGTGTTATTCATTCAGACTTAGGCGTTTAGGTCTCCCATCAGGATGGTCAGGTCCTTTCCTGAGCACTTCGCTATGATTGACTACAGCCTCTCACAAGGCTGATCTTTATCGTTTTCATTGCTATCATTGTCGGGCCCATAGCACTGGATAATATTCATTGTTATCTCCTCCTTCTTTGTTTTAAAAGATGCTTTGAGGATTTTGGATCCATAAGATTCCCGTCCTGTAAGTGCTTTTTGTACTTCTTTGAACAGCGCCAGAGAAACTCCCTGTGTGTGCGAAGCATTTTCTCGGTCACGGCCAGAGTACAACAACATCTCTCCTGAATCTAATCTTTTCCGTCCAGCTTGGGTTCAATGAAATTTTACTTAGCCCGCGAATCGCCAAGTTGTATCTCCTTATTCTCGCAGCTATTCGACTGTTCCTATCGGTTTCCTTTACTTTCCGGCCATTCTGTGTACCTATAAAAATTATATCTCTGATTATAGGTATCATTAACAAGTTTTGATTTGATAATTTTGAATAAATTGAGCATTGGGTAGATTGTTATAAATAAATAATATATTTGTAATATCCCAATGAGTAGAAAAATTAGATTTTCTGACGTTTCGTGACTCAGTATAAGCCACTTCTTCAGAGAATAAATAACCAATTTCTCTGATTGTTAAAAGGGACGTCGGCTTCGTGACTTCTGAAGAATCTCGGCTTTCACCATAAGGCATCACTATTCTTCTGAATGAAGATCTTTCAACTCCCAGAAAGGAGTTTAGATGGCCTTTTTCTGGTTGGCGTTTTTCTAGTTTTCTGGATAAAACCACCGCTTAAATGTATGACGATCACATAATCGTGACTGGAATATGTTCTCTAAATCCAGTTTCTCAATTGCGTTATCCAAATGGTACAGCTAATTCATGTAACATCTGCGATCCTAATAAAATTCTTTCTCTTGACTGATAATGAGTTGACGGGGAACATTTGTGTTTCAAGGTGAAGGGTTTGAAGATTCTGTCTTCTCTGAGCTGAATGGCTCAATCAGGAAGCTTCTATTGTCTTTCTCAATAAACTAATAAAAACTCACTTTAAGACGAAGTGATCTACTAGAATTTCTGGGCAACTGATCAGCATCTTTCACTTTTGACCTAGGATTTGGATAGGTCTTGATCACATCTATGTGCTGATGATGTTTCCGAGAGAAACAATCAAAGTTTCTTGATTAAACCACCCAGCTCAGAGGACACGATACTTCCGAAAATTCACTGATAATATTTCCCGGTGATCAAACTTCGTTTAAACATTTTCTAAGAATATTACTGACATTTATAATTTTGCGTTGTAGAATTTTTGATTATTTTTAGGTATGGAGTGATGATAATCATATATTAGTAAATGTGTCAGACAGATTCTATTTTTAAGAGTATCCTTTTTTTCTTGTGCCATAGTTACAACAAACTCTCTCGAAAAATCAGAGAAATTGCGGAAAAACTTAAGAATATCGATGAAAATGATCCTTGGAGAGCAGAAATGACTGAACTGCTGACAGCAAAGTTGTATGTCATCATTTTTAAGTGTAACAATTATAAAGACACAATTTGGGTTTGATACCAACAAGAAGAAGTCTTATGTTAGCGTCAAAGGTCAATGCTTCTTCATTTTGTCGAAGGCGGCTTTCAGTTATTGTAATGCGTTCAAAAATGGCAGAAACAATGAAAGCAGCTGTGACGTTTGTTGAGCAAGGACATGTTCGTGTGGGCCCAGATATCATACGAGACCCAGCATACCTGGTTACAAGGTTTGTCAATGATCTAAACCCTTTATCTTACGTTAAATTCAAGAGTATACAGTAGTTTGTCAGATGTAGAAAACTGTCTCAGAGATTCTTTGTACTTGTTTTGTATTATTTCGAAAGATTCATAGAGGTTATCTGCAAACAGTCTGCAGCTTGTGACAAGATATATAAGAATTTTCATGGTTATGAACTTCGGTTAAGTGAATACATATGAATATATTTTTTCACTATATCTAACATTAACTATATGATTAAAGATTCAGTCAATCGTAAGCAACGCAGAAACTGGCACATATCTGTTCAAGTTGCCACACATCTGCACAGTAAGATGAGTACTAAAGTAGTAAATGTAGCAGTAGTATCAGTGACAATGAAAAGACTAGATATGGAGAATATAATTCGCGAAAAGTGAATGACTTCGCAGAACAAAGGGTATAAAATAGTTTTAGGACTCAATCTAGTGGGAAGACCTAGTATAAACTCGTCGACGGCATTGCTGTCAGTCCTGAGCCACGTCACCCTAAGTCTCCAGCCGTTAGTCACAATAGTCACTTAAACCCGAGACAGGTGGTCTACATTTACAAAAAAGGCTCAATCTAAAATTCAATGACCTTATGGACTTATACCATGTCTTGGTCTGGCTACCCTTAGCTTTATTCCAGTTAACTGTTATGCCTGTGATTAATTAACTATTTGAAGTGTAATCTGAACAAGAACTAGTTACGATACTGCTACAGTTTTCTAGTGTATACCTTAAACAACGTAATATATCTAGCTGAATGAAATCTGTATGGATTGTGGTTTCTACCTAGACCATATATTTTTATAATTTTTCCCTCTTATTAGTCCATTAGTACAGTCATCTTATTCCCCATGAATCTTTTTTTGGTGCCCTCTTGTACCATGCATTCGGTCATGAGAAAAAATGACTTATTATTCTATGTATCAAACCACATTATCTCTGTAGTCATTACAGACGAATCCAATGCATTAAATCGTGTGGCTAACATGTTAGTCCGTTTTTATTTCTAAATTTGCTGTCAGATCTATGGAAGACTACATAACTTGGGGATCTCGATCGAAGATTCGTAAACGGATTGAGGATTATAATGGATTGCGAGATGATTATGATGATGTGTGACAAATTGAGAGTATATAATACTATACATAAATCATTCTGACTACAAATTACATATTTTCTTAAAATATATAGCTGAAATTATTCCTTCAGAAATTCTTGAGTTTACTGCAGATTCAAGACAAGTTCGCTTTTTCGATCTCTCAAGTAAATCGCCTGGTGAGAACTATTCGAACTTTATAAATTAGGATCGTGAAGTTATGATCATTTGTAGACTATATCTACACTGTTTAGATAATATCTACGAATAGATCTAAAGAATCCTAATTAAACCTCAACGTGGTAATGAAAACTGCTTACATGATACAATTACTAGGTAATTTTTCGGCGTTGGTGGTCCCCCGAAGTTTTGCATAACCTGAATAGTAAAATTTTGGACGTAAGTAATACAAAGGTCTTATGGCCATCCGACAAAAGTATCTACACATTGTCACTCAAATCTGTCAATTTTCGTTAAATCTTGGACTTCTGTAATTTTTATGGTGTAGTGTAGGTGTCCATAATATAATGAACAACATATTTTACAGATTTAGCCCGTTAAATCGTTTTTTGGATCAAATGAATAATGTCTCTCATAATTTATAAGTTCGGAAAAAGTCTGAATGACTTGAGTGAAATTTAGATCCCTCAGAATTTTCTCTATGATTTTTGGAGACATCATTAACCAACCTTTGAAATAAAACTTCTTATTAGCCATTTTTATCTCAGTTTTCCCGCTGGAGCCTGGTAGTTTCTGTGAAACTGTAGTTCACAATCTTTCTGGTCTATACAGTGTAGTACAACTACAGGTGACGTAAGTTGGCAAAAGCCGAACTTTTTGAATCCGTGCACAGATTTCGTCAGGCACCAACCCATGAGGGCTGATCAGACTTCCAACATAATTGAAGTTGTCGACGCGTTTCTCAGTGCTGCCGAAGGACTCTGCATTTTGTCAGCGTCTTCACTACATAGGACTACGTCATCTGCGTATTCTACGTCGATTAGTGTACCCCCTGGTAGGAGATCAATTCCTGAAAATTCAGTCGAAGAGTGTTATTTTCAGCAATAGCTCTATAATGAAGTTAAACAAAAATGGAGATAGTGGACAGCCTTGTCGGACACCAATTTTAGGTTGCAAAATCAGATGACAGTTTGCCATAAGCTCTCACTCGACTGGTAGTGTTCGAGTAAAGAGCCTTCACAAGGTTTATGTACTTCTGAGGTATGCCTTTCAATGACAGACACTGCCACAGAACCTCTCGGTCTACAGAGTCAAATGCTGCTTTCAATTCAAGAAAAACTATCATTGTACACGTACTCCAGAACGAGTGGCAGTCTTTAATCGAGCCTCTCCAACGATGACTGATGGTAATATGGTCTATTTGAATCTATCGTTAGTTTTTTGCAGGGGGTCACCATGTTAGACGATGTCTCTCCTTATGCTCGAAATTAGTGCTTGCTAAGAAGAAACGATTGTCTGAGCATAGTTGCAACAGACGATCACCATTATCTGTTCGCTGGGCCGAAATACCCACCTAAATGTCTTTCTGTTTGGTTTAAGCTACGTACTTGGGCATTAAAGTCACCCGCTAAAAGTACTATGTCTGAGCGCTTAGCTTTTTGAAGAAGTTCAGAGAGCTCTCTGTAAAAGTTATCTTTCACTTCATCCAGGTTGCAGTCAGTGGGAGCGTAGGCAGGAATGACGAAAAGACGACGATGTGTGTCCCTGTCCTTACGAGTTCTTAGGGAGCCGTTTAGCCGAACAAAACATAGGCGACTGTTAACAGGGATCTATCCCACAAGTGCTTGTCCTGCCCCATACTTAGTATTGTGCATACACCTGCAAGTCCACGAGAACTTGCAGTCTCTCGTCGGCTCTCCGTTTTGGCCAGGTCAAGTGAATGACCACACTATGATCCTGTATATATGTTTCAGAAACATAGCTTACATCAACGGCACGAGATTCTAAGGTCTTAGCCAGGGAGGCCTGCTGGCCGACTTGACATGTGTACATTGAAGGCCGCAATGTGTAGTTTGTAGCGAGAATTCAGTAGACCTGGGACAGTATTTTGCGCACCAAAATCGCTGGCCATAGTGACACTTAAGGAGGAAGATTAGAGTTGGTAATCGAGGTAGGAGGAATAATAGAAATAGAATAAGGAAAGTTGATTATGAATAGAGTGATCTTGAGTGCTGTTAGAGGTAGATACAAAACGAACATGTGACTCTCTTTGTGACAATGATAGCAAAACAGTCACTGAAAGAACTTTACTTACCTCTTCTATAGTTGAAATCAACCCAACTGAACTTTCTAGTTTACAATTATTAGGTTTTTAGAATTTTATTATTTATTTGAATACATAAACATTAGTATAAGGGAGTACCAAATACATATGCGCCACGCAATAACAATGTGGTTGTGAAGAAATAGAGAATATAAAGCGCGTATAATAAAAGGAAAACAACAAGGAACAGAAACCAATAAATGAGAGGAATATACAATAATGGGAGAAACAGTTCAGTTAGCAAAAATATAACTAGAAACAATTCTTTCAATTAAAGAAGTTACGTTCAATTTTTGTGAAAAAAGTAAAAGAAAGTTGCAGCAGGATCGCCACTGACATATTCTAAGCCATGTTTGATAACGTCTCAAGCCACTGTGCTCCACCATCTCTAGGATCCCAGCTAGGGAGTCGTGGAGGACCAACAGAAGCCAGTCTTGTACAGCTTTCTTTCACACCACGACACCGTGTCATACACTGACCACCTCTCCGCATTTTCCAACCAGTCCCAGTGTTCGCCAATGATGCACAACGTGGAATTCTCTGGGATGACATTTGTGGTACATGTCCAAGCCACCGAAGTCGATGTTTCTAGATGAAGACACCCACCGAATTATCGTTGCTGTCCCTGGACACACGTTGCCGAAATTCTGCATTACTAACATGGTGTTGCCACTGGATGTCAGCGATCCTTCAGAGACAACGATGATCGAACACAGAGAGTCGTCTAACATCCTCAACTCGGAGAGGCCAAGTTTCACAAGCATAAAGAAAAACTGCTCTTACCGACGCGTTGTGGACCCGACCTTTTGCAGACAGACTAACATCATGAAGGCTCCAAAGATGGCCCAGATTGGCATAAGTCTCTCTGGCTTTCAATATACGTGAATTGATCTCATCATTCACGCCACCGCCAGAACTTCTGCAGCTACCTAGATACACGAACTTCTCAACTACTTCAATCTGCTCACCACGCAGGGTGAGTTCAGGATTAGAATCCTGCCAGTCTTATAGAAGTACTTTGCACTTCGAAGGTGTAAAGCACATACCGTACCTATGGAAACTGATTAAGTGCGGATTGCATGGCATGGGCATTATCGCACAGTAAGACAACATCATTCGCATACTCAAGGTCGAGAAGTCTTTCTCTAGGCAACAGATCCACACCGCCATTACTCACATCCATCAGAGCTGTTTCCAGAATGTCATCGATGGCAAAGTTGAAGAGGAATGATGAAATTGGGCAACCCTATCTAACCCCACTGCTTGAATGGAACAATGGAGAAAGGTGGTTGTATGCCCTCACTCTGCCTGAGATGTTTGTATATAGAGCTTTCAAGATGCTAATAAACTTCTCAGTCACACTCTTCTTCAAAAGACAATCCAAGAGAACAGTCCTGTCCAACGATTTGAAGGCGGTCCAGATATCAAGAAACACTACAATTGTTGGCCTGTGATAGGTATGACGGTGTCATAACATTTGGCGGAGGGTGAAGATATGATCAATACATCCTCGACCAGAACAAAAGCCAGCCTGCTACTCGCGAGTCAATCTTTCTCAGGTTTTGAACAACCTACGAAGTATGGTGGAAGCCAATAGTTTGGACACAATCGAAAGTAAACTTATCCCCCGATAGTTGCTACGGAAACGACGCGAACCCATTCTAAAGATAGGGACAACTATCGACTCATTCCATGACGTTGGAACACTCTCTAGCTCCCAGACCTTTGTTCACTTTACTGAAATACTTCAAAGCCCATGGACGCATTCCATATAATTAACCATGCCAGTTAAAACACCCTATTGTTCGTTTGCAGTCCTACTACTTATTGTGAAAACAGGCTTTTCATAGGCGTTAATTGGTTGAATTTCAGTCTTTGAAGACCCAACCGTCAGCTAGTTTCACAACAGTAGCTATAAGTAATTGTAGGAAGCTGTGAAGATGAATTTAAACAATTAGTCTATAAGCATCACAAATTGACTGAGAATCTCTCTAATACTCTTCTTGAAACTAATACAATTCCCTTACCCCCTATCTCTGACTAACCCCCAAATGCCCTGGTACAGCCGAGAGTGAGTAGGGCCCACCCTATCCCTCCAAATGCCCTCACACGGCCACGCGTATACAGCCTCTGCCAGGGAAGTCCTACTCACTGCCTTCTCGTGGCAGGGGTGTTGTTTATGAAATTAAGACGAAAAGTGAGTGTCCGGCTCTTTAACCAGGTTGGTGGACATGGTGAATCCACCCAGGGAAGTTGGAAAACCATGATTCAAAACCAATGGGCTCCAGTATCCTGAGGGAACAAATGGCGTATGAACCAATAGTCGGTCACCGGCTACCATGGGACTGCATCTCCTCACGATGCTCCACCGCCTAGTGGATCAGACCTTTAGGTCGAAGGTTCCGGGTGTGGGGCCCCTTAAGAAAACCACCTGCTTCGGTCTAGGTACCCGGGTAGTATCATAGCCCTCGCACAATTAAATGAAATGACAATTTTTTTGTGTGGCGCATACATATTTGGTGCCCCCTTGTACCAATATTTATGTGTTCAAATAAATAAATCTCTGACTAGTCGAATTACATCGACCAGGACCCTAAGTTAACTTCTAATGATGTTGCTGCCCAAGATCAACGGTTAACAAATATAAGACATGATACTACACTGGTTTATTCAAAGGGACATTGGGGTCTCGAAATTTGTCTCCCTTGTGACGAGCCGAGTCCTGTTTCAAAGCATTCGGCAGTTTTCGCATCACACTAGCAGCAAGTCACCCAGAGAGAAGACAAATACCCGCTGGCGTCGTGATGCGTGGCAATCCACCAAATCAAGATACTGTAATGTAATGCGTTTTAAGGATGAATATAACATCAACAAGATGACCAAACTAGTCAGGAAACGAAGAAATTCAAAAGACAAATCAGCAGTAAAACCAATAAATATACACCACTTCGCAGATACATTGCGGTCGATGTTAACGCTCATACCTCCAGTTTTCCTCTCAATCGTCTGTCTATTGTCAGTCAGACAAATGGCCTAGATCCATTTGGTTACGGCTGTATCCACAAGAAAAACGGAGATTTTGAGGAATCCATAGCTTCAAGTAATGTGTGCAAGGAAGAAAATCGATCCAGGACTCGCACGTCGATCTAAGGTGATCCTCATTTAGCCAATTGTCAACGAACTATCGTCACATTTATTCTGTTCATTAAGTTTGTAGTTGTCGTTAGTAATTAGATTCTCAATGCATTCATCTGTGTGTTGATTAATTCACTGTGATTTTCTGTCTAATGACAATCGCCCAGTCAGTAAGATTCTCCAATTAAAAACTACTGAGTAAACACCTGATTGAATCCTTCTAGGGTTTTTAATAAAACATCATCACGAGACCTATCTCACTAATTTTGTAGGGAATTCTCATCGGAATGTTGTGTATTAGTCGTCCAGTTAGTATAGATTGTATTATGTATTAGGGGGATCTATAAGTTATCCATACTTCGGAAATGGCAAACCCGAACTCAATTCACAACGTAAATACAACATAACAGTATTTTGAATGCAGTCAGGAAAGTGGACTGCATGGTATCACATGGACTTGTTTTACACAATATAGCTGACCCTCAACCCAGTGGCATAAAATATTTTGCAAAAAGAACATAATAAAGCAGTAAGTGCTGTGTCAGCGTGTGATAAACAGGATCTATGAAGAAGCATAGAACCCTACTTTTCCCTAAACATGAGTTCACTGGTTGAAAATGAACCACAATTAATGGATATATTAATATCTACGCATATATTCATCTTACTTTTGGTCAACTATTATATTCTGTTTCCTCCCATATATGCCTATTGCTACATCTCCAGTCACGACGATTAATGCACCTTCCAATCTTAAGACTGATTGGTAACATGAGAGTAATCGTTCTGAATTTAAACCGTTAAGTGAAGACACAAGTGTATTCAACTCGTTCCCATAGAATATAATTCGGACTAGTCAATAAATTCCTGATACCATAATATTTATTTACAAAAATATATGACAATTTCCAATTATCGAGCCCGATGATAAGGGTGTTAGGAGGATTTAAGCGACCATTGTGAAGGAGCTAGCGTTTTTAGAGTAAGGGCATGTACTGATTTCATTTCCTCTTCCAACAGTCTATGAACAATTCTGAATAACTTTAGTTAGCGTCATGGCTACTAACCTGTGTCTGTCAACAAGCGATTTACCCTCGAATTCTTGTGAGACGACTTTTACATCAAATTTCAGACCGCATCCATCTGAAAAGTCAACTATTTCCTACTCTTCAGTGAAAAAATTACGTTTTACATACGATATGAAGTGGGTTTAATGATTTAAGTTTCTGCTCAATTTGGTCTTTCATGACCTTGCAAGTAACGCATATATTTAGATCATACTCATATGGTTGTGGACGGAATAAAAGAAGCTTACGCTTTACAAGCTTCCGTGTCTAGTAGCAGTGGGTCATCAATAGCTCCAGGCGAGAACCTAAGTATATTAACGATAAAAGAGGAAAATTAAGTTGGCCAATCACAGTAAGATACTATCCTTAGTCCTTAGGAATATGTCGATTTTTCTCTTAAAGCACTCCTGAGAAGTCGCTTGGACTAGCTCAGTCGGCAGCGAATTCCAGCATTTGATTACTCCTAAGGTGTAGAAGTGTTTACATCCCATTTCGCTGTGTTCTGCTTCTAATTTTTGGGTGTTACCCTTCAGGTTTGTGTTGGGGCTAAACTGAAGTAGGTGTTTAAGGAGACATCCAGAAGTGTTAAGGATGAAGTAAGTCATTAGGTCACCTCTAAGACGCCTGTACTCTGATGGGTAAAGGTTCAGTGATTGTAGGCGCTCTTCAAAAGGCTTGAATTGGAATCTATAAACTTATTTCGAGACCCGCCGTTGGATACGTTCCAGCGTGTAATCATGCTTTTTGAGTGAGGGAAGAAATACTATGTCTCCATACTGTAAATTAGGGTGAATGAAACTGTTGAGGATTATGTGGTGAAGATACGACTGATATTCTAACTTTACAATTAGCTACCAGTAGCATCTTCTATAATCGAAACCTTCTTGACCAATGGAAATCAGAAGTCAGACGAGAAGAGGTAGGAAAGATATATTTGGTACGTTACCAATATATCGAGGAATGTTTATTCTAAGCTGACTAGTGAACGTAGGAGCAGTGTCCCACGCCGAGTTGAAACGCGATCTGGTACGGATGCATGACCGAAAGCCTTCAGTTAAACAAGTTCACTTAAACAACGTGGTCAGCATCCAATGTCGAACACTTAGAAAGCTATTGATTTAGGGGAATTATTTACAGCTACAGATCACTCCCCCCCTAGTGAGGTAGTGATGCCCCTATGACGTGATCAGCCAGAAGTTTAAACCCAACGAGTTTGTCGTTGGTAAATACTCCTCTGATAGCTTGCTATGCTTAGCAGCGTCTGGTCGTCTTTCCATACACTAAGGGACCAAAATGTACATAGCAATAAAGAAATAAAGTACAATGAAAATTTCGGTTCCTTGTGAAACTTCGTCGTTCTTTTCCAGCCGTCCTGGAAAAGAGAAAAAAAATAGAACGTGTGAGTGCATGTCGAAAATACACTCGTACTTGCGTAAGGACACAAGATGAGCGGAAAAAATAAACTAATACACTTGAAACAGAGTAAAAGCGATCGGAAAAAAATTGGTTTTTTTGGTTTTTTGTATAAAAAAAAATATAAATACGCTCAAAAAAACAAAAATCTTTTGTTTTTTGTTTTTTTTAATAAAATAAAACAAATGAGCATATTAAAAAAATATATTTTTTATAATGAACAATGAAAAGGGAATTCGGGATAAAGTTTGTGTCCTACATGCAATAGTCGTTAAGATGTTCTGGAAATCTTACTCTTCTTCCAGAACACGTTGTTTTAGGCTTATTTTCCGATGTTGACGAAGTGTCAAGGTGTGTGTCGGCTGTCGTATGGGGTACTACAAGTGTAGGAGCCGTATCGTTCGATTGTACCGAAGGAAATTCGACGTAGCTAGGGTTTCCTTCTAAGTACTCTGCTTTGAGTCGATCGATACTGATGCTATCGTTCGTGCCGTTCTTATCGACTACATAGTACTTAGGTTCGCGTTGAAGAACTTTGAAGGGTCCTTCGTATGCTGATTCGAGAGGTCGTCGATGTGAGTCTCGACGAACGAAGACGTGTGTACTATGTCGTAATTCGGGTTGAACGAAAACATCAGTTGATTGAGGTCGAGTGTGAGCAGGTTTAACTGAACGCATAGCGTTTGTAAGCCTACTCGTGTAAGAGTTTAGATCCATGTTCAATGAAGAAGCCGAAGGATCTACGAATTCTCCTGGGAGTCGGAGTGTCGTTCCGTAAACGAGTTGAGATGCAGTGTATCCAATGTCAGCTTTCACTGCATTGTGGATACCTAGCAATACGAGTGGAAGAGCGTCTATTCACTGTGGAACTTTTGTAGCTGATAATGGAGCTTTAAGTTGTCGATGAAAACGTTCTACCAACCCGTTTGTTTGTGGGTGGTAGGCGGTCGTTCGGAAGCGCGTGATTCCTAATAGTGAGGTTAGACAACAGAAAAGTTCAGATTCTAACTGGCGTCCGCGGTCTATAGTGATGGTTGAAGGGCAGCCGAAATTTGCCACCCATCGTTCGATGAAAGCGCGAGCCACTGTTTCAGCAGTAATGTCCTTAATAGGTACTGCTTCTGGCCATCGAGTAAAACGGTCTACGCATGTTAAGAGATATGAGTATCCGTTTGAATCGGGTAACGGTCCTACCAAATCTAGATGAACGTGGTCGCAACGAGCATCAGGGGTTTTAAAAGAGCCTAAGGGACATTTGTTGTGTCGTATGACCTTAGCTTTCTGACAACTTTCACCAGAGCGTGCCCACTCCCTCACGTCTCTATTCATGCCAGGCCAGCAAAAGCGTTCGGCTATAAGTTTGACTGTTGCACGAGCACCTGGATGAGAAAGATTGTGCAACGTATTGAAGACGTTGCGTCGATAATGTTTTGGCACGATTGAACGATCCCTATCTGTAGATGTGTCGCAAAGTAAGGTTTCCTTACCTGTTCCCATCTGCTTAATACTTAGTTTAAGAGTTGTCGAGGATAACTCATGCTGAAGATTAATGTCTTCTTTTTTAAGCTGAGCGAGTTTGAGAAGAGCGATTCCTTGGAAACTACTCAAGGAACTTATTCGAGACAAGGCGTCTGCGACTACATTATTTGCTCCAGAAATGTGTTGTATGTCTGAAGTAAACTGCGAAATGTAGTCGAGTTGTCGAGACTCTCGCGGTGAGTACTTGTCTGAAGATGAACTTAAAGAGAAGGTAAGAGGTTTGTGATCGGTAAAAAGTGTGAATTCTCTCCCTTCGATGGAATGTTGGAAATGCCGTACAGCACAATACATAGCTAGGAGTTCCCTACCGAAGGTGCTGTACCAAGATTCCGCGTCTAGCAACCGTCTCTAGAAAAATCCTAAAGGTTGCCATGAGTTGTCAACCCATTGTTGTAAGACTCCTCCGATTGCTGAGTCAGATGCGTCTACGGCGATACTAATGGGCTCTTGAGTGTCCTGATGTGCTAGCAGGGTTGCCTTAGCGATTTGTTCCTTAACTGTGGAGAATGCTTTACGGGCTGTGTTGTCTAAACTAATTGATTTTGCATTTCCACGAAGTTGGTCGGTTAACGGTCTCATAAGAGATGCGCATTTCTGTATGAACCGTCTGTAGAAACTTACAAGGCCGTTGAAAGCTCGTAACTGTTTGATCGTGGTCGGTTCTGGTTAATCCAGAATGGCCGCCACTTTGCTTCTAAGGGGTCTGTTACGTCTGGCCGGTTGAACGCTATATTCGCTTCCCTAAGCTAGTTCCGTACCCCCGAGCTAGAACTATGCACCGCGACTTGAAGACCAGAGAAAAGGCACAAAGTGTGAGGGAAGCACTTTACTACAGGGTTCCTTTCATGTACAGAAAATATGGGGATTTTATAGTAACTTAGAGTCCTTGAGTTTTTACTGAAAGTTCTAGAATACTGCTAAACATAGTAGCAGTGTATAAATCAGCCAATCAGGATCTCCACATGTGACTTTTCCATTTTCGTTATTTTAGTAACATAACTTCACATAACTTCTAATTAATCGCTGATTGATTGAAATGCTCCTTGATGACTCCTGAGCTTGTCGTGTCGCTTGCGAGAAAAATGCAGGGTCATCCCAACAGGGTCGGATGCCTTGGGCATCAATAGTGTGTCCTAAGAAGTCTAAGGAATTGGTTCCGATTTGGCATTTCTGAATGTTGACAGTAATGCCATGCCTTTGGAGTCGATCGAAAACAATGTCCAGATGCTGGAGATGTGATTCTCTGTCCGGCCTTGCTATGAGACAGTCATTAACATACGCATGTACGAAGTTGAGACCGTCGTTATTGGTCCGGCCTTTAGGACCTAGAAGTTGGGTAACTCCAGTTTTGGCTTGTGGAAGAGAGGCTGCACAAAGGAATAAGCTTTTCGGATTTGAGAAAAATTCGTCAGTAAGCTTTATCTGGTACTGAAGCTTGTCTTCTCTTATTGCCTTTGTTCATATGTTCCTTATATGTTTGTATTGCCTGTACGCGCCGTTGCTGCCAGTTCGTTTGTATTTCACCCAACATTGCCTTTTGCGGCTTAACAAGCGAAGAAAGCAGTTTTTGATTGTAGATTTTGAGGACCATTTGAGGAACAGACTGCCTTGTAGCACATAAGATCGTGTGAGATAAGAAATCCCAATGAGCACTCACATCAAGTTGAGGGTGAACTTCCCAATCCATCCGCTGTACATTGTCCTGTACAGCTGACACATCCAACCGTTTGAAATAACAGTGCTCGTTGTTGATGGAATGTCTTAGCTCAGTTTTGCTGATAAGATTAATGGATATGACGGATTGATCACTTTTCCCTAGTGGAGCCAGGACTGGGAAGTTGCCAATCAGGAACTCTTCGTTCGTAAATATCCAGTCAAAGTGGGATGGCGTCTGGTTTTTTGTCCTAGTTGTTGCCAACTTCACATTTTCGAATAATCCTAGATCTTCAACGAGGTTTAAGAACCGAGCTTCAGCTGCGTTTTCTCCTCTGATGTACATATGTTCAGCAAAATTGACTTTAGGAAGATTGAAGCCCCCTAGAATCCTGATTTGAGTGAATCCGAGACGAGTAGAGCGAGTTAGTCCTTGCAACATACGATTTTCGTACTCGATTTAAGCAGTGGTCTTCCTGTAGATGACTTCAACTAGACACCTCGAGGTAGTAGACAATCTTACTGAGCACCATACGGATTCATCATCATTGGCAAACTCTTGGTTGTGCACTTGATGAATCTCTAGGCAAGATCGTAAGTATAAGACTACTCCATCCTCAGTTCCTGTTATCCTGTCATTGTGAAACAAGGACATTCTGGGTATTGCTAGCTCCTGGTCCGTAAACTGAGAAGATATCCAAGTTTCAGATATTCCTATCAGATGAGCATTATTAGCATTACTGAGTTTACACAGTTCATTCACATTATTCGGTAGACTCGCGGCGTTCATGCATAAGCAGTTTGTCCTTTCAATTTGAAACGCGTGATCTTCTCCTTCATGTTTGTCTGTAAGAGCCTTACGTGAATGGACAGGTAGCCTACCTATACAAGGTTTACCGAGTTGGGAGCCCCTGTCCTTTCCACGTTTTCTTACGATCTAGACAGTCCACAAGTAAAATAGTCAGCTCCAACTTGCCTTCGTGCCTGATCCTGGAGTCATGTGGCCTATCCGGTTGCATGCGGATTCCAGTTGGCAACCGGCGACTTTTGGCACAAAATGTTTCCAGAGTTGCAGCTGTCATATAGGGGGATGGTAATGTTATCTTCTTCGGCCGGGGTCTAGAACCCCCGTCTTGCTTGGCTAGTCTCACCACTTGTTGAATCAATATGTTTTTGAGCTTCAAAGACCGCTTAATGAATTTCTATTCCCTAATATCAGAGTTTGTGTGACTGGTACACCTTGCACACTGATATTTCTTCCGCGCAAAAACCTCTCGAGAGATTTCTTAGGGATGCTTCGGATGGGATCGGGCTCAGAATACAGTATGTCAGGCAGTATTATTACATTCCCATCAGATTTCAGTAAGTGACTAGCTAGTAGGATATCCTCTAAGTCGGTAGCGTTAGAGAGTGATACACGAAGTAGACTTGGGTGACTCTGATGCTTAGAGTCATTTCACAGAGTGAGCCATGTGACCAACAATGGTTCTATTTTCGGAAGTTCAGGATTCTTGTTTAACTCTTCCAAGAACAGACTGTCATCATTGTTCTGCAAGCTGAGAGGAAGGTCAGGGCTGTCTTTGATGTTCATGATTATGAGAGAATCATCGCGAACCGTTACTGTTTTCCCAGGTTTTTGGATGCGTTCACGTTAAGGACCCTGTTGTTTGGTGGCTGACGTGCATTTCCGATTCCTATGTTCCTTGCTGACCGGATGGACATTCCTGGGGTAGACTGTGAGGCCAAATCACCAGCTGATTTCACTACTATATTTGGTATATTCAGCTTCTTAGACAGTGACGCCTGGTCCTTTTTAACTTTGTTAACGGGGGTCCAATCACCTATAGAAGCAATAATGATATGAACTAGTAATAATAATTGGTACGAAAAAAGCAGAACATTGCCTGCATATCCAAACACTGTCTTTCTCTTGCTGCTTTTTAGAGATCTGCACAATCTGCACGTTATTCACATTCCTATCTACTCATATTTACCTCCCTGTTTCTATGACCCGTGTGTCCTGTGATATATCTGTAGGGTCAGAAAAATGAAACTGGACCCTAACCAACTCCTCCAGTAGTTGGGTTACGGAGTATCAAACAGTTTACCGATCTTCTCCAAAGTCAATGACGACCAACTGACATATATCAAGTGGACGTCATGAACTGACTCGTGCACCAGTGGTCGAACACCGTTCTTGAACTTATCCTTACCAGGACATTTCTTTCATAACATTGTGTTTTAGTTATACAATCATAAGAGTGACCATAGTACCTGGATAAGAAGGTAGGGTGATCCACGTTATGGATGAAGCGCGAGGTGTGATTTCGACGTAAGCTAGGAGGTCACTCTATTCCTGTCGAATTCGAGTAATCCCCAAGTCATTGACAAAGAACACCGAAGTTGTTGATCTGTATACCAACTACACTAAGTAACTTATTACAGTAAATTCTGTAACATTTGTAACGGTTTTGTCTTTAAACTGGTATGCCTTGTGTAAAATATTGTTTCTTCGCAAACAAATTGCCTTTATCATTAATCGTCCTGGATTCGTACGACCTAAAATTAAATCCTGTGAAGAATGCATTCCGTGAGCATTTTTCGCTTGAGATATGCGTAATGACTCAGAATCCGAAAACACAAGAGTTTTTAATGGAAATGTGCAACTTCAAGTGTCTATACTGTCACCGTGAATGTCCTTTGCAACCATGGATGAGCTTTTGACGTAAGCAGTCAGTTTGTCCATCTTGCCAGACAGATCACTTATTGCTTGCAGAATCATTTCCAGTGTTTTGCCGTCATCATTGTGCAACTTATTGGTACCATGCTTACAATTACTCCAACTCACCAGTTACCTACTAAAGGACGTTGAAGTTGGTAAAATAGGTGGTGAGATCACCTCTGTTTCGATGAACTGCTTTGTGACCATGTACTCAATAGATACTTACTTAGCTACTGGTTAAAAGTTCCTGGTCAAAATGTTGACAACTTGAAACTCAACTGGGATACATGCAGCTTCCATTTCAGCAAACTCTAGTTCTTCAGAGGTACACAAATAGTCTTTGAGTTTGCGTTTGGCAGCCCTAAAAATGAATGAATTGCTTATGTTTATCAATCCACCTCGTCGTCTTATCAGTTCCACACATCAGCGTGTCGTCCTCGTTTGCAATAGCGCTTTTGTAACCGGGTAATTCAGTGATTGAAACTTTTAGTTCCTCGGCTATATGGTAGTCATCTGAATGCAATGCCTTTAAAGTGATGACAACCTACCACAATGATTCAATACGGTGCATGGTCTCAGGGTAAAGCGACTAACGGGATAGACACGATCAAGGATATGAATCACAGTAAGATTATCCTTGTAAGCAAACAACTGCTTGTTAAGCAGCTATTTTCTAAGGATGACTAACACGTGTCTCCTTTTCTTTTCTGTTTGGATAGATGCTATAAATCAATACAAGAGCGTTAAAATTCTAGGAACACTACATATAAGAAATCCGTAATATCTGTCGGGTGAACGATAACAAAATACCAACCAACGCATGAACCTGATACACTAAACTATCCTATATGCGACTGATCCCGGGAAATGATGTCACCTAAGTACAATAAAAACAAACCGCACCCGTAAATAACTACCAAACTCACCAGGATTAGTGCAGTCGCGTCGCTAGACTTTAACAAGTATCTGCAACCGTACCAAAATAACAGGAAGCGAGCGCAAGCAAATCAGTCGGTTTTCATGAGGTCGAAACAAAGATATTGGATTTCGGTTATACATATATTAGTAAATTACTTTTCCATCCTGTAACAATGGCATATAGCATCAACCTGGTGATTATTGAACAAAAGCACTCAGCTGTTCCCAAACTTCTTAGAAAAAAACAACTGCTTCTCGAATACAACAAGACAATTAAATATGAGTGGCTAGACTGACCTCATTGAATATGTATGAAGACTTGCAACCACATGAGTACTAGGGAGACAATTATGGAACTTACCCATCATTAAGAAGTTTCAGAAATTCAAATTTTAACTTGTTAGTTAACACGTGAGAACAGAGGGACCTATTTGTTTATGATTATCTATTATCAATGCACGTTGAACATCAGTGAATGCTGTTTAACTTTTCATTTCCTTACTGTGTTTTCGTGCCCAGAACGTCCTTGATGTCTTCGTTGAATTGCGTAGTAACGTATTGTGTTCGCTCATATGTTTATGCGAATGTCATTTATCGGTACTTCGGTGGCTTACTGTTTCCTGATGATGGGACTCAATTACGCATTTGGTCTTGAGTGTAAATCACAATCAATGTACGAAATTCGGACTTTACACTGTGCGTGTGACGCTCCAAATATTTTCTGGACGTTGAACTCTTCTCAGATTATCAAGAAGTGAGCCTAAGTTTATAAATCTTATTTTCAAGACCTGGGAAGTTTTTGCATTCAAGAAATGTCCTTCAAGTATTTGACTTCAGGTCGGAAGACAGTGGTGTATATAAATGTTTCGATCCCAGTAATGTATCCAAAGAATGCAGTTCAGTATGTTTGAAAGCGGATGGTAAATAGAAAGTAGATGTATGCATTTTTCAGATCCTGATTTGTATTATAAAGCAATTCATGAAGATTCTATCCCTGATGTGGAGGCGGAAGAGCAAGGTATTGTTTTCTGCTTCTGTTTACTGTTGACTTAATTAGAAAGACCCTACTGGCACCAAAAAATGAAAGCCATTCCAGAGTTTTATGAATTTGCTGTGAAACCATTAAAACTCGCTTGTTATTTTTACGTAAAAAACAGCTCTGTCATTCCCCTGGTTCATTGGAATATGCCATCCGGCCATGACGACTTAATTGTAATCTATTCGAAGGTAATTGTCGACACTTTTCCATACCAAGTGTTTATGATGTTCAGCGTACGTAACATTTGTTTCTTATCAATTTTGTTTGTCTTCATTGAGTACTGTGCAAGTTCTGTGTTCGTCCCTGGGTTATTTTTATTTATGAGCTTTTGAAAGGGTCTTACATCGCGTAATACACACGATATTGTATCCTAGTTAGTGATTTGCTAGTCTAGGTTTCCGCTTGTCGAGAGTTTCGCGGGGCTTTAAGCGTTGGTTTGAGGATTTTACAACTTAACATTGATCAAAACACTCAGTAATTTGACGCAGAAATGACTGAATGAAACTTATCTTGTAAAGTTTTTCAGTCACAAAATGTGTTTTTATTGCCTTACTTTACCCTGGTTAGCTTAAAGGAATATTGCAAACCTAAAGTACACAGTTAATGAATTCGAGGTGTTAACCATTTTTCATCAGGTGACGGCAAAGATTAGTGAATGAATTATAATCTAATTAATTCGAGTTAAGATATAATTTTAGGGTTCTTGCATCGTAGTTGGTGTCAGTTTATGAGTTGAGACTTTAGCTCCAACAACTAGTCTCAACTCCTAACAACAATTTCTAACTCTGTTTTGATATTTGCTCCCTGAATTCTGGTTGCTCATTGTTTCGGCTGTATAACTTACGTTAACTAAAGAACGAGTAAAGACTATTTATCACGTAGGAACTTCAGATAGTTGTAGATTCAACAGAACAACTTCTGTTTCCTCTATGGTTGAACTCTAGAATTTTAAGTCCTATGTGTATGCTTTAGCCGTATCAAGACTGAAATCGAATAGTTAGAGTTTCATTTGACTTGAACTGCGTAAAAGTTTTTATTTCAGTGAACATTTAAGTTATTCTCTTACTTTCTGGGTTTATTTAACAGAAAGCCACCTACCAGTGAAATCTTAGGATGTTTCTTCACTTTAATCCATACTTCATGTTATGCTATTTCGTTAACAAAAATGCGCTAGACGAGAGAAACTTAATTTTCAGTGTTATGATCGCCCACTAAGGAAGAATTTTGATTAGGCTTAGTGGTCGGCTTTTATGATGATAGTCATTGGTCTTCAGACACTTGTTTGTTTTTAGCCACTACTTTTAATCTCCAGTTCTTCCTAAACAAGGAAAAAGATTATTGCTCCTCTGGGAGTTTTTTGGGTCTTAATTCAGTTACTTATTTGAGCTCATACATTGGCACAACGGGAAACAATAATATTATATGCGCAACAATAAAAATGGGGTTTTGAAGAGATAAAGGAGAGTGAGTATAATAGAGAAGCAACAAAGCTGAGTAGAAATTGGCGTAATAATAACAATATAGTGATACTAACAACGATGGACATAATAACGATAGGAGAAGCAGTTTATCTAAGAAAAATATAACCCGAAATGATCCCTTCAATTAAAGAAGTTACGTTCAATTTTTGTGAAAAAAGTAAAAGAAAGTTGCAGCAGGATCGCCACTGACTTATATTCTAAGCCATGTTTGATAACGTCTCAAGCCACTGTGCTCCACCATCTCTAGGATCTCAGCTAGGGAGTCGTGGAGGACCAACAGAAGCCAGTCTTGTACAGCTTTCTTTCACACCACGACACCGTGTCATACACTGACCACCTCTCCGCATTTTCCAACCAGTCCCAGTGTTCGCCAATGATGCACAACGTGGAATTCTCTGGGATGACATTTGTGGTACATGTCCAAGCCACCGAAGTCGATGTTTCTAGATGAAGACACCCACCGAATTATCGTTGCTGTCCCTGGACACACGTTGCCGAAACTCTGCATTACTAACATGGTGTTGCCGCTGGATATCAGAAATCCATTGTAAACGATTGTCAAACACAGAGTCGTTTAACTTTCCCAACATGGACAGGCGAAGATTCTCAAGCAATTTTCACAGCCACACTAGTGTCACAAAGGCCCCAGAGGTGGACCAGATGAGCATAAACCCCTCTACCTCTTACTCTATATGAATTGATTTAATCGCTCACGTCACCATCAGCCCCCAAATGCCATGGTACGGCTGAAAGGGGAGGGTTAGCTCTCCCTCTCGAAACACTCTCACGTAGCCACGCGTATATAGCCACTACCAGGAAAGTCCTACTTACTGCCTTCTCGCAATGAGGGTGTTTACGAAATTTAGAGGAAGAAAAGTGAACGTCCGACGCTTTAACCGGGTTGGTGGATACGGAGGGTCCATGTAGAGGAGTTAGAAAACCTTGATTCCAAACCTATGGTGCACATAGGCCACACGATTGTGAAGGAACAAATGACGTATGAACCTATTGTTGGTCACCGGCTACCATGGGACTGCGTCTCGTATCGTTGCTTCACTGCCTTGTTGATCAGACCTTTAAGTCAAAGGCTCGGGAAATGGCCCCCTAAGAAAACCACCTGCTTCGGTCTGGGCACTCGGGCAGTATCTCAGCCCTCACACAAGTTGAGTGATTTATGTGGCGCATACATATCTGGTGCCCCCTTGTACCAATGTTTATGTGTTTAAATAGGTAAATAAATAAATACTCAGATACTCGGACTTCTCAATTACTTCTATCTGCTCATTATCAAGAGTGGGTTCAGACGTAAGCTATTACTGGTCTTGCAAAAGTATTTTGCACTTACAAACCACATACGAAGCAAATGCAATACTTACGAACACATTGCTAACTGATTAGGTACAGATTGCGTGGCTTGGCTTCCATTGCACATCAAGACAATACCATCCTCATACTTAAGTTCAAAAAGTCTCCAGGCAAAAGATTCACACCACCATTACCCACATCAGAGCTGTTTTCAGAACGTCGTCGATAACAAAGTTGAAGAGGAATAGTGAGATTAGGCAACCCTGCCTAACCCCATTGGTTGAATGAAACAACGATGAGAAGAGTCTTCTAAGTTACATGTATTTGTCCATTGACGACAAAATTTTATTCCCTTTGTAGGATTTTGGAAACGTTTGTAGTTATTCTCTAAAGTGTGGGATTTTTTGGGCCTCAATGGACTTCATTCAACGCTGGGTTAAGTAAAGAGGATTCCTTATTTAACAACAACAAGATCACAAGTGAAATTTCGATGATGTAATATGAATATAGAGTTGATCTAAAACGTGTGACGTATTTTCGGGTCACACATTTCATAACATGGAGATTTATGAGAGGGACAAACGGTTTTAAGTAAATAAGTTGTAGTGACAAGATGTCATCAAATAGTGTTTACACATTATTGATAACGTCAGTGGTGATAAGTCCACTCATATAACTTTTGAAGTTTATGAGAATGTATCTTAGTTTCATTTTCACTTGTTTTGACTAAGGTCTGGGTGATGTGGTCTTTCTCAAACTAAAAACAATGAAGAATATTCAATTTATCATCGAATGAACAGTGGAGCAACTGGATAGAATTCTCAGTCACTAGTGATTTTAAATCTTACCTTTGATTGGATACGTTTTACTGACACCGTAATTCGAATCAACCTAGATTATTTTAATTTTGTTCTATTTCTTAGCTGGCTGAGTTCAGTTGCAGTTCTGTCCCAGAAACTCAACGCAACTTAAGTGGGAGCTGCTATTCAACGGAAATTACGATTGTATCAATCAGTGGAAGTGATTCTTTTGATTGTATTATTCGAACATCAAATCATTCGGACATAGCTCTTACCAACTCATTTACAGTCCTTCAAAAATTGACGGACATACTTTTTCCTTATTCAAGGTGAGTTTCTCTACATATATCCAAATATGGATTTTTGTGATGATTTGAAGTATTTGATTTATAGTATAAACTAGTAATCCCAGAAACAACGCAATTTAATCAAGAAGTATTAGATGAGCACGAACGAATGTACTATATTTGGAATTCAAAATCAAAACAATCATCAATACAAAGAAATCATTAGCCCATATATACACCACAATTTTTTAATCTTAAAAACCTGACATTCTTAAAATATTTCTTATGCATTCTTTTTGTTGAGTTTTAATGAATAACCGTTTAAATTTGTGCACGATCTTATGATCAAAAAAATTATCTCCAAAACAACATCAGTCCCTAAAGAGCGATTCACGCAAACAACTGGGGAATTTCAGTGGGTCTAAGTACCGAAATAAATGACAAAAAATACTGATAGAATGGGATCAATTTTACTAGATTTGAAAAATAACGATGTCCTCTTATTAACATTTCATATTATAACTGTCAATTTTCGTGGCCTCACACTAATATACTAGTTAACAACTACAACTCAAAAAATTAATCGCGAAATCTCTGTGGTCCTGTACATTGATTGAGCTGCTTTCATTTACGTGATAAAATCCTGATTAAAATTTGATTATTCCCTTATGACCCATTGTGCAAATGAAGAAAAAACATTTTTCAACATCAATAACTTGGGCTTTTTCACCTTGTAGTGATTTAACAGATATAGTAGTCTATTGTAAAATAAAAAGTGATTACACCATAAAGTGTTCAGAAATTTTAAATATCACATATGTAACAATCTGGAAGTCATAAAACAAAAACAACAGGAAAACATACAAAAGATAATTATTCATTTGATGTGTATAAAGGTGGAAGAAATAAAAGACTTAGGTGTGATAATAGCAAGTGACTGGAGGTGACTATGAACTGTAATCACCTAGCGTGAAAATTTAGAAGTAGAATGAAATTAGACGTGTTGCTTTTGTACATAGTGAGTGAAGTAGTCGAACGCGTCGACAACTTCACTTACGTTGGAAGTCTGATCAGCCCTAATGGGTTAGTGTCTGACGAAATCTCAGTTCGTTTGCCTTTTAACAACTTACGTCACCTATGGCGAAGACGATATATCCGTCTATCAACTAAGGGACGAGTATACTACGCAGCAGTTCGTTCTGTTCTACTTTACGGCTGCGAAACGTGACTATTAAGAGTAGAAGATACTCGTAAGCTACTAGTATTTGACCACAGATGTCTTAGAAATATTGCTCGCATCTGCTGGGATCACCGGGTAAGTAATAGTGAAGTTAGACACAGGGTATTAGGGAATGATGGTAAATCAGTTGATGAGGTCATGAATCTTCATCGACTGAGATGGTTGGGCGCGTGTTACGTATGCCTGAACACCGATTACCACGACGTCTTTGCTGACTAGTGTTGGGGATGGTCGGGAGAAAGTTATGGGCGGCTCAACCGAAACGTGGCATCAGTCCTTGAAGTCACCAACTTCTAGTCTGAGTCATGTTGGTAGATGCAGACTATTTGGTTGGGGTCCGCGTGACTATCGTAACCAATGGTTGGAGACTCTGAGTGACATGGCTCAGAACTGATCAAAACGACGCAGGTGTACACACTCTTTGTCCTTTATGCCTTTCTTTCTACGAACTAATTTTCTCTCTCAGTATAATATCCTTATAATATGCAGTCACCTTGTTGCATTAATGGGGTGTAGTAACTTGGACCGATGCGTATATGCGCCTGGTCCTACGTTGTAGTTGACTGATTGACATAAAGTTTAAACTTAAACCTGTGCATCGCTAAAGTCTCTGCAGTACACAATCTTTTATTTCTAATCCTATTACGCTCAATCGACTGACATTGTAGATAGTTTTAAAAGATATTTCTGGTTGGACAGTGTAATTAAAATCGACAAGATGTTCCAGTACTGAAATGCTGAATTTTTTACACTCTCTTTTTGAATTTCGAGCTCAGAGATAAGTATATATTTAGTATAATGTTTGTTTATACTACTTTGAGCAATAAATCCTGATGTATAAAAAGCGGCCCTGAATTTTGATCCATGACAGTTCTAGGAATTAGCCCTATAGTACAGTAATGTATTATGTTATTCTTGTCTGTATATGAAGTTCAAAGCTTTTACAGGGTTTTATGGATCAATCGTGATGTGTATTGTCCTGTTTGCTGTTTGTTTTTATAGGATTTTGATGATTCAAATACGGTATATTCCTAATTAGCGTTTGATTTAAAGGGTGATACATGATTTTCTTAGAATAGTGCTTATAACACGTTTACCTCACTTTTAATATCTGAGAATAAATAAATATGGTGAGTACCTCGAACAAAGGAAGTACAACTTATTTTCCCGTATCCACTGTTGAGACTTAGGCTTAATTTATCTATCTGACTTTATCCATATCTACCATTTCTACATAATTTCACTCGTTTTGTAAATATTGTTTGTCAAAACCGCTACTGTAGTGATACAGAATTTGAAGCACCGAATTTTGAATTAATTGATGAATTACGTCTACCAAATGAAATCAGTTCTGGAGATGTTCATTCTGATTTGTTCAGTGTAACAAACAAAAAGAGTTCTTTAGATTTATCAACGCTTATTTTAACAAATTACACTGAGTTTCGATTCTACTCGTCAGATAATGCAACTTGTGTGTCCAAAGAGGTAATTCTTGTATGTCATGTTCCACGGACAATTAGTCAACTTGAAGTATGGTATTTAGGCCAATACGACAAACACCCTAGGCTTTTGAAAGTGAGTTTTATTTAAGTGTGTTTTATTTAAGGTCTTTATTTCCTCTTGAACCATTTTGCTATTCCCTCTTATGATATGATTTTAATTTCCCTAAATAGTACAAACACTCATAACTCAGTGATCTTAATGTTAAAAAGATAAGACAACCACATGTTCATATCCATTTTGCCTACCCTCTTTTAGTAAGCCTGTAGCACTACAGATAAGCTAATTTATTGGGATGTAAGTTCGATTTAATATATAAATCAACGCTAAATTGTCACTTTATCACGTATTTGGTTTACAGAAATAACAACTAGGTTCACGTGTTACTAACTAACCAGTATAATTTGTTTGAATAAGTAATAATACTGTGATTTAGGTTTGTATATGGATCTTTAGGTCTACAGACAGTATTCCTTATAGAGCTGTAGAAAGTAATGGTGGCATTTGTATAGGCCAAGTTACTTGAAAGTATGCAGTTTTCCATACCAAGTGTTGTCGAAAAATCCCCTAAAATCGTTATTGTATTACAGATAGAAAAGTGTTTGGACGTCTTCAAATTGAACTGATATTTGAAACTTTTGTGTTTAACAAATGTTTCTTCTTCAAACCTTGATGTACTAATCACTAAATAGTAGAATTTTGTGATCAAATTTCATTGAAGCTAATAAAACTTAGCTCTATACTGAAGTGTTTACTGATCATAGTATGAAAATTTACATCATAAGTAATTGGCGTTTGCTATCATGATAATGACAGTGAGTTTCCAACTATTTTGTGAGACTGCATATATGAAATTAAGGCATCTTAATTTTTCGTGTACTGATGTATATCTCTATTAGTATAGATCGTGGTTAGCGTAAACTAAAACTGTAGGTAAAACACTGAATTATGCTTTTTTATCTTTAAAGAAATATTATTTGACAATAAAATACACTTACTCGAGCACATCATTAGTCTTTTCTGAAACAATATATTGGATCTACATCGAATAAACTTCATTATTGGCACATACTCAAGTTCCATTGGTGTGTCCAATGTATTTATTGATATGTTATATTTGAGATATAGTTGTTAATTAAGCGTTGAAAGTAAAAAAAGACTTGTGTTTTTATTGCCGTCGTTTATGCAATGCCACTATACACCAAATAGACATCAATTTATATATAATATCGTTTATTTTTGGGATTTTATGACAAGTTTCACTCATAAAGTGCAATTAATTACAATAAGCAATAAAAATGTATACATAGTTTAGGTTAAGAATCAAGTATGTTCTCATTTTTCTTTGTTAGTGAACGATTCATTATCAATTAAGACGTTTCCGTTAGTGGTTTACTAGTATTTCTTTTTCTCACCTTTCTCTGTTATTGGGCATCAACAATGATTGAATTTAAACGAAAATTTTTCGAGCCAGTGGATTTTAATTAGGAGGCCGAACGCTGCGCGGGCGTATATAAGCTCATGTTTGTAAATTAAGTACTACTACTACTACTACTCTTAATATCGTTAAATATATTATAATGGCAATCAGAGCTGTCTATCTCTGGATCTATCGATGGTGATGTCAAGTTCAAATATGTTATACGTCGATATTTCATATAAACTCGGTCGATCGTTGATAGTACTGGTCTGAAGTAAACATATTTATTTCACGAAAAAATAAGGCGAGGGGCATATTTCCTGTCTAGAGTCAATAGGTAGTGAATGTACTTGGTGAGTTGTTAAAAGTGGGGTTGATATTTCTAAACATACGTCCACGTAAGTTCAATTCATTAAAGACAGTGAAGTCAAGATTAATTGTGGAATACGGAACAATTTAATGTGAAGTATTACTCACCTCTATAATGGTTTTAATTTAGTAGTTCCCAGTTCATTCAGTTATTCTTATGTGAGATGTATTAATCCCTTAAAACCTAGTATTGTTAAAAGAAACCCCAGTTTTTTGTTTCATTCTAGGTATTTTTTCTTTTTCTGTATTCTCATAAATCTAGGACTCAAAAGTATCTGATTCTTTCACAAACAATGAGAAGCGCTATGTGCTATTTGATAATAGCATTACATTAAAATTAGAAAATTTGTCCTATAGGGATAGTGGATTGTATATATGCAAAAATGATTTCTTTTATAAAAATGTAACAATTACAGTTATGGATTGTTCAAAATCAAGTAAGTTTATTTTTCCCTTTTATATTATTCACTTCACGTATATTTGAATGTAATTAATAAAGTTAGGATACCACATTGAGATTTGACAACAATTATTTGGATATGTAAATGTCTACAATTCCTAACTAACATCGAAGGGAGACGGCCGAGATATGTGTACACTACGCTTGTGCAGAATCTCCCTTCAATATATTACATTGGTCGTGATTGAGCTTATAAACACCTGAGGTAGATAGAAAAGGTTTACTTCATACATAGAAGATTATTTACCTCATCGGTAACGTGTAAGTGAACATACGGCCATGTATTTTTACTGACGATGTTTTATAGAGTACAATTTTAATATGAGCCTGCCATCAGTATCATGATGAACATCACACATAGGGTTTACTATTTTATTTGACTCTGACAAAATTTTTCGAACTTCCATTTATATTTAGTGTTTAAAGATTCTTTCCTCTATTTTTCATTTCAGTTGATTTCGTTTTTTAGTGCGTTTTGACCGTGAGACCAACTTACAGTAATGTTTCAATTATCACTAGATTATGACATAATAATGAAAATGAATATCTTAATTTGGTCACTTAAATTAAACACTGTTACTAAGTAATACTTGGAAATAGTGTTTCAATGTTATCTAGTTCAGTATTTGTATTGCCAAAGTTGTAATATCAGAAACTAGTTGTTAGCTTTGTCAAATTATAAACTCTCCAAAAGCTGTTCTTTATTTTATGTGTTAAATCATAGTGAATAGAGCTACCTACTGTAATGTGTTATACCATCAACACATTCAAATACTATGTCTTACTTAGTTGATATAGTATTAAGTTTACCTCGTTTACCTTAGATTTCTTTGTTACAAAATACTGGTAAGGTACTGATTAACGTGACTCAATCCATATTACTCCCCCAAATAGTTTCATCAGTCATCTTATTAGAATGTCGCCGTCCTTATGAAGAACGGAAAATAATAAAGTGGTGAAGTTTATGTACATCTATTAAGAAAATACTTCATAATTTCTTCGTCAATTTTATTTGGTTTTAGCTGTGTGTAGAAGTAATAAATTGTTATGGGAATAATCCACCTAGCTAACTAGTGCTTAATATGGCAAAGACAGGATCGCCTTACTGCTAATCCCCACACAACATATAACATGATAGTTATGGATAAAATATGACTTTAGCCTAGCAATACTGAAATAACCTATATTTGTTTGTACATTGACTGTTTACACGACTTCCCCAAGCTGTAGCGTGTTGGCATTAGAAAACTTCACTTACATGACCAAACATGCTTTTTTGTCAGCGTAGGCTGTTGAGGCAAATGACCCCAGGCCCATCAACTTACTGTTTAATTTTCAAATCAAAGTGGTGCTCACATGACAAGTCTGATATATATATATATATATGTTTGTCTAACGCTCATAGTGTAACTACTTTGTGAGTTTTAATATAATTTGGTCAAATTACCATCTGATTTATGTTTGGGCTGTGTTGTTTCGATGTGGGGGCGTTCTCACTCAAGCATTTACTATACATCCCTTCATCATTAGGCAAGAATCGGGGTTGTCCGTTCAAACATGTTGCAAGCTACATCGTATTTAAAGTAGGTCTTAAATATAATTTTTGTCTAATATAAAAATGCTGGTCACTTTGTATAAAACGAAGGTTAACTTACAAGTCAGTCCAAAATGTTCTTGCTCTAGGATAACAATTATATGTCTATGAGCGTATTTTTTTGGTTTTTGTTCTACCAGCCTATCGGCTTGTCATTAAGGGTGCACACTAGATCATGCTGGGACGTGCTTTGAATGAATAACTCAAAATAAAACTAAAAAGTGGAAACAATGACGTGGTGTGATTTTTTTTCATTAGCCTATAGTACTACAATCTAGCGTCATCCATTAAAAATTATTTTCAATCATTTGGTGATTGTATATGCATACCTAAATATTACTAAAATGATGATTGATTTTATCCTAGAAAGGTTTATTATTTATACTGTTTTCTGTTAACTATGCTCTAATGAGGATTGTTCGAGAGAATTCTCAGTATGAATAATTGTCTGTCCCATATATATTTTAGTTGGAAACACTGCCGATTTTCCAAAGTTTTTCTCTTGTATTCGCGGCATCATTCTTCAAAACTCCTGACTAGTCATGTTTATGTCACCAATCTAAATTTTGTTTGCGTTGAAAAATCCCAGTGTTTCTGTTGGAATACATGATACTCTTTTGTCTTAGTAGATATTTTACTGTGTTTATTAATAGGTTAAAGTGGTTAATTATTTGTAACTGTAAAACATATCGGCTAAATTTCGATTTGTTAGAAATATTCGTCAACAGCTTTATACTGTTTATGATACACACGTAACCAGTTGATTAATTAAACGAAATCCAATCTTATCCTGATTATCAATAATGCTTTTCAAAAGTTGTTTCGAAGGTCATTGTGAACATGTATTCAATAATGTGTTGTTCTCGTATGTAGTTGTTTGTTGTATCGTCTCTTTTTGTCGATTCTTTATTTGAAGACAAATTATTGAACCGAGGTCCTAATGACTACTTGCAAGTAGTCAAAATATTAATAATTTAGAAAATCATTTAGCTTTTGGTATAATTCTAGAGGGTTAATGTCATCATGTATAAACATTCAGCCGTAGTAGTAGATTCTGGTCATTAAAAATTTCAACTCTTAGAAAAATCCTTTAATGTTAAAGGTTCTATATTGTACTTTTTGGTCATTATGATGAGAAAGTTTTAAATAGCCCATCAAAAACTAACATACCTGTCGATTGCTTCCATCTGCAGAACACCACACGTTACACTAACCTATAAGTTGAGTCACCTGGATTACGGGTTACACAACAAATGGTCGATACGATTTTATCAACAACATGGTATAGGATGTTACTCAGAGGTCAATCGCTTGAAATCAACTCCGCTTTTTATAATTTACTAATGTTTTGTAAGAGTAACAGTTGAATAAATGTATTGAAGAAACTATTTTCAACTTATAAATGGGGAATCTATCTCTGCAAACAATATTAACTGTCATAATAATATGTTTGCTGAATTTAAAAAAAGGTATTGTGTCAGGAAATGAAAATTGGTGTACTGAAATCATTGAAAGACAAAGGTTATTGTTGACAGCTATGAACTTCCGTACTATAGATTCCAGAGTGCAACTCTATCTCTCCATTCAGGTTATAGACTCATAGTTTATGTCTTTATTGTGTAGATTTGTTTGTTTATTAAATTATTCCGAAATTATACCAGCCGACTTCCAACTACAACTAATTCGAGAATCAATTCTATCTCACATAAATTTCACCTACTCCAAAAGAATGTAACACTTTAGGAATATTTCGAGTAAGTTTATTATGTTTAAGACTGGAATATAGAAATTAGTTAATCCTCGAAGTTTAATAAGAATGAATTAATGTGACGTATGCTAGTAGCATTTTAACCTGAGGACAAGTAAGCGTTAGTATATGTTTATGTCATTTAGAGGTTGGTAGGAAGTTACTACGTACTGCGTATCATTTGCTCACAAATGCCCCCTCACTATTGAAGGCAGAAAACTTTAACATCTCAATGAAAACAAACTACGGTTGACTTTTAACTTGTAATTGCACAATTTCAAAAATACACTTTCATAATATCATAAAATTCATCATTGATACTGTTTGTTCTTGTTTTTAATATAATAATCCTTTTGTTTAAACTATTTCCACTATACCAATAAAGTTATTAGATATCATCAATCTAAACATATTCAATTGCTTAGCGGTTCTTTCCTACATGTCTTTTATTTTTATGATTATTTCCCTGCAGATTTTATCTCTACGTTCCTCCCGCCTATTCTTATTTGGATAATTATATTTATAACAATTTCAACTATCCCTCTATTATTGATATATTGTATACAAATTAGACGTAAGTCAATGCAAACTGTGCTCTCTATACCTATTGACTTTTTGGATAAACATGCGAAATCGAAACGTGTTGATGTTTTCCGTAAAATTAATTTACTCTATACAAATCCAGAACATAAATTATTATTGCATCACTCCGGCTCTTCTGCATCGTCGTCGCCAACATCGTCATCATCGTCTTCCCCGTTATCACCATGTACAATATATTCTCGATCTTCTTCTAACATCAGTAGTACCGATACTGATATAAAACTTAAGATAACAAATATACTTACGTCATTTTCACAAAGATTATTATGTCAACCATCCAAATATTTTCCACAGAATCATAACATTCTTCGTTGTAACGTAATGTTGTTACAATGGTTAAATCAGTATTTAAATTCTGATTCTAAAACATATATACCGAAATCATCCTTTACTCTAGAAAATCTACTTGGTGAAGGTAACTATGGAATTGTTTATAAAGGGAAATTATCCATTAATGCTGACGACGAAAGCAATACGAACAATACTGAGATCGCTATCAAAACGTTGAAAGGTGAGTTCGGTTATATATATATATATATATATATATATATATATATATATATGCCATCCAGTAAATACTTTAAATACTTTATTCTTCTTGTGAGTAAAAGTACCCCTCCCTATCTAAGAAATTTTATTATGTATGCATTCCACAAATTATAGCCAGTTTTACCGGTTACTGTTTGAACATTATTCCAGTACAGTTTCACCACTTACACAATCGAAAACTCATCAGCTAAAACGTTACTTTGAATAGTTTTGTTATCCGAGCAAATATTAAATTAAGCATATTGATACATATCTACCTTATAGATAATCTCTCACCTTTTGACCCTTCTCCCTCGATGACGTGTATGAAATCTTTCTATATTATTATATAATGCACCAACCTTGGTCGATGCATACTAATCCGAAGCTTTACATTGTTCATGATGGAGTTATATCACCATAACTATGCTTAATTCTTTGTGGACTAGATTTTCCACTTGGTTTATGATGAAACCATCACGATATACAAGCAGATAAATTGGATTACCATCAAGAGGGGTACGATTGCAACCTTACTAATTAACGGGGACCCAATACTTTGCCTAATTATAATTTAATTGATCAGGTAAATCAACTAGAAGTGATAATACCATATTCTTCACATCATTTAGAATTGTTTAGTTGAAATCATGAGTCAATTGAAGCTAGACCACCATGGAAAACCTGGAAGCACTGAACGGCCGTTTCGTCATATTGTGGGACTCCTCAGCAGTGCACACCCACGATCCCGCCTCACGAGATTCGAACCCAGGATCTACCAGTCTCGCGCGCGAGCGCTTAACCACTAGACCACTTAGCCGGCTCCAATAGTGTTAATGTCTAACTTCAACTAATCCACGAAATCGAGCAACCGTCCACCACTGTCTTCAGTGAGTTGATATCTCACAACAGACCTGGTTGAACTCCACTGGTCACTACTTCTCACTAGAACTCCAGGAAATATCTCTCCAAACCAGTCACTAGTGAGCATATGGTTATTATCAGAAGGGGGTTTGTGGAGAATTTAGTAATTTTATAGTTGAAATTGATTTATGTTATTTAGAAACGATAAGTAAATCAGAACATAAATTCAGTTGTAATTAGTACAACAAATACTGTAGAAATTCCAATTTACTGATTCTTTATATGTCCTACTCAAAATGGTAATATTTTCTCCGAATTGAAGATAATTTAGTTCTGGTTCAAAACACAGCAAAGTTCATAATATTAATAAACTTTTTCACATTAAGTGAATACGGAAATTTATTCTCAAATCAATTGCTTTTGAAAATTTATTCGAACCTCCCTCCCTCTTTTAAATTATCCTAATCATTCATTTTAGGGTACATCTAGTAACTAATTGTTTCATTTTTTTTATGATGTATAAGCTTTAAATAAAAGCACATGAAATCTTCCCACCAATTTTGTTAATATTCAATTTTTAAACAAATTAATTAAGAAATGTCTGGTTAAACTACTTACAGATCATAATGAAAATGAGTAAAATACAAATTAATATCATAAATTTCATTTGTATCTGTACAAAAAACTAAATTAATAAAATTGTCTTTTACATCTGTCTGTGTAATTAACTAACCCAAAAATACAATTACATGGGAAATAGGTAGTGCCATTTGTATGAGAGAAAATAAAAGCTTCATTTATTGTGAATAAGGTTGTATGACAATGAACAATTGTCTATTGTACTCACATAGTCGTCCACATGTCACTGTCGATAATGGTAATGATATTAATAATAGTCGTATTAATAATAATAACAATAATAATAGTGTTGTTATTATTATTACTATTAGTTGCTGAGTAAACCTACAGAGATAAGCCGTTGCTAGCTCATCATTCATAAAACGAATTTGTTTAAAAGTAAATAAGGAATAATGGACAAAAGTATTAATATATAAGGGACTAGCCCGTCAGAATTAAGATTCTTGCGCAAAATCCAAACATTACTTAAAACGAACAGTAAAAATACCTTTGCATTGTGCTCACAATGTTTGAACTAATAGTAAAATATTCCTTTCTTCAACCACAGTGTGAAAACGGATAGCCTAAGACAAACTGAACTCTCAATTCTATCTTTTTAAACTGTAACGAGTAAATCAACACTATTCCTATATCTTAATCTCCAAACCCTCAGTCTTCAAACAAACTTTAACTTCTTGTTACCATATTTTGTAGACGAATTAATTGTATAACGCCTCTTGGATTTCTGCGCTAAATCAATTGATTTGTATGAATGCAAACCACTTTTGCATTATAGCTAATGTCCATTCATGATGAAAGCTTTAACCATAAACCATTAATCCTAACCCTAATTAGGAACGATCTGAGGATTTAAAAATCTGTTTAGCTTCTCATGAAGATCATAGGAAACTAATAAAGGATATCTATAAACACGAATTTATGTGTCGTTTTTTCTTAGTTTACATGCAGAGTGATCAGTTCATCAAATATGAAGAATTTGTTTACATCGTCATTTACTTTTTCATAAACTATCCGTTTATAAATGCAGTTTTGTGACTGACCAAGAACTAGCTCTAACCGAATAGTATTTCGGATTTGAACTTTGAACTAAATTAAAAACTTAATTAGAGTTTTCATTTCGGAGATTGTGGGTACCAAGTAAAATGTCACTTACCTATCTGTCTATCATTTTTAACATACATAATAAAAACGATTGAATTTATCAAACTACTAGCCAATAATCTCTTTGGCGGAGGGTCGAAAAATATTAGTAATCTTTGGTAATCTAAGTCCCACTGACTCACACTGCCAGGTATTATTTTCTTGTAACGTGATATTAAAGAATTGCTGTGCACAAAGTTTGAGAATTCGGAGTTTTATTAACTATGGAAAAACTAATTGGTACTGAAACCCTTCGAAACTATGCTATACACCTGTAGCATTAGGTTTGTACATTTACTGTGATAAAACTACATTCCTAGCTTGGTAGACTGTAATAATGTTTAATAACCAGGACGCTAATCTTACTGTTATCTGAGGAATAATTCTTTATGGGATTCGTTGGAGACAATGAGGTTATTTAATGAAATGGGTATTTCAGATCTGCAGAAGCTGATTTTCGTACTGAACTATTTGACTTTAATAAATTTAAAACACGGAGTTCAGCGAAGGGATCTCTTTTTAGCGAATTTATTATCAAGCTGTACAGTCGTATATATATGAAAATGTTTCACTGAACTCCGTGTTTTAATTTTAATGTTTAAATGGGAATTATATACCAATTTAATAAATTTCCCTAAGGTTGGAAGTTTTTATGACTAATTATTGAAGATTCAGTCAGTCACAACATAGAACTTCGTACGTACGTACATCACTTCGAGTTGCCATACCACATTAGCACAGAGATGCAATTGTCGATTCAAATCCCATAATGGTAGAGGTAGTAAGAGTATAAGCAATAATCCGAAAGATTAGGGTTTGAAGATATTATTCAAGGAGTATAATCCAGTGAAATAAATTTGGAAAGAGGAAAAAGATAGGGACATGGAGAATTCAGAAGGTTAGAATTTGGGAGAACACAAAGAGTGGATGCACCTTCGCCATCGCAAACGATTTTGAGCCACGTCATTCAGGGTCTCTAACCATCGTTGTTATCATCTCCCGCATACCAACCAGGTAGTCTACACCTACCAGCATGGCTCAGTCCACTTGTCAGTGACTTCATGGATTTGTGCCACGTGTTGGTCTGGTCGCCCCCAGCTTTCTTCCAACCTACTCCTACACGATAAAACATTGCTCGTCGGGGCAGTCGGTGATTGGGCATACGTAACACGTGTTCTAGCTATCTCAACTGATGAAGCTTCACTACTTCATCAATCGATTTGCCATCCTTACCTAGTACCCGTTTTCTAACATCTGCATTACTTACCCAGTGGTCCCAGGATATACGAGCAATGTTTCGAAGACACCTATGATGGAATACTAGCAGCCTCCGAATATCCTCTACTCTTAACAGCCATGTTTCGCTGCCATAAAGTAGGACGGAATGAACTGCTGCATAGTAAACCCGTCCTTTGGTTGCAAGACGGATATCTCGCCTACGCCATAAATGACGCAAGTTGGCGAAAGCTAGACGAGCCTTCTGTATCCGTGCTGAGATTTCGTCACACACCAGACTCCCAAGATAAGTGGAGCGGTCAACACGCTCAACTATTTCACTCCCTATCATTAGCTCAAGTTTCGATGCAACCCAATGCTGAAGTAACATTTTGTACTTCGAGGTAATCAATTCTGATGACAGTTCGCCATAGGCTCTAACTTGACCAGTTGTGTTCGAGTAGAAAGCCTTTATAAGGTTAATGTACTTTGGTACTCCCTTCAGTGACAGATACTGCCATAGAACCTCACGATAAACGGAGTCAAATGCCGCCTTAAGGTCGAGAAATACTACTATTGTGGGACGTCTGAATGTGTGTCTATGTTCTAGGATCTGACGTGGAGTGAATATCTGGTCTATACAACCACATCCAGGTCGAAAACCAGCCTGTTTTTCTCTAGTCTGCTCTTTACGAGCTTTGGTTAGGCGCCGAAGTATTATTGAAGCTAATATCTTAGACACTATATTACTCAAACTGACTTTTGTCCTTTCTTGTAGACTGGCACAATCAGTGATTGAGACCAGTCAGATGGAATTACGTCCAGTTCCCAGATTCTACCTAAGACCTCATTCAATTTCGCTGCTACTACTGGACCGCCGTCCTTAAAAATCTCAGAGGTAAACCTGTCAGGGCCCGCTGCTCTCCCTCGCTTCAGATTTCCTATAGCTTTTTCAACCTCGTAGATAGTTGGAGGACTTACCTCAATTTGCCATTTGTGACGACTGGGGATCGAGGGTAACTGAAGTGCGGCTGAAGGCCAGTTGAACTGATCCCTAAAGTGCTTCGCCCATCGATCCAATCTCCTGGATTGAGAATTAATGATATGTTCAACTTTTTCCGAGATAGTTTCGCTTACAGTTGGATTCCTAATACCGGTTTCTTTAAAAAGTCTGAGTAGTTGTCTGCTGTTACCTATTGCCGCTGCCTTTTCCATCTCTCTTGCTTTCGCTACCCACCACTGTTCGCGATCATTGTGTAGGCTTCTTGTTAGTCAGCGGCTAAGTTGACTCCGCTCTTCGTTATGTTCAGAGCCAGGTGGGATGAGTTTTCGAGCATCTATCAGTGCGGTAGATGCTGCTGAGATCCAGTGTTTTTCCTTAACCTTATGGTTTGCCGTACTAGCAGATATCACTGCTGTTTCCACAGCTTTTCAGGTGTCATTCCACGCTGCTTCGAGGTGGGCACAACTAACATGGCTGCCTAACTGTTTTTCAAGTTGTTTCTGAAATATATTCTTGGCTTGGCTATCATTAAGTAGGACCTTAAGAGGTTTCCTTGCAGCGTCTTTCCTACGTCCAGTGAGACGCAGCCAGATACGTGCTCGCATTAGATGATCTGAATCTAAACATGTGCTCCAGAATGAGCGACAGTCTTCTATCAAGCCCCTCCATCGGTGGCTGATAGTGATGTGATCTATTTGTGTTCAACGTTGGAACGAATTTAGAGGTCGCCATGTCAAAAGATGTTTTTCCTTGTGCTTAAAGTTAGTATTTGCAAGAAACAGGCGTTTATTTGAGCATAGCTGCAACAGATGGTCGCCACTATCTGTTCTTTTAGCAACGACACCGTAATATCCACCCAGGTGTCTTTACCTTTCATTTAGTTTACCTACTTGAGCATTAAAGTCACCAGCCACTATTACTACATCGGCGAAGGTCGGAAAGTTTTCTGTAAAACTCATCTTTTACATCATCTGGGCTGCAGTCAGTGGGAGAGTAGGCAGAGACGACGAAGAGGCAACGGCGAGTTCCCATGCCTTTCCGAGTCCTTACTGTTCCGTTTAGTCGGACAGCGCACTGACGACTGTCTACTGGGATCCAGTCCAAAAGAGTTAGTTCTGCCCTAGGACTCAATGCTGTACCTACGCCAGCGAGGCCACGGGAAGCAGCATCAGGGCTTCCAGATACACGAAGCGTGTATCGAGATGGTTCTTTATTTTGATTAGGTGAGGTCAAATGAATGACTCTACTCGGATCTTGTATGCGCGTTTCGGAGACGCAGCACACATCGATGGTGCGAGATTTGAAAGTCTCAGCTAAGGAAGCCTGTTGTCTTATTTGGCACAATGTTCGGGCGTTAAAAGTTCCTACGTATAGTTTAGAGCGTGGTTTCAGGAGACCAGGAATAACGTTCCGTGTGCTCGAATCGTTTACTCTAGCGGTGCGAGGTGATAAAAAGACGTGAGAAGGGTTAGTCGTGGAGATAAGAGAGTCATTCAAAGGTTTAGGAAGGATTTGAATGTGACAAACTTGGTCTCGTGTGTTGTTACGGGTATGAAGGCTAATATCACTTCCTGGCTGCCCACACCGTGGAAGGGTATTTCTTGAGGGACCTGAAAAGGTCTTAACGACTTGGAAGCGTGACCGCAGAGCCCAAGGGACAACTGCCTGAGGCCGGCCACGCACTGCCTTCTCGTGGGGTATTTTTGATGTGTTAGCTTCCTTCTTCAAAGGGCCTTACCGCCGGAGACGGAAATCCGTGAGGTAAGGTGAAGCGTCCTTTTCTAACCCGTTCCTTCTTTGTGAGAAGGCAGCATCGCTGCAGATGCTGGTTGTCCGAGGGAAACACCTTACTGCTGTCACACCCCTTTACAGTCAGCAGTACGACTTCGCCCTCAGACCTTGAGTTGCTGCTTTTAGTCTTACCGTTCTCTAATCGACCCGCCTGGCATGGTAGAACCTACAGGAACATATGTTCCAGCCAATATAGCTCAGTTGGGTCATCACGATAGGCAAGCCCGACCACCACGTCAAGGTAGCGGCTACGGTCGACATTGGGGCCACTAGCTCATTGAGACAGTTTAGCTGTTTTTATTTAAATATTAAAAATTAGCAGAAAAAGGGAATTATTGCAAAAATACAGGAACCATTTTTTTATTTCACTAATCCTACGATTTTTGAGTCATCGATACAAATTACCGGATGATCACTGTGACATGAGTTAAACATCAATACATTTTCGAGGGATTGATCTCCTACTAGGAGACTCACTTATTGACTTAGAATACGCGATTAAATAGTTCTATTTCATGATGACTGACATAATCCGGTCCTCCTAAAACTTCGAATAACAATACAACCATGTTTTGGACCCATCTTTCACCATTTAAATCTAAAATGTTGGTTCAGGACTGGTCAGCACCAACGCATAGACCGATCATAAGGAATAAAATTTCTGAGCACGTTGACTACTTCGACTATCTAAAAAGTCTTGTCAGTCCTGTTGGTTTGGTTTTTAACTAAATCCTAACACGGATGCAGAATACTCACTTGGTTTTACTAACCTGTTTCTTTGTGGCACAGGCAACTATACTCTATAGTAATCCGCTCTATGTTACTATTTTGCTGTAAAGCATGATATTTAAAAGCAGAATAAATGGATAGACTGTAAGTTTTTGACCATAGGTGTATTCTAAGCGATTCCTCGTCTATGTTTGGTCTACTGATTCAACAGTATTTTAGTTACCCGTAGGGCACTTAGCAAAGATAGTAGAACAGTTAATGGGATTGTGGACATTCACCAAATAAAGTGGCTAAGACGTTCATTGCGTATGACCAACGGCCTCCTACTTTGATAAACGATGTTGTCTGCGGTAAGAATAAGTTAGGGGCTATTAAGCAAGCATGCGCCATCAACTCATGAAATCATTGACTCCTGAACTGAACCATATTAGTACATTCGAATTATCTTGTTGAGATCGATGGAATTTTTGTGACTAATGATTGAGGACATCTGGTGATATGACTCAGAATAGGTCACAATGGTGTACATGGATTCATTCTTTGTTGTACCTTAGAACCTGAGTTTCAAAATTACTTTATACCTTTTATTCCACGAATTCACTTCTTTCTGCAGTCATATTTTCCTATGCCTAATCTTTTCTAAAATCACTGATACTACTATTAGTACATTAGTATTCATGTTAATAATTTTATCTCACTTTACTGATGTAGCATGGTGTTCTAGGCCGATACTCATGTGTCAGGTTTTCCATCTTACTCATGAATGTTCTAGTCTTATATAGAGCGTAGATATAGCTAATTAATATTTATTTGCATTATATTCAGAACCAAGAACGTCCATTGATTTACAGGTGCGTTCTAAGTGATAAAAGTGCCGTGCTATAACATTTAGTATAATGTGAGTAATAGATTTATAAACGCCAGTTATGTCGCTTCCCACTAGGAAATTCTTGACGTCTGAAGGATTCAAGATGGTATGTAGATTTTAAGAAGTCCAGATGAAAAAACTGAACTAAATAACACAGAGCAAATTAAACAATTATCACGAGAGCTTTATGCAGTCAGAAAATTGGAAAATCAATGGCTATGATCAGCCCGCATAACTGGGACATTCTTAAAATGTAGGATCTAACAAGTCGTAAGACCTCATTATATACATTATATAGATGTATACATTGTTTAAATTATTCAGTTCTACAAAATCAACGAGTGAAAACTTTCGAAATTATTATCTATTTTTTTAAGAAATCCTAGACACTGTAATGTAGTTGATATGATTATGCTCCTATTGGAAATTTTCACTTTTAAGGAAAAAATCATATAGCCTACTATTTTATATAGGTAAGATCATGAGTCAATTGAAGCTAGAACACTACGGAAAACCTGGAAGCACTGGGCGGCCGTTTCGTCCCATTGTGGGAATCCTCGGCAGTGCGCATCCACGATCCCGCCTCACGAGATTCGAACCCAGGACCTACCAGTTTCGCTCCAGAGCACTTAACCGATAGACCACTGAGCCGGCATCCAGCAGTGTTAATGTCTAACCTCAACCAATCCACGAAATTGCGCGACCAACTTCCATTTTACTGAGGTAGATACCTGTCTTTACCTGACATAAATTAGCTCCACTGGCCACGACTTCTCACTAGAACTCTAGGGATTACCTCATGGAGCCTACTATTTGTTCAATTTACCACTTGGAATTCATCGTATTGATGTCCGTATTGTTTTAATGCTTACAAATATTTATTGAATCCATCTTCCCTTAATTTTATTGGTGTTTCCCTATCATTTGATTTCTGCTCCACAATTCATCTAAATTGTTCAAACTCATTGTGATAGTTTCAATACTTCAATTACCTCATCCATTTGTCAGTAGATTTAAAGTCGATATATAGATTCATCAAGAATTAATTTGAAGTTTACAGTGGCTCGACCGTTTTTAATTAGACTCATTTTAGGTTAAATAAGTAAATATGCTAAACCTGTCACATGAGTTAAACATCGCAATAAATTGAGATGTTGATAAGAATTTTTATTAATTTCAATTTTAACTGATGAACTTTGTAGAAACATTTACAATCTTTATCAGTAGTCAAGGCCAGTTCATTTGTTTAGACATTTAATCTCTTAGGTACTAATTGTTTTTCTGTTAACTTAGTATACAAGTCTAGGTATTTGATTAATGTGATAAGTATCATAGATCTCCTACACAATATATTAAACCTATATTCCATACTGCTATACGATATTGCTGTATATTGTATATTGTTGTATGCGTATGTATATGCTTTGAGGTTTATTGTAAGATCTATTGTAAAAAGCATAAAAACGTTGATGGATAAATTTCGTAAAACAATCATAAAGAAAATATTGAACCGATAATTAGGTAAGCGATTATGTTCTTCATGAATGTTTCCTATTCACATTTCTACTTGATTTCATTGATGTGTACCTAAACTGTGTTTGTATTTCTTTCATTATGTCAAATATTAAAAATTATGAGGTCAAATGTTGTTGATCTGTATTTATATGTTTCTCTTTTCTAGCTTTCACCTAGACAAAGTACATTTATTCAACTTTCACACCAATTATCTATTAACTTTTCCAATAGAGTAATACACTTGAGGTAAGATGGTGGTTGGAGGTGGTCAACAGGAAACCCTGGACCCGGGTTTCGTGCTACTTGGCACTCGTCAGCAAGGTGTACCCGTAATCTTGAGGGAACTGACGCTCCCTGGCGGGTTCAATCCCATGTCACTCAGCTTCACAGTCAGAGATGTTACCACTGAGCTATTCGGGCCGCGACCGACCTGTAGGACTGAGATGTAATCACAATTGATTGATCACTGGATGGTGATCAATGTCATGCGTGTCAAGTCCTTCTTATATATATATATATATATATATATATAGTGCATGCAGTGTCGAGCCACCTAGACTGGTGGCCACATTGCAACTTGATCGATAGCATTCGATCAGCACTGAGAAGGACTTGACACGCATGACATTGTTCACCATCCAGTGATCAATCAATTGTGAGAGTAATACACTAGAATACAGATCTAATTAATTTCTTACAAATATGTCTTGTAGTGATGTGTTACATATCAAGCTGATGACCAAACTTTCTAACCTTATAATTAATACAATAATAAATAATATTTTAGTTTTAATACACACCGTGTCTGTAAGCACATTATTATAATTGCCATTAGTGGTTTTATTTAATATTACACAGTACAATATATCTCAAATAGTTCAGTTCTATCATGTTGATTGCCACTTAATAATAAAATATTATACATATTAACCTTTTGAAAAAGTCAGTTCAATTACTGATTATCACATTTGAAATGTCAGATTTGTTTACTCAGTTTGTGGTTTGGTCGGTTTATTGTCACCATTGCTGCAGTTGACTTATGTACTCCTTAATCAGTCGAATAGTTATCCTCAATCTTTTTCTCTCTCTCTCTCTCTCTCTCTCTGCTTAAACATGCAGAGCTTACAATGTTAAAAAAATGTATGTCTCCTGTATGCTTTTAGCTGTGCGATTGAATCCAAGCAAATTGGTTGATTAGTTTAGCCATTGAAAAAATTATTATTTCTTAACATTAACGCATGCAAACAGTATCGACACATGAAAGTCACCTACAAAAATTACATATTTTCATGTACTAGGCAATCTAATAGGTTTGTTTTATGTGATAAACAAGACAGGTAGGTGTCCAAAAACAGTATCGTTAATAGTAAGATACTGAACTAATAGTTAAAATGTTTGGTGATGGCTGCATTAATCCGAAGTCAAAGTTACATAGATATAATTAGTTAGGTTTCAAGACTTGTTTAAAGTTTCTTTCTGCATAATACATGCTTTTTCTTCTGACATTTAGTATGTCTTAGTGTGTAGTAGAAAGATATATCTCGAATTCAAAGAATGCTCAACAGATTTGTTGTAAACTATTTCTCAACTATGTTTTTTTCCCTCATTTTCCCTTAGTGATCGACAAACTTAATTTGATATGGTATCATTGCATCTAGCAAATTGTACTATAGAAATATTGACCAATCACTTTATGTGCTGTTGTTAGTTGGAAGATGTAAATGCCACAGAATAACAGTAGATTTAGTTCATGGCAATACCCCGACATAATCCAATATTCAAACTTGTAAAAAGTTCTAAAGTTACTTTTATTCAGGGGGATTCGTGTTAATTGTGAAGCGACTAAAACTGTGTGTGGAAATTTGCAATACGAGATAATGAGGACCGGTTACTTCTGAAATGCTGAACCTACATATGTACACGAGCCATGAAATTAGATTAATGTATATGATTTGATTTTCTTTCACTGTTGAAAGTTATTTTTAGATCTGACTTCTAAATGAAAAACTATTAAGAAAATAACAACTACTGCGTATTCTGATTTTATGTCAATTCCAAATCAATCACATATGTATGAGGGGTGACGGTTGTTAGCGTATTGATTTGTACTATTTGAAAGCAAACCATTCGACCTGTGTGATTAACCAAGGTACAAATGACGATGAGAGTGAAGGATCAGAGAATAAGGCCTTTGACTTCTAACCGATAGGCCGCAAGTTCAAACCCACCAATTATTTCGGCTTGATCAGCCAGATAGGTAGATTATCACTATTTCTCTCATATTAAGTGTTAATCATAGCTAGGTACAAGAATCTTCACTTGATAAAGAAGTTTTCTCATATCAAGAAGTGATGAAATGAATATTCGCTGATAATATTGAACAAAAGTTACTTTTTATCTCAAGTTGTCATCGAACTCCCAAAATCATGGATCTGATCCCACTTGAGATTTGCAATGAAAACTGCTTTAAAGTCTCAGAATAGAATGAAGAAGTTATCTAGTTCCCCCCCAGTGTTCCAATAGTTCCACTTCTGTCTTTTCACGAAATCAGTGAACAATGTATCAAATTTAATTCAACTCATCAGACTCGTTTAGTTCTACATTGTAGAGACATTTAATGTATACAATCAGCTTTGCTTTGGATCAAAACAAGTTTTTGTAAACTTCAAAGCTCATTACGTATACAAATGGAAACCTACTATGAAAATCAAAGGATTCAAAAGAAAACTTCACACACTATTCATGAAATTAAGAATATCGACAAAAGGTCTGTTCAGTGAAGAATTCATTTTTGAAGTGGATGATGTCATTAAAACTCATGGTTTAGAGGAAAATAAAAAAAGTCGATACAATTATTCTAATGTGATCGATTTTTAACTATGCCAACTAAAGCCTTGAACTGTATAATAAAATAGTCCGTAAGATCTTAATTATATGGTCTTCACATCTTAACAAGGATCACTTCAACAATCGATGAACTCATAGACTTCTGATTAGTCTTGGTTTGATTACTTATAAATGTTTGAACATTAGTCTATAAGAAATGTAAATACCCAGAATAAATAAACTAGAGTATCTAAGAGACTTAATACATGAGGTCCAAATTAAACCAAAAGTAAGCTTTGTCAGAACGAAATCTATAAAACGTCTTGGGAGTGTCAACCATAAAAAGAGTCGAAGAGATTATTCCATTAATGCTACGGGCAAGAGTGAGGAACCACTAAATGTTTTGTGACCGTTAATTTCATTCCTAACTAGTTATTCATTATTCGATAATTTATATCGTGTTTAAAAATTTCCCATAATCATAGCTTTGAAATCTTAGTAAATGTACAACTAGTTGATTGAAATCTGTTTCACTGTTGTTTAGTAAACGTTCTGTAAGAGAAAATTACCATTATGTTCACGTTAGTCATTACAGTATCTTATCTTTCAGTTGTATTTATTCATAATAATGAGAACGGATTTACTGTTTGGTGGTATAATATGAAGTGGACTGCGGCGATATTGCCTACAAACGATAGCGAAAACTTTACTTATAAGCCTTCAAGCTCAGAATAGAACACAATACTGTCAAAAACTTCTACATCTTAACCACAACAATAATATTGGTTGTAGATGTCTCCGAACAGATAAAAACCCTTTCGTATATAATGTAGTGATCAATTTACATCATAATCGTCCCATCAAATAACACACAGCTGAAAAATCAAATACTCAGAAGTGGTTTGTTACAAATCCCAGAGAATAATTTCTTTTATTATTTTAGTCCTGTGAAAATATTCATTATGGAAGCAGAATAAAGTATATTACTTATTATTTCATTTTGAGTTACACAGGTAGAATACAAGCCAATCTCATTGAACATTGAAACGGTGATTGTTTGTTTACTTCCTGTTCTTGTTACAAACACATCCATAATGTTTTGTCTATGTAAAACATTTTGTATAATGTTGTATAGATTTCGGTACGATCATTATATTTGCTACACTACATAGAACACGATGTAACACACATTCACTCGTAAAAAATTAATTACATTAGAGCAGATTAATTGTCTTTATGTAACACACATTCACTCGTAAAAAATTAATTACATTAGAGCAGATTAATTGTCTTTTAGTTATGAAATGATGAAAGCAAAAAATAACGAACTTCAAGACTAAAATCTATGAAATAAAAGAATTTTTGAAGCTTAAAAATTGTTTCTAAGTGTAATTACTATGGTTTGATTTACAAATTTCGGATAAATTGAATGCATTGCTTATGTTAATAAAATAATAATTTGTTTGTAATATTCCAGTGAGTATAAAATAAAAAAATAACTGAACTAAATTAATACAAGGTAAGCAGAGATGGATAGTGGCTAGCAGTGGAATCCAGTTTGACGCGCGTTTCGTCCCATTTGGGACTCGTCAGCTGGTTGTACCTGCATCTCAGAGTTGATGTTCACTCTGGGACTCGAACCCAGTACCCTCGCTTCAAACGCCATCGCGTTATCCACTCGGCCACTGAGTCCTGATAGCCACTTGCTTGTGCCAGCTGACGAGTCCCAAATAGGACGAAACGCGCGTCCTGGATTCCACTGCTAGCCACTATCCATCTCTGCTTACCATGCTTGTGAATTAAGGTATATCGAGGCAATACGCACAGTATGCACATATGCCAATTAGAGATTGACCAGTTGCAGTCCTAACACATCGATGGGAAGATTCAAACAAACAATACTAAATGAATTTAAATTAATACAAGTTGAAGTAGTATAGCAGAAAACCCAAAATATTTAGTACGGTCAAAATAAATCTGATCACGCTAATGTCATATCATTCAGGGTAAAGATGAGACATGTTTGGTGTGTTAGTATATATCTAAGTGTAAAAGCTGTGACATTTGTAGTATGAGGGAACAGAGCTAATTAGTATGTTCTTTACTGGAGGTGAATTTTGAACGGACTAAAAATGGTTGTTTAGGGAAATTGTCTACATTGAATGGTTAGAAGTTATCGATTCTTTTCTGTTGAGCCCAATAGGTTTTAGCAACGTACGGAGTGCTTTAACCACTCGTCTTTTGCTTGTAGTTGAATAAGCTATTCTTAATTTTGATATTTTTAATACAAATTTGATGTTTTTTGAAAGCACCATGTACTACTTACCCGACTTAATTTGTAGATTCTCGTGTTCTGCAGTACTATTTTGAGATCATTTTGTGTGGCTTAGATGTTCTGTGGTACGAAAAATATCACGAGATGACTCTCTAAAATGGAAGGTATTATAATTGCAAAGACCTAGTCTGTACACATGATCCCTTGTAGAATCAGTGGGGGATCTTTTATCTTTATTCAAACTAAGGGATTTCGGTTGTCTTATAGAATCCTTTAATTCTGTTTAGTTTTAAGACTCGTTGTCATTCTTCTGTCGTCCAATCGGGTTGAAGTGAAACTACAGTACCAACATATTTTATTCCAGGTATTGTTTAAAAGCAAACCGTTTCATTATACCATATTTTAAACGAATATTTATAAGAAATTTATTAAATTTCAAGATGTCTGTTACATTTTTCTGCTCCTTTTGTTCATCTTCTGAAGTAATAATTTCGATAGCTTTTCTTAAAAACTGTATTCATTAGCGACTCTATAAATATATCATATTATTTTATATTATCATATAAACTATTGTATAGTTGCCATTTCATGTATTTATATATTGATTAAATTACCTCTAACATCATAGTGAACTAATCTTTAGCACCATAAAAATACCACATCATATGTACATTCTGTGTTAATCAATTGGGATAAACACATATATCGATGACAGAATAAAAGTTTTTAGCTTTACATGAATTAGCCTGTAGCGAATCATTTGAATACATACGTTTATCATACTTAACTGCTTTAGTATCATATAGTTTTGATTGAGTTTTAGAAAAAAACAATTAAACTTTTTAATTTGAACAGAGATTTTATAACCATGTAACAAATGACTTTTAAAGTCAATATTAGTTTTATTGAGTAAAGTGATTTATTCAATGTTACCAAAAATTTAAACACTTTAATTTGTGAATTCATTATGTTCTGGTCTTTAGGTGAACATCTCTTATGTAATCTGTATTAGCTTAATGTTGGAAAATGTTAAAAGGTATTTAAGCATAATTTCCTATTGCAAATATTGTTTGATTAGTACTTTTCGTGTATTTTCTCATGAGGTAATAATTTGTCTATTATTACAAAAACAATGAAATGAATTAAGCTTAGAAATATAACAATAATGTTTATTCTATGATACATCGTGTGATAATTTTGCTAATACCTGTGTAAATAATTTCCCGTGTAATAAACTAACATAATTGTTGTTTCATCTTAAAAAGAAAAACCCAGATACCTTAAGTAAATAAATGACACGTGATTTTTTTAGTGAACCACTTCAATTTTTGAATATGACGACAAAACGATATCATAATTGAATGATGTTGGTATTTGTCTGTTATTGATTCTTGGTGAATTACTCTATTTTCATTACAGTAAGTTTTTCGTGTACAATTTATTTTACCGTTACTTATTTTCCTTCATTATTCTAATTTCTATTACATGCACAGTGTTTTTCTCTTTGTTAATTTCACCTTTTTCTTCTGTTATTCTCTAGATGGATTTCGAAATAGGCAATTAATTAATTTGCTTCGAGAAGCGAAAGTTTTAAGTGAGCTAGAACCCCATCCACATATCATTAGATTTCATGGACTATGCATAGATAATAGTAAGTAACGTTTTGTAATATATATATATATATATATATATATATAGTGAATAACAACCTACTTGTTTAAACGTAAATTGATTCTAATGATTTACATAACTAATATTTACACATGTCTTATCTTCAGATCTCTTCAGTTTCAACCATTGAGTAAAAGGGATTCGAATCATCATATAAAAATCGTGACTCTTACAGTTCAGTAGATTAAATAACATTAATAACATTAAATAACACAAGCAATTGTTCATGTTATTGTCATAAACCATATCAATAGTTCAGCGAAGGGATCTCTTTTCAACGAATTTATTATCAAGCTGTACAGTCGTATATATATGAAAATGTTTTATTAAAGTACTAATTCCGTGAGGAAATGTGAACACTAATAACCAG
>NC_031495.1:19662078-19684101 GCF_000237925.1 Schistosoma mansoni
CCCAAGATGATTAGAATGAATAAAATGTTTTGGATATAATAATTAAAGGTCATAGAGGTGTAAAATAAATAAGATGATCTGATCTTATTATAATCTTGGTTATTAGTGTTCACATTTCCTCACGGAATTAGTACTTTAATAAAACATTTTCATATATATACGACTGTACAGCTTGATAATAAATTCGTTGAAAAGAGATCCCTTCGCTGAACTCCGTGTTTTCATTTTAATGTTTAAATGGGAATTATATACCATATCAATAGTATTTTTTTAGTTAGAGTTTATAAGTTCATCAACTTATTGTAGAGGTTGACAGGCTCTAAGTTTTGTCATTATTATTATTATTATTCGTATGACCAAAATTTTCAATTTGTAGTAAATATGTCGTTGTATGCGATAGTTCCAATTTAACGTAAAGAATAATGCATTAGTCAAAAGAAAATAGTTTTCTTTAGAATGAACTAAGCAACTGTACACTTTACTGGCATTTCCAGTGTCAAACAGCTTCCATAATATAAATGAAGTTTTTCAGTTGATTTTTCCCCTTTTCTTAAAAGAAAGGAACAATTACAGTCGTATTCAAAGAGACGAGACATTATTGCAATCCTGTTCTCTTTAAATCCATATATATATAACAAAGCATAGCATAGTTTCCATACACATTACATGTAAAAATAAGGGTAATCAATACCAATTCCTTAAGCGAGAAAACTAAAATTTAATGACTAACTCTGCTCAATATTATATGTATGTTTAGCATCAAAAATTAAGTAAAATGTCATGCACTATACGGTTCTACGTGATAATTAATCTAATAATCTTTTTTTCTTTCAATACACAACACACGGGGGTTTTTATTTTTGTAATCTATCGTCTTAGTTATAGTAGTAATTATTATTGTTATTATTGGAAAAATTCTTCTTCACTATTAACAGTGTGAATAATTAATGTCCTTTCTTTTCTATTCAATTTTATATTTACGTATTAAAACAACTGTCTATCAACTGATTGAATAAATAATAAGTTTCTCTTTTTAGTTTTCTAATTCCGTTAAATGATGTAATGTTTGTTTCTAGGTTGTTTTTTTTGCAGTATATTTTAACTGATTGTGTGAGGATAATTTAAAAGAAAACAATGTGATCCTTTGAACTGTCACATATGTTTGTTTAAATTGGTCACTTAAATTAAGAGGCATCAATCTGTAATACAAAAACTAAGATGAAAGATACACAAGAGGATTCAAGAAAAAATAACTAAATTTCAACAATTTTTACTGATGACATTAGAACATTGATGCAAGGATTTACTGATTGAATCAGTGATTTCTTTGAAGTGTGTTTTCTTTTATACTTTCCCCGAGTATTTCGAAGAAGAAATATCCATATTTAAAACAAATACTAGTAAGAATATTTTCAATCCACTTTGCAAATAATACATAGATAATACCAATTTTCTAAAAAATAAACCATGAAAGAGATCTTTAATCAAGTTCGATCAAAACCAAATAAGTTTTGTTATGTACATCAGATTACATAAAAAAGAAATTTAGGTTTTAAACATAAAGTTTTGCCCACTTGCGAAGGTTTTTAAAGCACTGTCTCTATTCAATATCCATTAACAAAATGACGATGACACGGAAATTAGAAAAAATACATTCATTTTTTTGCTTAGATTAAACTTGGAAACGTACAAACATCTCGTTCATTTCAATTTTTAAACATGTATGCTGCTATGAACCTACCCTTCTTTCTTTCTGTACTATATCCTTATATACAATCTTTCTTTTATTATAATACAATCATTAAATTAACTACATCTATGAATTCGGTGTTCATCTTGTTGTGCTAATGAGGTATGGCAACTTGGACCGATGCATATATGTGCCTGGTCCTACGTTGTAGCTGACTGACTGACTAATTATGAACCCTGGAGTATAATTACTCACTGAACAGTTTACTTATGTAAGCAATTATATATATGATTTTACACGACTCATTAAATAATCCAAGCTTCCACACACTGTAGTTGGAAGTGTACCTCATACATTTGTCACAATAAAACGATTGCCTGATTAAATGCTACTACAATTAAACCTTGTTGAAATGGAAATTTTTTCAATGGATCAATAATCTCTCATTTGACAAGTTGTTAGAGGATAAGAGCTAATTATGTTAACATGATGTATCAGATTACAATTGATTTATCAAGGATAGACGCAAATGTCAGAAAACCCTTAAAGCCTTTCACTTATTCCTGTCGTTGTAAACTATTCTCTATTCAGTCGATTTCTGGACACTCTGATATCAAGAAGTACTTCTAGCACTGAATACCTTGATCAATAGACATAGAAACATTTCTATGTTCTCAATAGTCTTGACTAAATTATAGAGACAAGTCAGATTTTGACGAACACACTTATTAAGCTCGTCACTGTAGATCACTTAAGCGTATAGCTTTTGCATTACGGCATCCGTAAAAATGACCTGAATTTTTCTAACATTTGGAGATTAATGGTCAAAAATCTTTAAACTCAGTGCTGGTAAAATCTTCGGTTGACATCTATGAAAAATAAACGACATCACGATAACTTTGATAATGTTTTTATAGAGAACTGACTATCTCAATAATCTATCTATTTCAATGATACGTGACTAAATAATGCAGATTCTTACGTAGACTTTCAGTCATATATATATATATATATATATGCCCTATTTAAAATGTAAGCTATATGACGGTGTTAACATGTCTAGAGTTGGAAATTCATAATGATAACTTGAAAGTCAGGTCTTCTAATTAGGGTACTAGGAAAATAAATTGTCCCATTCATTTCATTGCGGTCGAAATAGTTACATGCTCTTACTGTTATTTTGTTAGTTTCCTTGATTAATGGCAATATGGTTCGCATATCACACTTCATTCGTTTATCATACACTCAGCTTTGCACTTACAAATCAAAATTCAAGGGAATTAATTCTGCAATGTAATGAGATTGTTGAATATAGTCAGTACGAAAGAATCGTAGACACGTAATCATCTTTGAGGGATCTTTATCTTGTTGAATCATTTAGTTGGGATACCTCGGATTTAATCCGAATTCCGGGTTGATTACTGGTTAATTTTTGTTAAGCCCTTTTATTAACTTATTCAGCAGACAATGTTATCCGAACAGTGACGATTCGCACATTTCTTTGTATTAGTATGGTCACTATCATGCCTGTATAAACGTTTATATTTGATCACATATAACAGCCTACGCATATATCTCTCTCTAGCTTAAATGTTGATCGCTTAAATACTGCTCGATGAGTCATTCTCTTTCCCATGTACATGGGCTCGGATCCTATTGATAGCATTTGCTTTGCTTAGCTGTGTCTTGATTCGATTTGACTATAAATTCATCTTTGTATTCACTCTCACTCACTCTTTTTCACACACATTAAGCTCTCTGCTCAAATTCGCTCGATGTGCTTGTAACTTTGTTATCTGTGCTATCCACTAATAAACTGTAGTCTCCACTACTTATTGCCTTCTGAACCCAAACATCATTGCGATTTGTATAATAACGGTTATCAGGGTGATTGATTAGCGAAGCGAAGCCACTAAGCCTGATCGTGTTATAAGCTTTAACGGAATTAACCTGTCTTATTGTTTAAAGAAAGGCTATAGCTATTTTTGTGGAAAAAAAAATACCCTACTTAGTCATCATCGAAATTCAATGGATGTTATAGATCACCAGAATTTCTGTTGTATACCGCAATACACATTGACGAGATAATCAGGCTGAAAAATTACACTGTATTTATTCAAGACATCATAATTTATATATGTATATATTTGCAGTGACCTTCACCCAAAGCAGACCATCATATTATCTATCAAGTGTTAACATGTCTAACGAGTTTAATTGTGGTATCATTGTCTAAATACACGTGATACATATACGTACCCTGGACCTGTGTTTCTTAGTCTGTTGACTAGATTTTTTTCACTTTATCAAATATTTTTTTTATTGAATTCATATCTTGACTCTGTACCTCCATCATATTATTTCTTTCTTGTCGTCGTTGTAATAAGTTATAGAATGAATATGTAAAGCAAATATCAAATTACTAACATGTATAAAACCTGTTTTCTTCAGTTTATACATATATATATACCTTATTTCAGAAGAACTACGTTCGATGTATAACTTCCTCTATACATGCTGACTTCAAACTTAGGAAAAAATGGTACATAAGGTCAGGAAATCAATCCTTTAATTGTATGTACGTACACTCACTTACCTCGTACACTTTATTATATAAAAGATAAAGTGTTTTGCTCAGCTATTGTAATCTTTTTGTTGATAAAATAAACAGAAAGATCGTCCTATTATCCTCTACATTTGATATCATTCAATATTTTTATTTATCACCGTTTTTGGCATTGCTATTTAATGCTTAATTAAAAATATTTTGAATGATGACGAAACAAAGTGAATAACAGAAAGATCTTTCATCTTACTTTTCCCTTCTTTTTATGTAACTTTATCGTAGACATTTTTTACCGCTTTCGCCGTCTGATTTTCCATGGATTGTTTGCTTACAAAGAGTTTTACTCATTGACCTTGACTATGAAAATGGCATAGTTCTATTCGGCTAGCGATCTGACAAAGAAGATTGCCATGAATGAGAATGCAGTTATGTATGAGATATGTTCTCTTCCTCTAAACATAAAATATTACTTCAGGATTGATCTAAGCCAACTCGATTTATTATAGGGAGCGAATTTGTAAAATTCATCAACCTCTTCATCTACTGTGAATATCTTTTCAGCTTTGAACTTGTTGTGTCTCATCGAGCCTCGATAAGGATTCGAAAACATCAGTTGGCTTTTTACCTCTTGCAATATCTATAGTGTAGACGATATTTCCATCTCCAGATTAAAGGACGAGTATACTGCTGTCAGTTCACTCAGTTCGACTTCATGGGATTACAGTGTGATCTTCAACAACACAGAATATTCGAAGATAGCATCATTCAATCACAACCTCCATCAAAGCATTCTTCACCTTGATTGGAAAAACCCAGTGCAAAATAGTGACGTTCCATTCAGGATACCAGAAAACACGCCAAATCTGTTGAACAGGTAGTGAATCTTAATCAGTCGGGGTAAATAAAACTTGTAATATCTGTTCACAACCATCCCTTACCCTAACTAGATGCATAGCGTTTGCTGGTATGGGAAGTAGTAGATTGGAGGAGGAGAACTAGGAATGACCAAACATAGTGAATGACTGTTGCAACGAACTATCTTGACATTTGTAGACTACCTAGTTGAGGTAATTGCTCACGAGTATTGCAATCAGTGATTAGAGACGTCGGTTGGCGTAGTTCAGAATCAGTCGCATGTGTTCAGGTGCATTCATCCTTTGTCTACCGTTCCTCAGATCTTTTATGATTTTGAATTATTTTACACTCGTTTTCGTTCCACAAACTCATTCTTCCTTCTCCAACCATGTTTCCTATGTGTAGTCGTCGTGTCGACTACAAGTGATAATGTAACTACGTTTATTAATCTGTAACTTATTTTGACAACTTCATCTGGTTATTGTGCATTGGTCTGGAAACGTGAATCGATCCATATAATATATGTTTGATTCTGTTTTTTATGACCGACTGACTAACGGTTTTTGCTTACATGTTTTAGTATATGTTTTATGTATTGGTACATCTTAAATTCCGTAAATAATTGGATGAAATTCGTTAATTAATTTTCACCTGGTCACTCCTTATTATCTAAAATGTAGTTGTTAATGATTATCCTATACTATTCGAAAAATTAGCCTAATGTTTTAGTAGTGTTGGTCATACTCAATAATGTGTTTTATAACTTCTTATCTTGAATACCAATAATTTCAGACGAATAATTTCAATCAGTTCAATATTTCTCATTTGTATGATAACAGAGAATAATTTTGCGATGTTTAACGACTCTGCCATATTTGTAAATTAACACAATACAACAGAGCATCTCTATTTCTTAGTCATCAGTTTTCAATTCTCGTTACCCCTAATTTTCTTTTAAGTCTAATCATCATCATATTTTCTTTAGACCCAGTAAATCACATGTACCAGCTTGTAGTCTTAAGTATTTTCTGAGACGCTGCATTAGTTCTCTTCATCGGTATCTATGTGCAATGACCAGTCATATTATTAAATGTTTCAAGTTAGAATGAAAGCCAGTAGTTAAAACCCAAGTCCTTAAATATCTAGAACTCTAGGTTCAGTGATTTGTTTTTTCTGATATATCATCATCATCATCTGAATCACGAATTTACTCTCAGTGTGTGTTCAATCAAAACGTTCTCAGCATATGTGTCAACATAGGATGTGACCAGTTTTCTGTATATATAAGAGACGATCAAAAATTATAGCATTTTATCATATTTCTTGGGGAATTATTTAACCGCAATTAAAATTTTATCCTACTTAAAGATTTATAAGTTAAACTGTTATCAAAGCTTTTTCTGAATCTAACATGTATATTCACTGCTTTCGTTTACTTGTTTTTAAAGCTACGATCCAGCTACCTTATGGTATTGTCTGTTACATGTAATAAAAATTTTATTTTACAAATTGAGGAATATATGAAGTTTCAACTCATCAATCATATTATGCTCATATGACAAGTTTGAGACTGTACTAAACTAGTTTTTCATGTAAAGCCTTACTTACTTACTTACTTACTTTCGCCTGTTACCCCTTATGGAGGAGCATAGGCCGCACACCAGCATTCTCCATCCAACTTTGTCCTAAGCAATCCTTTCCAGTTTTTTTCAGTTGTTATTCATCCTTTTCACATCTGCTTCTATTTCCCGACGTAATGTGTTCTTTGGCCCTCCTCTTTTCCGCCTACAGCCATATTTATGTTACCGCTATTTATTGTAAACCCATATCATTATATATAATTTTGAATAAATAGTCTATTTATTTGATCATTTGATGACTATTTGATAATAATATAAAAATCAAATCAAATTTTTATCGGACCTCTCATGTGTTTATAATTCTTAGTACTTTTGACTGTTGTCTTAAAGTTGACATTGTCGAACTGAGAACATAAACTACTAATTAAGCTTGTTATGTCGTGTATATTTATTTTTATTTACCTTGATATTTCAGCATTCATTATGGAGATATCACCGTAAATAGTAATGTCAAGCTATCATAGTATGAAGAGGATGATCATACTAAAATTAGTATTAATGTCTATTAATTAAAATTTGGTTCTGAAACTATTTAATTAAGCGCTATTTTATTCATCTTCAGATCATCCATACATTCTTCTTGAGTTAGCTATTCATGGTAATTTACGAGATTTTCTACGAAGTCGTCGACCACCTGGAATCAATTTCTGGGCAGATGAACGAACAATCAATTCATCATATGTAGTCGTAACAAATTCAAACGATTTAAAAGAAATTTTATCTGATGATGCAATTAGACAACAAAGAGTAGAATTGTTAAAATTTGCATTGGATATTGCCGATGCTTTATTGTATTTTGAGACATTATCTGTAAGTTTGAATGATATGGACTGTCGATTAATGTTGCTTTTAATACTAATAATAATTTAATTACTGATTGTTCCATACCTTTCATAGAAATTTAGTATTTCAGTCAGTTTTTTGCTTTTCATCTTTATCAGAACTTCAACACTGAGCAGGTCATAAGTTGGTTCTTTTGACGAGATAGTATTAAAATGTAATAACAGTAATAGTCTATCCGTTATTATTACTGAATGTTAAAAAAGCATATTTACGAGGAACATATACAACAAAATATATGGAGTAAAAATCATGAAGGTATAGAAAAAGAATGTTTAAACAGCAACATTTTTGTGACATTCTTGGTGTAAAAGTCAATCAATTTGTTGTTTGTATGTTTTTCTTTTTGCTGTCGAAACAGTCAATTTATTAAAACTACTAGTTAATAAAACTATTCCGTAATTTCATGCTCATTATTAGTTGAAATTTTGATTAAAGATTGTAGAAATATTCATTTTAGAGATCAGATCTTGAGATCCAACTTTTAACACCTTTGATTGGACTGTGGACTTATTGACTCAGGTTCTCAGACCATCATAAATAGTTTAATTTATTCTGAGATCTGGATTTTCACTGTTCGTCTGTGATGATTGAATTCAATTCCTAATTCGGTAAAAAGGAATGAAAAAATATAAAACCACTATCAGTGTTGCAATGCTAAAAAGTATTCTAATAATTTTAACCATAAAGCTTATTCGCTTATTCAGCATTAGAAATTTTCAAAAGAATAAATGTTAATCGTAGATGAAAATATCAACATCTTAATTTATTCGACCTCTTCGGCCACAATCTATGTGAGAGGACTATCGACACTACTCGTGTGTCGAAACAAACGAGGTTGAACGAGATCTAAACCTCATTCAAGAAAATGGTTTTCAAATGAACTTGATACATCAAGCAGGCTGTTTACAACTTGAATGGTACTTCCCTTATCTTGTGAAGTTATCACATAGCAGGTAATAAGGGCCTGTTATTTAAGTAATCAAGGTACTCAACTTTTAACCACTATATCATCAGATTGAATCATCTTAGCTTATTTTGATTCAGGAAGTTGGACACAGTATCATAAAATCTGTAGCTTAGAGCCGAGCCGCTACGTCTGATACACGTTACTGAGTTACATAAATTTCATATATTATGATGGGACTGTGTTAACATTATGTTCGATTGGAAAATGTTAAAAATAACAGAATAATTACAAACTTAATTTTGTTATACGTCATGTAAACAACTCTAATGGGTATATAAACTAAAGTGTACGGTTATTAAGTACGACAGTAACCTATAAATGGCTCATCAACCAGATTTTATTTTTAGCTATATTGTCTTTTTTTAACATTGAGGACGGTAAAATTAAATATTTTTTTTATTTTTCAATAGTAGGATGATAATACCTAGTGTTGTAAATGCTAATTCTTCTCTGTAAGAAAGAAATTGAAGTCATTAAAAAAACCTGATCAATTATCTTTTTCGATGATGGTTAAGAGGAATTCATAAAATTACTTGTCATGATAACTTCATGATATCAAGTTTTTTAATGTTTGAATTGTACATTATTATTCTCTTTTGCTTTAACTGGTTAAGATTTTTATGTCAATCCAACCATTAATATATAACTTGAGTAGAAGTTGGTTATAAATGTCGCGCCCTACTGTAATTTGTTTTATTCTCCTCAGTTAATTTTTACGGTACATTTTATTGAATGTCAAATCGGTCACATCAGTAAAAGTAAAAAAACCCTATTAGATTGTATAATACAATACTGTAAACAGTAATTAATTAGTTTCTTTTTTTTGAAATTAATTATTACACTTTTAAGATAAACAAAGTCATTGATTTATGTCAGTTATTCAGCTTAGTTACACTGTGCATGATGCGCTAGATTTATCTCGATGGTAACTATGTTTTTTCGTCATTTGGTGGTGATTTCTCACCATTCCATGTTCCAAATAAACAAGAGTGGGTAAAATAACAGTTTGTTAGACCCAATACCTCGGAAATTTTGATTGTTATCAACGTGTTTGGACAGCTTTTATAATATTCAAAATAAATTTTGTATGTATCATTTTCAGCTGTTTCATCGAGATGTTGCAGCAAGAAATGTTGTAGTTACAGAAGGATTTGTTGCAAAATTATGCGATTTCGGTTATGCATGTACCCAAGAGGAATCAAATAATGGATACATGGAAATGGATAAAGTAAATTTATTGATTATTTGTCACTATTGTATTGCTTGTTTTCAATGATGTATAGCTTTCCAGTACATTGGTGTTATATGAAGTTATAACTTGTAGTATAATGACACTAGATACTCATTGATCTTTAAGTCCATTCTTTTGTTGTTTCAGCTTTATTGATCTTCGTAATGAATAGAGATTATTTGTCTACCTAAAGATTTTACCTAAAGAATGATCATTGCATAAAATATTTTTTTCCTTTTGTTGTCTCTAATATTCTTGAGTTTAAGATTAAATATAGAAGCATTTGTACTAAGTATTCTTTGCATGCTCATGAAACCTACGTGTAAATATTTTTAGAATACATTCCAATAACTTAAACCAGTTCAACAGATTTTATGTATCATAAAGTAGTCGACGATGATTGACTTTAAAAGTACTATTGTTTTATTGAACAGAAGATGAAATGGTCATACATACTAGACTGCTTGAATGATGAATCCACTTATCTAGGCTTGATTTTAATATTGTAATTATCCAAAAAATTTGTGTCATTATCAAAAAATCCTATGCTGGTATACATTTATTGATTGTTTTTGGTATTTCAAGATGTTTATAAATATAAGAAATGGTGATTTGATGTTACTAGGTTCATACTTTTCTTTTGACAATATTAAATTGGCGAATGATTTTTAACATGATTATCCAACAAAGTGTAATCAAATAGGACGAAACGCGCGTCCTGGATTCCACTGCTAGCCACTATCCATCTCTGCTTACCATGTAATCAGATAGTTTACCTACCATGATGACGGTAGTTATAAACATAAATATCCAGTGTTTTTGATTGTCATAGTTTTTTGGTGTAACTCTTCAACATTATCCACTTACAACTCTACAGGTGATTAAAACGAGCAATCTTCAGATCTCGTGACACAAGTACAAGATTTTTTCGTAGCATGAAATCACATTAGCCTCTTGTTTTTGATTATTATGAATCATTTGATATGATGATCATAACTCAATAAGTCACTGGTTACAATCTAATATATATATATATATGTATATATATATATATATAATCTCCTAGTTTATATCTTTTTAGCCTGGTATTAATCTTTTCAGAAAGTCAGTTAATATGTATTTTAATCAGGAAATCAAGACAAAAACATTTTATGTTGGTTTTTTATTACGCTATCATCTTTATTAAAACTGTCTGGTTCTAATTTTATATATGATATTTACAGTTTGCTGATTGACTAAACCTAATGTGAAAAATTATATGTATCTTAAGACTTTCAATGGAAAAGACAGGAAGTTATGATAACAAAATAATCAAAGCGGGAAAGACATATTTTAACGGGTACTTACGATATATTTAGATCTTATGGAACTGATGCTTTTTGGCTTTATGAATTATCAAAAGTTCACAAACTAGAGATACTATTACGCCTGGCTTTATAAACTCATCATAGCACCCAGTAAACCGATTAGATTTATTATCATAAGAGGGTTTTGTGGAGATTTTAGTAATTTATTAGTTGAATTCATGAGTCACTTGAAGCTAGACCACCATGCCGACTCAGTGGTGTAGAGGTTAAGCGTTCAAACGCGAGACCGATAGGTCCTGAGTTCGAATCCTGCGGTGCGGGACCGTGGATGTGCACTTCTGAGGAGTCCCACAATAGGACGGAACGGCCGTCCAGTGCTTCCGAGCTTTCTATGGCGGTCTAGCTTCAATTGACTAATGAATTCAACTAATATATTAGAATCATCTTACCAAAAATGTTAAATACTTTTTAAAGTATGTATTTAAGTTTGTAGACGTGAATAAAACGTGTGAACATAACAGATAAAACTATTTTGTTTAGGCATAGCATCCTTATTTGGGAATATTCTACAAATAGAAACTGTCGATTGCATTTCAAAACAGCTGTTAGAAAGAATGATAGGTATACGAAAACTTATAAATAAAACGAAAGAACTATTACTCAAATGCACGATGAACACTAATTTTGCGTCTAACAATGTTTTTACACAAATATATGGAATCACAATAGTTGTACGACAATAGTGTTAATGTATAAGAACTGTTAAATGATTTGATTAACACTCATCCTGTTCCTAAATACACATATGAAGTATGACATGAAAGTAGTATATCTTTTGTGGATATCCTACTTTTTAGTTGGAGAGATGAGTCCATAAATAAGAAATTATTTAGAAAGAATTTATGAACTGGTCAATATATCGATTTCTATAGTTTTACACATCGTGGTTACAAAATAATTTTGACTAAACATCTAAGCTATAGAATCAAAGTATTATATTCTGAGAATAATTGCATGTTACCTCAGCAACTAAACCAGTACTTGCTTACGAACTAAGGATATGTTACCGACGATAGGTTGTTCTGTGCTCATATACTGCCAGTTTAACTGGGTCTGTGGAGCTAGCTACATTTCTCGTGCTCAAAAAGCTTTTGAAAAGAAGTCATTAAATTTATCAAAACCGTCATTCTTTCTTACCTCGGAGATGGTCAACCGTAAACCATAATAGACGAAGCCTTTCCTGCCTTATATCATGTCCTGAATAATCTACCCAAAGAAACAAGATTATTTTTCCACTGCATAAATGAAGCTAACAAGAACAACTTCAAAAAAAACTTTAATTTGCATATCCAAAGAGGTTTAGTCAGATTCTCTATTTAATATGGCCAACAATTGGATCACCTGATATTGACTGACTATGAACTCTTATTATCCGATCCATTGTTTTAATACATAACAGTTTAATTCACATCAGGAACTGATCTTGGTTGGACAACCATTAAAAACCGGAAAAAAAATAACTAGCTGTTATCATCCTAGCCTAGAGCTATCCATTAAGCTATAAAACTTGATAATCTCATTTTTTTAAAAATCTTTCTCATTTATTCACGAACGCTAATTTAGGCTAATCCAATATGATAATCATGAATTTGTAACTGAAGTAGTAGAGCTAAATGATGAAGGCTCAGTGGTCTATCGGTTAGGTGCTCCGGCGCGAAGCTGGTAGGTCCTGGGTTCGGATCCTGCGGGTGCGGGATCGTGGATGCGCACTGCTGAGGGGTCCCATAGTGGGACGAAACGGCCGTCCAGTGTTTCCAGGTTTCCCATGGTGGTCTAGCTTCAATTGACTCATGATTTCAACTATGAAAATATTAAAAACTAAATTGTTCATTCAACTATTTCTTGTTTCTAGTTTTGTCTTAATTACAACTGTGTTTTTTCTTGCTTTTATTTCTTTGTAAAAAGAACAAGTAAACAAATGAATTATTACTCTTATTCTTTGGTTAATTAAAAGATAAGTTAGATGAATGAGTTAGTAATAACTATTATCATTAAAAAAAATCAATTAATGATTATTTATTTTGTTTGTATGAACAGAAAAATTGACGTAGTAATTAACATTTATTACCAAGCAGTACAATATTAAATGAAACTAATTAATTAACTTTTTTTGTATTATAAACAGACAATAAGTTAACGATAATTGAAGTATTGTATTTATTTATTTGTCTAAATGACCAATTAGTATTAAAGTTAAATTGTATGTATTATTGTTACTGTGATATAAAAACTAAGACTATAATGTTGAGGCCTATAAATAAGTGGTTTTGTTTAATGATAATTGGTAAATTAATATGGTTCTATAGTGACTGTTGTATAATTGGACGGTTAATAACATAGAATTATTTGAATGATGAGAGGTATTCAAGGATTAGTCATTTTAAAGACAGTTCAACTTATGAACTTAATTTATCTGAACAGTTGTTTCGTCTTAGTTTAAGTGATGTGAACAGCGAAACAAGAAGCCTTAACAAACTACGGAAGCTATTTTTGGGGACGTTATTTCATCTAATTTAAAGCTTGTATGACTGTAGCATTTACTTTTGCCCCTAGTCTATTCTACAGATCATAAGCTTTCGTTTGATGTATGATTCACTTCCATAGCCCTTTCTGTTCTAAAGCTATTGTAATTTAGACGCAACCTTTTGTACTCTATTTTCTACTCTAATCCCACAGTTTTGGGCATAATTGTATTTTCCTAATTATTATACGTTGTGGTCAGGATAGTAATCTATTTATTCATGTATCTTTTTACACTAATCTGAATTCGGGTACCAGATCGGGAATTCTCATCATATTATCGAAATTTATCAAAGGGACTAATTGCTTTAAATTCGGAATAAAGCGAATAGTGTTCCAGTTGTCTTGTCTTCTCTCTCTCGCGTGCTTGTCAGCCAATCAGGGAAAGAATAGTTTTCGTCCATCTACCCCACACTTCGAACTCACGCATACTAGCCTCAAGGTTGAGCCAGTCAGTCTATCGCGTCAAGGTCTTAATCTACATTAGACAAGTTATCCTCGGCACGAAAGTGGGTAGACAGATCAAGGACGTAACATTAAGACTCAGGAATATACACTCATGATGTGAGAGCAGAATCATCAGGCTTTCACAGATCATATTACCCTCAATTCAGCTAGTTAACCTCTAATGGTTCAGATTTCTAACTGTTAACTAAGACTAGATTCTTAGAGAACAACAAAAATGAATTAAGTCGACGAGGTTATCTATATGCACCAATATGAACGGTTTACTCATGCAAAACGACATTACACTGGTGATGACATCTGATGCAGGTTGAGTAATGGAAAAGTTACAATAATATTGCCTAAAAGTATTGACCGTTGATCTATACGTTGTTTAGTGTTTATCAGGGTTTTCTAAATATTTCTCAAGGTGTTCATGATATTTTTTATTTTAAATAAAACCCCCTTAGTTTGTTTACTTTAACAACCAAAACAGCATAGTCTCCACTTTCAGATAAACGTTCTAATGAGTAGATCACTTTTCATCCAATTTCTCATATGAACGAACATCTTTGACATTTAAAAGTATTAAAAAGTTCAGTATTTTAAATCATTCATTCATTTGCACCTCTCGATAATTGGTAGTATTTTGTGTTCATTTTTATAGAACTTTAATAAATATTCGATAGGATCCTATAATGTCTAAAAAATATCTTAATTTAATTTTATGAAAATTTCTGATTGAACCATTAAATCTTTTTCTATCATAAATTCTCAATTATCTCTTTAGCAAACACGAATACATAATTAACATAATTTAAATTACGCTCTCATTTGAGAGAATGTCTTACTCTTAAACGTTGTCGTTTGTTTTTTTTTTTTTTAAATACTCAATTATAACTACGCTTATACATAATTGAGATCATGAGTTAATTGAAGCTAGACCACCATGTAAAAACCTGGAAGCACTGGACGGCCGTTTCGTCCTATTGTGGGACTCCTCAGCAGTGAATTATATAAAATTACTAAAATCTCCACAAAACCCCCTTCTGATTATACTTATACATGTTTCGGATTTCCATTTTTTTCTTTTTCTCATAAAATCTATTTATTTATATTTCAAAAGTGGGTGTTTAAGTCCTTGAATTTTGTCTCGACCTTTCATACATCACCCATCATCATCATTTTATGTATAGATCACATGGCAACATAGAATATGATCAATATTTGAATGAATTAAATTAACCTGATATAATTGGCTAATTCACTTTCTTATTCTTATTAAAACTAATAAACACTTGAGTGTTAAACATGAAGTAATAATTTATATTGAATTTATTCGTCAATTCATTCTTTATCATTCTATCTTCATGTTTTCCAATGTTTTCATTGTGTGAAATATATTAAATTTCAATGTTTTTGTCATATGTCGTTAATTTGTTTTGTGTTTTTTTAAAGAAAAAAAACAAAACAACAACCCTTTGTCAAAGTTTATGAGTAGATACTTTAGCATTAACTTAAGTAATAAGAAATTATAAGAAAAAGTACGTTTAATATATATATATAACTATTATCATAACATGATGATGAATAACCTTTGGATACCCCGGTATTTATAATGAAGTATGCATTTAAAATAAAAATCTCAAGTGAGCTACATAGTATGTATTTTTTTCAATACATATTCTTGTTTAGTTGAATAGTGAAGCATTTATCAACAATAGAGTACTATATAATAAATTAATTGTAGCTAACAATAGAATCTAAGACATGCATTTCATCCTATTTAGGATTTGTCATCTGGATATACCTGTATCTCTGTGTTGATATCCATATTTTGACTCGAATTTTTAACTAATAATGATATAATAATAGGGTGTTTACTGATTTGTAGACTTGCTCCTAGAGTTGTTATCTCTCAGCTAGTTTAATACAGACCGCTGAATTCTATATCCTTTTTTGTTTGCAAAATATCATAAAAGAGAATATTCAACATTTTTAAGTACTCAAAACTTTCTGACACAATTTAACATTCCATTTTACGTCAGTATTAGTCCTACAAAATACCTGTTTTTGGCCACACTTAAGCATTTTTGTACAAAAAAATAGATATACCGTTTCAGAACTTTTCGATTTTAATGTGCTGAATTATGTAATCGATTTTTTTTGAGTAATTTTGGTCAAAGTCATCAATTTGTTTTTGTTTTTATGTGCTAATTATTGTTTAGTATAAATAGGAAGACAACTAATAGAACACACTTTCATATCACATATCTATAGGAAGTTAATTTCATCCACTAACTCTCTTAATCTTTATAAATATTCTTTGTCTCCGGATAGTCAAAGGTAACTGAAACAATTAATTCTAATGTCATAACTCAAAGTAAATTTCAGTAGGATGGATTTATTTTTCCCTTCTGTTCTTTTTTTAATTATTCTATGGTGTTGCATATTCTACGTCAACTTACATGTATAAGTCACCTGTCATGTTTTGTACACTAGACTGTATAATTTATAAGTTTGAACTAATGGAGATTCGCAGCTCAGATGGATGGTTTCGTAGGTGTTGTATTCTTTGAGTTAGATGGTTTGACTGTGGAACTTTGATTATTATTCTGGACAACATTTTCAGAGCCTACCTTGTGTAAAAGTGAGCTTCTTAGTTATTCCACATTGTCATATCCATTCGTTCTGATGGTATCGTTTTTGACTGACTGTCTTCATAGATTTTGTTACCTCTATTCTTCGATGTATTCACCTGAACTGTCCATGCTCATTGACCTTTGGTCTTGTGATTGATTGACATCTTTAATTATAGGTTCATAGAATGAGTCTATGCCTAATGCTTATTGATTGCCAAGTAATCTGATTATTATGCTTCGAGAAATTCATGAGCACTTTTGGAGTATCCCAGATACAGAATTTTGACGTTTTTGTGGTTATCCATTCGCATTGATTTCAGGGATGGCATAATATTTTGTTTCTTTGCTAATTTATATTCATGATCAAAAGAGGTCTTAATTAACGACAGTATTATCTAATATATAAATACTATTAACATTACCAATTTATCATTTTTAAGTTGTAATACTGCTTGATTATTGAACGGCTATTAGAAAAAAAGTAATTAACTCTGTGTGGTAATGATTGGAAATTGAAAGCTTAGAAACCTCTAAGTAAACAAATAAATAAAGTAATCATAATAACATATTAGGAAGCTTATAATATGAATAAAAAATATTGATCTTTTGAAAATATATAATTTACAAAATTCTATCGAGTTAACATTTTCTTTAAACATTGCATACCATGTGATATTTTTATGTAATAAAGTTCAACTTCTCTCAGTAATTTGACTATATCGTACAGTCTTACTTGGTAACACACCTGTTATTGTTCTAAAATCTATATTGGTCAGAAATGATAAATAATATGTATGGCGCTATTTAAAAAAATTTAATTTCAGTCAGTCACAAGCAACGTAGAATCAAACATATATTATATGAATCGATTCACATTTCCAGACCAATGCACAATAACCAGATGAAGTTGTCAAAATAAGTTACAGATTAATAAACGTAGTTACATTATCACTTGTAGTCGACACGACGACTACACATAGGAAACATGGTTGGAGAAGGAAGAATGAGTTTGTGGAACGAAAACGAGTGTAAAATAATTCAAAATCATAAAAGATCTGAGGAACGGTAGACAAAGGATGAATGCACCTGAACACATGCGACTGATTCTGAACTACGCCAACCGACGTCTCTAATCACTGATTGCAATACTCGTGAGCAATTACCTCAACTAGGTAGTCTACAAATGTCAAGATAGTTCGTTGCAACAGTCATTCACTATGTTTGGTCATTCCTAGTTCTCCTCCTCCAATCTACTACTTCCCATACCAGCAAACGCTATGCATCTAGTTAGGGTAAGGGATGGTTGTGAACAGATATTACAAGTTTTATTTACCCCGACTGATTAAGATTCACTACCTGTTCAACAGATTTGGCGTGTTTTCTGGTATCCTGAATGGAACGTCACTATTTTGCACTGGGTTTTTCCAATCAAGGTGAAGAATGCTTTGATGGAGGTTGTGATTGAATGATGCTATCTTCGAATATTCTGTGTTGTTGAAGATCACACTGTAATCCCATGAAACAGGACTCCCTATTATGAGTTGAGTTGGCTTAGACTAATCCTGAAGTAATATTTTATGTTTAGAGGAAAAAAACAAGTCTCATACATAACTGCATTTTTGATCATTCGTCAAATATGCTTTTCCCTAATGATTGCGTTCCATTGCCATTTTTATCGTTTATTTTAGTAATTACATCAGTTCACATCCTAAATAGATCGTCAATGTTCTGTGGTAATTAATCATACTAATAATAGGGGTTTTGTTAATATTATTTAGGAAAAGCTTTGTAGATTTTCTTGATAAACATGTTCCTAAACAGCCAACATTGTGCTGTTTCCATGTTTCAATTTATTCATCATTGGAAAGTCCGTTGAACAAATTATTTTCAGGCAAAATTATTTGATATTTATCAGCCCGCTGAATACTCGACGGAAACATCGTAGATTTTATTGTTTGTAATTGTTACTTTGAATATTTTTGTTATACTACTGGTGAGTAGATAAAGTATATACTGCTACAATTTCGTTTACAGTTTTTCTAAACAAGATTTTATTTTAGCCTACCATTAAATTTTTAAAGAGAAAATAAGTTGTGGATCATATATTTAGTTCATAAGAGTTCCTAAATGTAATCTTTGATCTTTGTAACGTGTTCCACACTATTAATGTCATCAATGAGTTTTAATTCATTTCGATCATCTGTCTACTTACCTTTCTCCGTCTAATTAAAATGCTATTTAAATTGAATTGGACAGTACTACTTCAGTTTAGATCATTGAAATTTTTATACCATAGAAACTCTCTTCAATATCTCAACAGCCAGATTTCTTGCGTTTCTAATAACTACCAGACACTACAGATACTTGTAAAATGTTTTCACTGTTTATTTATTACTTACCTGTTTTTTAACGTTGTTAACTGTATTATGATTGAAGTTTATCTTATATCCACTGCTCATAGACTATTAATTAGTTATCACTTATGTTACAGTAAATTATTAGACCTAATTCAGTGGATATTTTTTATTTGGTTACTTGAACTTATTAGTTCATCATTTATCCACTTTGATTTTAACAAATGGAATTTATCAAAATTGATGTATATTTTCTCTCATATCAACGAGGAAAATCATTGACAGAAGCATCTATAGCATAGTACTTTGTACATTACCCTATTATATCTTTTATTCATCACAACTGATAACTGATTCAAGCTTAAATATACTTATTCTTTGATTTTTACTGAATAAATGTTATTTGTTTGACTGTTCTATTTGAAGTGTTTACTTTACGATTTGTTAAAGTATCATTTTTATGTTCGAAATATATTTTGTTACGTTACTTCGAATATGATTGTAACTGATATCATTTTCACATTATATATTTAAATACTTGAAATAAAAGGAATACTTAGCAGTAAGATGGATGGCACCAGAGTGTTTGACAACGACGAAACGTTATACTTCAAAATGTGATGTTTGGTCTTACGGGATTCTATTGTGGGAATTATTCAGTTTGGGCAATTCACCATATCCTGGACTAGATAATGGACAGCTAGTCAACTGGTTAGATAATGGGAATCGTAATACTAGACCATACCTATCCACTAATTCAATCTACCAATTGATGTTAGAGTGCTGGTCACAAGATCCCGATAATCGACCAAGATTTTATGACATATGTAACCGAATTGCTGAAATAAAATCCAGTTATGGTGACCTGAAGGAAAACAACGATTCAATAAAGGTAAGTTAATTTTTTCAAATCCATTTGACTTTATAATGAAAATGTTTCTTTGGAGGTATAATATAACTCTGCTTAATATGCGGTAACATTCAGAATTAGGTGTGTGGTTCGATGATGAACTGTGCGTACATTTTACTGTATATTCACTCATTCATTTATAAATTGAGATTATCAGCTTATTTGTTCTCTTTTTCTTTTTACCATCTCATACGTAGGGATACGTTGATTTAATGTTGAAGCACGAAGATTACTTGGAACCGCGACAGTATTTACACTAGGCTAAAAAACCAAATTTCATCCCATAAGATTATAAATTTATGTACAGTTACTATTATTACCATTATTATTATCATTACCATTGTTAACATTATTACTATTCTTTTTATTACGACTACTATTAGTAAGGCTACTATGATTGCAAATAATCTGGTACCCCTTCTATGTTTTTATTGTGTATCTGTTTCACCATATATTTGTATATGTTCTTGTGTCATGTATGTGTATATGTCTTCTTATTTATTCTATTTCTCATATGTAAATGATCACACTTTTCCATAGACTCAAAATATTTGCCAACATATTTTTCTATTCATATTTTGTATAAAACTGATGACTCTTTTCATCTTTAGATATAATTATCTATTATTATTACTATTATTATTATTATTAATTATTCCCAGTTGTCTTTTTTATATGTAAACTTTTTCCAATGTACTTTTTTGTTATACCGATAACATTTACTGGCGAGAGGGGGGGATCAAGCTGGGTTTTTTTTTAAAGCAAAATTATATTATCGCTTTTATGAATACCATATTTTTAAATAAATTAGCATATACAATTTTGTACTACTAATCATTACTATAGTTATTATTATTATAAATATTACAGTTTTCTACTCCAATTTTAATAAGATAAACGTGTTATATTGAAATAAATGTAGTGTCTATTTTATTGAATCATTGACGTTGACTGTTATTTACAGATTTATGTGTCAATTTTATATTTGCTAAAAAATGATTCGTCCATCTGTTAATTTTTCATGGAAAATTTTCAACTGAGGTTTTTGAAATACTACATCGGCCATACTAGTTTATTCCCAGTTTTATTTCTAGAATGAATTTCGAAATCAATCAATATTGACAAATTAAGTGACTTTGGGCTTTTCGAACTTCTAACTACCTAAACAAGTAAGCATATGTAGAAATCCTAGAATCAATAATTCTTCGAACAGGATTGACTTCGTAACTAAGTTGACTGGTGGAAAAGGTACGACTGCGTAAATACGTATTCCTCATGCAACAGCCAAAGCAACGTGAGTTTTACTTACTAAATCCACGAGGCCCACATCGGCAAGTAAAGGTTGAATAGAAAATTTATATGTACCTAAGAAAACAAAATATACCTAGTTAGCGTTACTTCTGAATGAAGAACAGTCTTGAAGTAAAAAGATTCTTGTGAGGTATACACTTCAACTGTTACTAAATAACACACGAAAATGGTAATAAAGATAGTTTTAAGAGAACACATCACATTACTAACGATGTCGTCCTTGCTATGTTGTAATGCTGTCGAGCTACTATACACTTCTATCAATTTCTTCGATGCAAGCTGAACTTAGTTTTGGTACTAATTCATTTAGAATGACTGTCACAGTTTCCGTTGATTATCCACAAGAACCAATAAGTCGTTAAATAGTTTTATATATTTGGCAGTAACCTCTGTATTTGTGGTTCGCGTTTGTTATCTGTGATCAAGAAATATAAACCAGAAGACTCTCAAACTGACGAGATCTATCGAGTCAGTTACATATTTGTTTGTTTCATAAACAAACGTTACTTAGACAGTCACCTGATAAAGCCTTTGTACTCCGTTTTAAAAACTGGAGGTGTAAAGGCTTCGATAACGTAAGACTCCCCATTGAGTAAAAGGCGAATGGGGTGAGGTAATATTTGTTCTCAACTAGATTTCCATCATACCTTTACATATATATATATATATATATATATATATAT
>NC_031495.1:19684301-19696409 GCF_000237925.1 Schistosoma mansoni
TAATCAACTAGCTACCGCCTCATCGCTAATGAATATAAGAATTTCCCAAACTGATTAATTGATTGACCAGAAAAATGTGTTGATTCACCTACTGGATGTATTTATTTTCATCTCATGTTAGTGGATAATTAATTTCCATATGAAATTTGAAGATGTTAACCATAAAACAATAAGATTAATTAGATAAGCATTAAAAACTAAAGAGTCTTAGTTGCATCATTAAACAAAAAGCGTTCGTTTACTCTTCAAAATAGTTAATTAGTAAGGTCGTGTAATTTCACTTCGTCTTTATTCAGGACTCCAATTTATAAGTCTCTTTTGGTATGTGTACATCCTATGTGGATGCTTCGATATCGCCTTCTAAATCACACAGTTTTCTAGTATATTCGGATTGTGGCTAATAGTGGAATCTAGGACATGCACTAATTCCTATTCAGGATTCCTCAGCCAAACACACCTGTACTCCAGTGCCGTTGTTCATACATTAGCTCCTTACCAACTCAGATTATTCCGAGGCACCAAGATTTGAACTCGTAACTTTTGACACAGTCTCATGAGAGCTATTAACGAACAATGGGAAACACACACTTTAAGTAAATTGAATCAGGTTTCCTGGATATCATGGCTAAACTTATTGGTCAGCTACTAACTTATATGATAATAATTTAAGAACGTTCATTAGTTCCTTAAGTCCATGGCATATCCAAATCTGAGTCTATTCCACTGTGAATAATACCTTTGAAGAAGCTTAATGTTTATCATCGAGTATCACAATCTAGTTAACTGTAGCGTTCTTACTTTCAAAGTATTTAAATAAGATGTCAACTTGACACCTTGCGCATGTTTGCTGAAATCAGTGTTTTTCATTTTGTTTTGGCGTTCCTGTTGTTAATTTCTTGATAACGAAATAGTTGTCAAGAAATAACTGACATATTCCAATATTTATGAAATCATATTCGTTTTGTATTCGCGTCTCTTTCTTGTGTATATAAGTTTGTAACGCTAAACTTTGTTGTCCTTCTTTCTTCTATCCAACTAGCACTGATCACGATTTCGATAATTGCTGAGTGGTCAACACCAATGAACAAAGACAGCTTACTAAAATTACTAAAACCACGTGATGGATCGAGAGTGATCCTGCGTAAATTTGCCAAAAACATCTGTATCTGTATGCATCTGAATGGAACAGTTTATACAGAGGTATGTAACTTTTTAACTATGAAGTTACCTCAATACATTTTGACAATTTAAGACCCATTGACCTTGGACAGATATCTGCATCAATTGTCATGAAAATATTGAACAAAATAAACAACGTTTTTAACTTACTGATCCCAATTGGATAAATACTATAAACAGAAAGGCAATCAGTGCTATCCTATTTTTATTTAGCTTCTTAGTCACGCTATTCAGCTGCATGGTCGGATTTCAACAGTTCACGAATAGTGTTGAACATCCTTGGTAGGCTTTTTCCTACTCTTGCTTTAGTCTATTTAATGGGCTGTAAACTTTCAACAGCGTTTCGGAAGATTCATGTGGGAGCAAGTGACTAATGAGCATTGAGTTGAGTCATCATTTATTGACGAATTCGTGAAGCCTAAATTCGTTTGACGATTGAGTATAGGTTGAAAAGTGTCAATAATCTGATTCTATATCGATCATTAATTGTCATCGTGTCCCCCTGAGATATATGAAGGTCATTTGTTCACACCTGTACTTGTGCTGGTGTTGGCACAGTAGTTCTAATCTTTTGTAAAAATCATTCCAGTACACAAAAGCAGTACAGTTATGTGGTTTGTCTTTCTGTTTCGCACCAATCTATCAAGGCTAATGTAAATTTACAAATGTTCAATTCACTTGACTACCTCATCTACTACTTCGCTGAATCGATCCGCTTCGTTCATTCGTAGATTACCATCTCATTCTTATAAAGGGCAACACAATTGCGAGTCGTTATTTGGGTATTCAAATGTGAATCTCAAAAGACTCTGGATTCAATCAGTCTACTCTTCCAACTGGATTACATATTCTTTATACTCTCGACGTTCACCGGATATCCGATTAAGTTATCGATTCCAGAAAAACTGATAAGGGTGAGCCAGTCATAATGAGTAGTATTTATTATTCTCAGGTCTGATAAAAATGCTTGATAAAACTCCTGAAGACTTGACAAAAACAATAGAAGGTAGAAGAATTTGAAATAGTTTCTTAATTTAAATATTTACACACAGCCATATAATGAGAAGTTGTTTATGTCATGTACATTTACTCATCATTTGTTGTCTTCTTTACACAGCGTATCATTAACCAGACACTAACCGATAACTGTGAATGGCACCTCAGAGTATCAAGGCATGGGATAGGCTTTGAACACCAACTAACTGAAGACGATATCACCGATGAATCTCAACAACACTCCCTTCTTAATCCATCTAATAACGCAAAAATCTATGATGGAAGGTCTCCAACGTTAAATGTAATTGATGAGAAATCCTATACAATAGCTTCCGGTTGGACTCATCAACTATGGCAACCTGAAGCGACGTGGCAAGTTTATGGATTCCAGCCAAAAGGATTACTAGCTGTTATTGAAAAACAAAGAAACTCTTCAGGTTTTCAACGTTTCGTTTCAATGGATAAAGAAAGTTTCAACCAATCGGACGTAAATAACACCTCAACAATATCTCCATCATCTTCAAGTAATACTGTGAAAATAGGTTCACAAAAAATGTTAGTTTTAGAAGCGCCTGCCTATTACTTCAACACATTGCATCATAAAGCAAAACTTAAGCATTGTAGCATGCTGAAAAGCAAACTTGTGAAACTCGTACAAACGGAATTACTTATGAGTCTACAAACCCTAGATAAATATAGGCAAGCATTTCAGAAATTCACGCTTCTTATTTACAAACATTCAATGACTAATCATAAGTATAATATTAATAAGGTAGCATCAAATACTGTAGCGGAACTACTAGATCAGTGGTTGATGCTTCTGGACTATAAATGGCGCCAAACAATTAGATTAACCTACAAAGCAGATTCAGTATCCAATTACCAAGTGGATAATTGTTCGTTGAGTTTCAAATCATCGTTCGAAATAAACACTGTTGGTAATGATAGTGATGATAGAATACTAGTTAAATTTTATGAAACGCAACTGAAAACAAAGATATATTATGATCTATTTGAAATTGTACAGGATATAGTCCAGTGGACTGACGAACAAAAACAGCATTGGTTACAGAACCCACGGGTTATAAAATTATTTCATTACTTACATATCAAATGTCCATCGTCAAAAAGGTTGAGGCAAGCCTCATTTATATTAAGACGATATCTACCAAATTACTCGCCAGAAGTCATTCATCCCAAGAATAATTTTCATTTTGGTCTCATGGGTAGCTTGGAACCGGAAACATTTAAAAAGTTTTTAGCGCACGACATTAAATCAGCTAACAAACTAATTGACCGGGCTGTTTATATGAAATTTGAAGAATATTATTTTTGGCCGATATTACGACATGTAAATACAAAAGCGATCATGGAACATTCGATTTTCTTCGAAAATGATGTACGCAACGAAATTAAACAAATGCCTTCGAATAGTATGTGCTATAGGCTATTTATGAGGAACTGGAAATTTTATAGAGAAAATGATTCATCTAGATCATGTTTAAAATAATACCACTTCCTTGACATACAATTACAATCATATCAAACGACAACTCCTACTACTACATAGTAGTATAAATCTCTTCACTAAAGTTACAGACTTTTAGTGAATTATTTGGTTGTTCATTGTTATCGCAAGTATCATTTTCATAGTACTTAACCCACTTAATACATTTCAATCAGTTGTTTCTTTATTTGAGAATGAACTGTAATGCATTTAAAACGATGATCATTTTTATTGTGTTTAATATTACTACTATTATGACCACCACCAGGACTATTAATATAATGTTGGACAAGGACGTTTACAATTGATACTCTATTAACATATACACAATTTCTTCGTATTCAATTTTATTCGTATACAAGTACTGTTTCGTCAGTAATGTTTGAGCTGAGCACTAACCAAATGTAAATGGTCGTTAACTTTAATTGTGAATGACAATGATGAACAAGTCAATATTACAAGGCTATTCTAAAGTGAAAGAAAATAACATATACGTGCGCATCCTTTTGTATATTTAAACACATGTATATATAATACATACATATATCTACAAATTATACAAATAAATATGTATAATGTTATTATTTAAAACAATCTCTTTTGCAATTATTCAATGAATACTTGAACAGTGATACTTTATAGTGCTACATTCATGATGATGTTGTGAAACTAAAAATAAATAGGAATATAAATCGAAATAGATATCCAAACTTTCCCACCTGATTGTTATGTGTTTTCGTTTTAATTGCCTTCATTTTCTACTACAACTACTATCCCTTGATTATGTTTGTAATACGCAATTATACATAAACATACACGTATACTAATACACACGCAGACAGATACAAATGAATAAGTACACTTACACTTATTGTATACACTTATGAATTACCAATGTTCCTTCTTCTTATTGTTAATAATAAGTGAGAACAAAAACATTTGATGGATGAAAATTTATTGGACTTTTTGATGAGCACCAGATTATTGAACACTTATTTAGAACCTTTCTTGTCTGAAAAGTTGTCTATGATATACATTCGTGGCTACCTAAATTTTAGTGGTGATAAATTCTTTGTGTGTTGGATAACTTAGTTGGTAAGATTTCATTATCATCGTGGACAATAATATCAGTGTTACGTTCTTCGATTGCCCGATCACACACATATATACACACTCCCCATACCAACCCCAGTCTGGTATAAGAGTAAGAAGACTAGGAATGTGTGGGAAGTACTAACTGACGATCGAATCAAAGTGGACACGACTCATAAGAACGCGCATACGTGTCTCTCAGGTACTTGAGGCATAAGTAGCTTCAATCAACAGTGTGTCTCCTTCCGCATCTCTTACCTATTGTTTGACCTTGAGCTAGCACGTGCACACAGGAACGCAATATTTCTGGACTAGCCCACCTCATCAGTCAGGCGTTGACTTTGAAGTATCAGTTTGAGTTGCAAAGCTTCCCTACTACCTCATGGATATTTAACGTTGGTAATACGTTATCTATTATATAATGGAATTATCTTTATAAACTGTTGCTCTACATCTAATAACTTTGACTGAGTAACGCTATTGATTATTGAACTGACTTATTGAGACATGTAACATTCGTAGCGTCAGAATGATTCCACATGACCGTTTGTTTTTCGTAGTGTTAGTCTCCTATGATTGAATATGGACCCATTTACATTAGATAAAGAACATGTAAAATCTGACTCAGTAAAGCCGAAAACTTTTATACAATATTCATTTATAGGAACGAATGATAACCAGCCTTTGTCAGACGCATAAAATAGATTCTGTTTAATTTAAGAATAAGTTGTTGTTTTTTTACCTGAAATCATATTTCACCCGACTGTTCACAACAGATCTAATAGGGGTTTACGTGAATCAGTATATGGAGAATTGTAAACTAATACAAAACGAGTATTCACACTGACCAGTCGTATGATCTATATCACGATTTGGAGCTTCATCTTCACACTTGGCTGTCAATATACGATCAAACGTTCAGACCCTGTTATAATCAATTCTGTCCAGTTAACCGAATTTCAATGTGTCCTTGTGTGATTGGTGCAAATGATCTCAAATATGATAGACTGGCCTGGACAAGTATAGCGAATACAATGAAGCGTAGTTTCGTCCAGACTAACCTTTATGATTCAGTCACTTGTGTGACGTTTATGAGAATTCTAACAGTATAAAAGGCCTACATTTAAAAGATTCACCAATTTTATGAATATTGCTAATGCTGAAGTATATGGAGCTTGCAGCTGATTTTGAGGAAATTATCCGACACGAAGGCAGACAGGGTCGACAAACGAAATCCTACCTTAATATTGGAAAAATGGTTGACAATGCGTTACACTCTGACGTTTATGTGTAAAGACTATATTAGCCACAACAGCATGCTTTTCATTTTTTAATAAACTGAATTATTATTGCGTTACTTATTTTCGCTTGTTTAAACTTTGCGAAGTAAAAAACACCATCTTATTCAGCCTTGGTTAACTATGTCTTCATGTTGACTGTAAATCCGAAGGGTGGACAACAGTTTAACGATAATTACGAATTAAAAATATAATTCGCATGCTAAATACAGGTTTACGTATTAGGCTTTGAATCTCATTGTGCGCATGAAGACTAATTATATTGCCCATCTAGACAAACTTAAGTGCGTAGAGCAATGTCTGGATTTTCTTTCGAGATCACACTATTAAGTGAATTGGTGCAAGGACAGAAACACAACGCCAAATGCTTGGGATCTCCCTCGTGGAAGAAATTAGTAAACTACAAGCACTTGATCATAGATGCTTTCAAATCGTTGTTCGCATTTGGTGGAACAATCGAGTGAGCCACGCCGCGGTTACCGGACAAAAGTGACAAACTCGTTAGTGGGACTGGGATGTACAATGCATACGCAAAACAACCGCCTACCTTAGCCGGATCAGGGATAGATTAGAAGAAAACCAGGGGGAGCCAATTCAAGACACCTCACCGGTCTATAAAGTCAGTGTCCGTCGGACTGCACTATTGTGTTAGGTGCGAACTACCTAGTCCGGGTTCGTGGGCTAACTTTTCGGAAGCATTTGGTGATTATAGTGTCTAATGAAAACACGTTAAATCCATACAACTGAATACTCATTCCGACGGAGCATGTGACTACCAAATCCATTACTTCAGTTCTATTGGTTGACTTCTGCTCAGTTGTGTAATTAGTTTGAATGCTTTACATGTGAGTCCTTCTAATATACCAGTGTTCAGTTGTCCGTCTTTATTATTTATTTATTTATTTATACACATAAATATTGGTACAAGGAAGCACAAGATACATATGCGCCGCACAAATCAAATGAGATTTATGTGAGGGTTGTGATACTGCCCAGGTGCCCAAACTGAAACAGGTGGTTTTCTTAGGGGGCCACACCCGGAGCCTTCGACCTAAAGGTCTGATCCATAAGGCAGTGGAGCATCGTGAGTCGATGCAGTCCCATGGTAGCCGATGACCAATGATTGATTCACACGCCATTTGTTCCCTCAGAATACTGGAGCTCATGTGCACCATTGGTTTGGAATCAGGGTTTTCCAACTCCCCTATGTGGACTTTCCGTGTCCACCAACCCGGTTAAAGCGCCGGACATTCGCTTTTCGTCCTCTCAATTTCGTAAACAACAGTAATGCCACGAGAAGGCAGTGAGTAGGACTTCCCTGGCAGAGGCTATATTACGCATGGCCATGTGAGAGTATTTCGAGAGGGAGAGCGGACTCTCCCCACTCTCGGCCATACCAGGGCATTTGGGGGCCCGTCTACCTATCTGTTAATTACATTTCATCACTATATTGATCTATAAATATTTGCGACATGCTGATGAGCAATTGAGAATCCAGACAATTTGGACTCATTTCAATTCACTGCAGATTAGATCAGTTTAATGCAATCGTGGATTTATTTCATCCTAATCCCGATACTATTGTTATTTCAGTCCAGCTGTGTTCATTAAATCTTATCATACTTTCATCGTTTATTATAACTGTACCTGTCAGTTAATTCAATTACTTGAATATACATTCAGGGCCATTCGTATTTGAGTTCTTACTTAATCCATTCGTCCTCGGTCATCGAATTGAAGATAACGAATATAACTGTGATACAGCTCAGAATCCGTCAAAGCGCAGCTGCATTCAATATTTATCTTCTCCTACATCCTCAGCTTCGATATTGTAAGTCAACCAAAGAAATTCACCAATTATCGCTATCCACTCAATTTTAAACAAATGCTTACCTTGGCTGAAACTATATCGATTCACCGCAATATTTTTTATTTCGTTCACAAGATGGAGAAATATTTTCACTGGTAGTATTTAATTTTCCGTTTAAGCGACTGATATTATCGTAGTTTCTCCAATTACATTTATGGGATTCATGGTATGTACCTCAACCCAAAAGAAATGAGTCTGACAGAATAAATAACAAGCTTAGAATCATGCAAATACTTTGTTTTTAAAGTGTTATGGAAGATATTTAGCTGAAACATACATTATTCACAAAAATGCGCTGCAGTCGTTTAGGCATAAGAATAAATTACATTGAAATCACTAACTGGATAAGTCAGACAGACGATACTGTTGAAGTTTTGCTTTTTCTAGCAGTATTTCTTCGGCTGATAACTCATTTTGTTTAGTTTGACAAAGCTGACCAATGTTTCTTACAATTTCATTGGGTGTCTTTAAAATCGTTTGATTATATAGGGGTTCGTAAAACGGATGCCACATGCCTTGAATTGAAGGGCGTTTAGTTGACCAGTATTTATATATTGGAAAAATATTCACCCCAGAACGAGTACGTAAGAAATTGATCCAGTTAGCTATTTCTTCACAAGTCATATCTTTTGCACGTACATACTGCCAGTTGCCACATACTAAAACAATAATAATAATAATTCGTAAATATTCAGACCTACGATACTCAGCAACTAGAAGAGGAGGTCTATTTCTTCGTGGCTTTACATAGATAGCAGTTGCTGGATTATCTCGAGCAAAGTCCACTAAGTGATTTTCAATATAATCCCTGTGTAAAAATTATTAATAGTAATAGTAGGAAGAAAATACAAAATATTTTCACATAAATGGTAAAAGTTATGGGTCGAAAAATTTGGCAGTGCGCATACTTCATGTACTAGTTACATCCAGATATGAATACCGAAACCTTAGTATGAAAGGATTCTAGAAGTGATTGTTAAAGTATTTATTAACCACAAAACACAAAGGTTATTGCGCTATCAAATCCTTAATGACTTCATTGGTCTTCTCGTGGCGGGGGTGTTGTTTACGAAATTGAGAGGACGAAAAGCGAATGTCCGGCGCTTTAACCGGGTTGGTGGACACGGAAAGTCCACATAGGGGAGTTGGAAAACCCTGATTCCAAACCAATGGTGCACATGAGCTCCAGTATTCTGAGGGAACAAATGGCGTGTGAATCAATCATTGGTCATCGGCTACCATGGGACTGCATCGACTCACGATGCTCCACTGCCTTATGGATCAGACCTTTAGGTCGAAGGCTCCGGGTGTGGCCCCCTAAGAAAACCACCTGTTTCAGTTTGGGCACCTGGGCAGTATCACAACCCTCACATAAATCTCATTTGATTTGTGCGGCACATATGTATCTTGTGCTTCCTTTTGTGCGGCACATATGTATCTTGTGCTTCCTTGTACCAATATTTATGCGTTTAAATAAATAAATTATTGGTCGAAACTATAAACGGTTAGCTTGAAATTACGGGGTTCTCGAACGAATGGACGGAGAAGTTTTGGTCGATTCAAATACCACTAGTGGTTTACAAACCGGACACTTGTAGTTGAACCAATGAACTAAATAGGTGGAATGAGGTCAATACAGACTTATTACTCAAGAAAGCTACAGGCAATCTACTACCCAGAGTGAATCCAATATCCATTGGCCATCTGAAATAATTAGGAATGAAGCCTGCCAACAGTACTTAACAACCTTAGTATTCAAAGTTTATTTCACGAGGCCATGCACTGAAAGTCTGTTTTTTACTTGATGTTTAGTTTGATATTATTTTTAAATTACATAACTATGTCACCCATGTGCAAGAGATCAATGCAGAGTGAGTACTATTACCCCTAGTGATCAATAAAACACCGACTAATCAACTGATGATATAAAATAAAGAGTTAGTAGCATACCTGACACCTTGACTATCTCGTCGAAATTTACAGCACTTTAGTGTTATTCGCTGTAATTGAGGAACAAATCGTTGAGTTGTAGTTCCATAAACAGCATGTAGTATGGCTCTTGGTAAGACGTTACCAGACATGTAAAGTGATTTTAAGATCTATTTACTGATTAATTTCCGATACTGAGAGTTTTCGTTTTTTTGCTTTGTACTAGAAAATTAAAAAGATATGCCGATTAAAGTATAATTTCTACTCAATACAAAAATACTTGAACCAAACAGAAGGCCCATAAGAAAATAAGAGAAAGCTAGGCAATGAAACTGGAAAAGTGGTGAGAACCACGAAATTCTCTGATAATACTTGAAGTCGAACATATAGATAAGGAATGAATTGAGGTATTCGTTTAAATCATTATCGAGTTTCGGATCCTTTTCGAATTTCAGCATCTGAGAACATCAAAATTTTGAATAGGTTATTAAATCATGAATTTAATTGACACCAACTGATTCACGTTGGCGTGACACTTATCAATAATGGATTAGCAGAAACAGATAGGTCCTAGTTTCTGTCCAGCTTCCAATTTATTGCAAGCTTTTTTACCTGTTCATCGTTTCTCTATTCAGGTGAAGATGAGTCCCCTGCATAAACTCATCACGCCAAGATCATCTACGATGGGACTACTCGTATTCGCAAATAGGTAGTGCCAAATAAAAACTACTTTAAAACTGATACCTCAAGTAGATGGGAGTAATACACGTAGCGTTTACACTAAGCTGTAGTCTTAGAGCGAACAACACTGAATTTAAAAGGTATGAGTTACGTAGTTGAACGGAGAATGGACATGATACTTAGATATATCAAAAGGCATCCTCAAATATCCTGGTTGAATGGCAGGAATACGAAAAGTATGATTCAGTTCCTACCTTTAAATATGAACATTCACATAAGCACGTATGACAACTATCGAGAAAAAGCCTATGATCAGAAGTGGGTTAATCAGTATTTGTGACTATAAGTTTCAGTTTGGAAAGGACAGGAGGCTTAATGGCCTGTGTTAGTCCTGGCAATGATGGTCTCTCAGTTGATCCAACTTTCTTTTGAGAGAGTCGACGGATGAAGCCTCAACCACGCGCTGAGGTAATGAATTCCACTCGTCGATGGGAAAGTCGATAGTCAGCTGGCAAGTAATTCGTCCTGGGCTTGTGAACTTTTTTGGAGACTATTTATAGGTACGGAAACCTGGAATCCAGACAAGTAAATAGCAAGGACTTGAAGAAAGAGATGGGAGAAAACAGTCAGCGAAGAGAAAAAGTAATGAATGATTAAGGAAGATTTCCGTATAAAAGAACTACTTTAACACCAACAAAATCTCATAAAAAATGATATGCTTACGAAATAGTCATTCTTTCAAATACAAGCTTTCTTCAGTTTGCTTAGTTTCGGATTTAATACTTTTGTACAGTTAGATACAGGAATGTAAAGTAAAATACTGCATAGACCCTTAATTGACTCGCTACTGAGTCCTGAGAAACTGGTCACCAGGTTGACTTTTGTACGTTTTTTAAAAAAGTGTGCAGTGAAAAATTTAGGTACAAAAGTAGTAGAATTACTGAAGTAAAAAAACATGGGTCTAAGTAATATATGGTTCTATATGCCAAAACCTACCCTAACTAAATGCTCAGAGTGTAAAGAAAGACGTACGAAATAAGCAAATTGTGAAGAGCTATATATATAAACCGTTATATCTAGTCAAACAGTGTATAATGAAAACCAACATCATGTACAACCATACGGCTCAAGAAAGCATCTGCTAACACATTGTAACGCAAATACTCGAAAACTTTCCGTTGACTGTCAAATGGTTCAAATGGTTGAGGACGGAATAGAAGAAGCTTTCGCTTAACGGGCTTCCGTGTCTAGTAGCAGAGGACAAAACCATCGACCTTTCGGTGCAACGGTTAGGTTCACGCAAGCGTAGTGAAACCATTCGAAGGGGCAGTCTGGGGCGTCGCATGCTATCATGTCACCATAACTCACATCTCGGCATATGCAGTAACGCTTGTAATCTTCATCATCATCTGGTGGGTCAGTAGAATCTTCTGGTTTCGGATTTCCACTAAATTCATACGTCTGGTCGTCAAATCCATGCTCCAGCGTTGCATTGACACTAGAATTGGGTGAATCATCGAGCTTTCCGAACTCATCAACCGTAAGGTCACATGCTA
>NC_031495.1:19696609-19708569 GCF_000237925.1 Schistosoma mansoni
TCACAACCCTTGTGAGACCGGAGGACGGATACGAGCACTTCTATGCTGCACCGACTTACTTTTGTACCCCCCAAAGTGCATGTAGACACACTTTGCCGCGTTGATAGGCATCAGCTACTTCTTTATGCCAGTTAATCGCAATATTTAAATCTCCATGAAAGTGCGCATACATCTGAGTCTCCCATTAATTCTCACAAGATTTTTACATTGTTTGTGTATTATAACGTCAGGGACTCAACTATACTTGGGAGATCATATACATACAGTATAAACAGTAAAGGACCTAAGACGTACTCCACTAAGTACTAGTCTTCAGGTGAAACACTTTGAATTGATTCTTACTTTCCGTCTACTACCTATAAGGAAATCTCTAAGCCAAATTAGGAGAGGTCCGATGATGACTAGATTTTCCAGCTTCATTAGCAGTCTATTTGTTGGCACCTTTTCAAATTCTTTGCAGAAGTCTATACAGACAGCATCCACTGATTTTCCCTTGTCTAGAGCCTCTATCCATTGCTCCCTTGCTATAAGGAGCTTCGTTGTGTATGATGAACACTTTCTAAAACAATGTTGTTCGCTGTTGTTGGTTTCCACAGAAGTCATTATGGTCTTTTTGACTATTCTTTCCAGTGTTTTAACTACAACACTGGTGAGGCTGACAGGTCTCTAGTTTGATGGAAGTTATTTTGGTCCTGTTTTATGTATGGGAGTGACGATTGCATCCTTCCAGTCCATAGGTGACACACCTTGTTCAAGTGACATGTCGAATTTCACAGTCGGTGGGGCTGAGATATATTGTGCAACATGTCTCAGGATTTTGGGGTGTAGTTCATCCTGTCCTGTCGACGTTTCCATGTCTGAGGTGCTAAGAGCTTTAAGTACATTATCTTGATCAAAGTCCACGGTGAGCAGATGGCTTGTTAACTTTGAATTTGGGTCTAGTTCCTCGTCTAGAAGAGACTTCTTAGTGAAAACTGCCCCAAAATAGTTTGCCATAGCCTATGCTTTTTCTTGATCGTCTTCTATCAATTCAAATTCACTCCCTTCCTTAATTAGGCTAGGAATCCACCGCTACATCCTTGTTCTGTAATTTATGTATGAGACTTGTCTCTTAGGTTGTTTGAGTGCAAATTGTGCCAACTGTATTTGATATTTCCTCTCACATTCCCGGATTTTAATTATTCATTCGTTTCTTAGCGATGTGTAAAGTTTCATAGTAATTGCTGTGCCAAGACTGATGGCAACGTTCCGACATTTCTTCTTTTGCCTTAGTAAATGTCAAATATCTCGCCTAACCAGAGATTGCAGTGCTTCTTCTTCTTTGGGACTGTCCAGGGTATACGTGATTAAGTTGTCCAATCGCATAACTGCTTGAAGTGATTCCATGTCTCTTTTACTGATGCCCCTGAATCGATTTTCTGGTTTCCAGTCGATACTGAAGAGTTTATTACTTCCATGTTTGCCTTCCATATGTTAGGACCGGCCGGTGCAACCGTTTGACATACCATCTCGGCCATGAATTTGAATAAGATGACTGCATGATCGCTTCTCCTTAAAGGTGGTAGAAAGGTCATTTTGCTGACGTCATCACAGTGCGTGAAGACTGAGTCCAAGAGGGACGACGAGCTTTGCAAGTCATATCTGGTGGGATTTCTAACGTGTTGGAATAAAGCTAGTGCAACTAAGGTTTCTGACAGTTTGCAATCAAATGACGTTGTCGATGACCATACTTCTAATTTTATCCAGTTTGTATATGGTGCATGAAAGTCGCCTATAATAAGGCTATCACCCCTGTTTCACCAGGACTTCAGTTTGCTTACGAGGAAGTCACCCACTATACATTCTGGACTGCGATGTACTACAACTAATTCAATGTCTTGCCGTCTACATTTCAGCCTGCAAAGCACCAGTTCACTGAGCCATGTGCCACTGTCTCAATAGCTCGTATGATTAAGGTACTTTTCGAGGACAGAATAACCCCGCCTCCCCTACGGGTTGGTCTATCATCCTTACTGGATAAAATATCAAGCAAATCAATGTCATTATCAAACACTTATGGTGTCAACCATGTTTCTAAGGCAGCAATAACATCCGGTTTTTCTTTATCCACCACTGTCTTGAGCTCTGCCGTTTTATTTCATAGGCTGCGAACATTTGTGTAGCACACCTATAGATTTGTGGAGAACCTTCCCTCACCACGCAGAGTGGTTTGGGAATGGTTTTGCTCCGAACTATTACAATTTGAAAACCCTTAATGACGGGGTTTCCTTTACGGTTTCGGCGGCACTCATTTGTTTCTACTTCTGCAGATCGTCTCAATACGGTCAACCAGGCTGAGACCCTCACGGAATTATATTAGGAATCCAATCAGTTTGCGTGAGTTTGCCAGTATCAGGTTTCTTTCTTCAACGGAAACAAAGGTAATCTTCAAAAACCGGCTTTTCTGAGCACCTTCAGAATCCACCTTTTGTTCTATTCTATAAAGCTAACAGATGCTAACTCCTGAAACTGTTTCCGAGAGCGGGCTGCTTATTAAAGACTTAATGTGACTGAGGTCGTGCTCAAATCTAGCCTTTGGTTTGTAGCGGTAAACAAATCCCCAAAATCAATAGTCCCGTAAGTGTTCGACATTGGATGCTGACCACATTAATTTTAATGGACTCACCTAGCTGAAGGCACTCGGTCATGCATCCGCACCAGATCACGAGTGGGAACTCCTTGTTAAACTTGTCCTGCGATCACTAGCCAGCTTAGATTAGTCACTTCTCGATACATTGATAACCTATCAAATATACCTTCTAACCTCCTCGCTTCTGACTTTTGGTTTCACTGGGTGGGCACGATTCAATTAAAGGTGTTGCTGGTTAAAATGTTGCCAAACTACAAATACCTGTGGCATGCTCAGGTTCATTCTCGAAAGATTGTCTTGATTTATAAAAAATGAGTGACCTATCAACAAGGTCCGTCTTAACGCGTTGTGGAATTTCATTCATGAAATCATCTCTTCCCTGCAATCCGATTCTGATTTGGCGTCCAATGCAGATCTGCGTTGTTTTGCGTTGATATGTGATTCCGGAACTGAAACCGCAGATTCCCATACCTTAGTACTGTCATTAGTTTGGTTCCTACCTGTAAGTATTAGTGATACATTAATTCTGAACGTCAAGCTCGATTGTCAAAAGACTCTTCTGTTCCGTCCACAACCATTTGCCACCAAATGAAAATTATCTTACAGCTGGTCAATTTGAGAACCTGTACCGAGATGGTTCAAGCGACTTCCCAGGAGTCTTTTAAGAGGAAACTTGACTTATTCCTAAGGACTAATGATAACATATTATTATGATTTACCAAATTCTTTTTTCCCACTATTATCGTTAATATACCTAGGTTCTTGCCTGGAGGTATTGGTGATCCACTGCTACTAGACACGGAAGCAATAGATAGAGGCTCTAGACAAGGGAAAATCAGTGGATGCTGTCTGTATAGACTTCTGCAAAGAATTTGAAAAGGTGCCAACAAATAGACTGCTAATGAAGCTGGAAAATCTAGTCATCATCGGACCTCTCCTAATTTGGCTTAGAGATTTCCTTATAGGTAGTAGACGGAAAGTAAGAATCAATTCAAAGTGTTTCACCTGAAGACTAGTACTTAGTGGAGTACGTCTTAGGTCCTTTACTGTTTATACTGTATGTATATGATCTCCCAAGTATAGTTGAGTCCCTGACGTTATAATACACAAACAATGTAAAAATCTTGTGAGAATTAATGGGAGACTCAGATGTATGCGCACTTCATGGAGATTTAAATATTGCGATTAACTGGCATAAAGAGTAGCTGATGCCTATCAACGCGGCAAAGTGTGTCTACATGCACTTTGGGGGTACAAAAGTAAGTCGGTGCAGCATAGAAGTGCTCGTATCCGTCGTCCGGTCTCACAAGGGTTGTGAAGTGATAATGAGTAATGATCTTAAGACCATGGCCCATTGCTGGGAGGTCGCAGCTAAGGAGTTTGGAACCCTGTGGGCTTTAGGACGGACATTCACCGAGTTAGATACTACCATGTTCACTACGATATAAACAACCCTAATGAGAATTAAGCCTGAGAACTGCATTCAGGCTGCAAGCTCCTGACTCTGATATCTTGGAAGAAATACAGAGGGCAGCTACCCGTGCAGTTCCAGGACTCCGCTGTTTGCAAAGCTGGACCTCTTTAATCTGTTCTATCGCAGATACTAGGAAATGGTTTTGGAGCGAATATATTTTCTCTTTTTCTTCCCACTAGGTCAGGACATCTCAGAGGACATAGCAGGCGGGTAGAAAATTCAAGAACGGATAAAATACCCTTGACACACAGGCTTTCATGCCTACTCATCAATTCTTTGAACCTGCTACCCGAAGCAGTGGTGTCCGCACCCTCAATTGACTCATTCAAGAGAAGACTAGACAATCAAAGACGCATACCAGAAAAGGGATAACACGGGCCGAAGGTCTTCTGTCCTTACCTCACAAATCTGGATCTGAACCAGAAGTAAGAAATCCAGGACATTTCAGCAAAGTGGTTTTAATGACTGGACGAAATAGAAGCTTTCACTTGTTGGACCTTCATATTCAGTGACAGTGCATCTCCGGTGCTCCCAGTGGGAACTCAAATATATTGAACAAACAGAAGAGAAATATTAGCAAATAAGAATGAAATATTCTCCGGTGTACTAAAGTATATCTACTGATCCTATCGTGATGGTAGTGTTTGCCGCTGAGGAATACGTTTGGATTGAGAAGAGAATAATATATTTCGTATGAAAAGCAAGAGGTTAAATATTAGTGACCACACCTGCATGGCTGAGCCATGCCATACTTATTAAGAGTTCCAGCGTTTAACGCTTTTAGCTTTCTCAGTAGCGCTGAATGTTGAATATAAATCTCACTAATTACATGTTCAGCTTCAAAGATCCTGTGACTAGAACCCGATACCACTACAAATGCCCGAAAGTTTAAGAACCTTCAGGAAGTGACTACAACTTTGGTTGGGAGAATTAGCGAATTGTTCATTGCCAAGATTGGAGTGTTTTCTTGGTTACAGGGAAAGGCCTAAATTATCGTGCCTATCGTTCAAGGCGGGATATGTCCAGTTTTCATCATGCGGTGACTGGCGTTTGCGATAAAGGTACCCTGAGTATTAGAAAGCGTGAAGTTTGGAGTGCGTGAAAACCTTTGAAAGGAAGAAGAGCGAGTCAGTGACCAAGCATGCGCACGAAATTCACTTTATGGGTAAAGCAATTGAAGGTAACTCATAATAATATAAGAGTAGTATAAAGATAATCTGATGATGAAGACTAGAAACTGAAGGAGTACGGTTTTGAACCCGTTGCAGCAATCTCTGACATTCATGGTGGGTATTGTTAACCTCTGCTCCCTGTTTCATCTCAGTTTTTTGTGTCTTAATTGGCCTAAATACTCTTATTTGTCCTACCCTTATGTCGCTTATGCTATGTTATGCGAGATAAATTAAATTATTCCAGGTCTTTTATCTTAAGATGGTGGTGAGTTGTCTGTGTTATATATAGATTTTCGAGTTCTCATTACCGTAAGTAGTTAACTTTTTGTTTTAAGGGTAAAATGTACACTTTTCATCTATCATTTCAATGCTTTGGTTAACGCTGGTTTCGGCACTTAACCCCACTACCCCTTGACGGGGTACTGTCTTCCTTCACATATTGCGCTTGCTAGCTTTGTTACTGAGGTAACTTCAATTCCTGAAATCTGTCTATATGGCAAAGAGGCTTTTTAAGAGCTATCATTCTCTTTGAGGTTTATTTTTACTGGCATACATTGGTTTGCTCAGGAGTGGTTATCAGGCAATTAGTAGGATGCGGTTTGGATCTCAGTTTAGATTATTTCAATTATCCTAGAAGTTACGGTTTACTAACCATAACAAACAAGTCGTCAGTTTATTGTCTCAGGAGTCCCTGAACCCTCGGGTAATGCAAGAGCTATCGGGAATAAGATGATTCTAATTTTGACATTGCTTGGGTTTTTCTGACGTTAAATTTTTTCATTCCATAGCGTGATTTCGACGTTATGTGCTCAGCGACTACAATTTGATGAAATTTTGAATTAATCTGTCGGTGAATGAGACAACCTAGCCACAGTTTCAGAAGAAGTCGTTTAGGCAAACGAATCTTGTTCAAAACTAGTATTACCAGTCTTTAATGATTTCTAAAAACCACCTCACCAAACGGCATGAAACTCGCTTATTTTCACGGCCTTTCTGAAATATGGATTTGAAGATGTATTGTCATGTTTTTCCTCAAATACTTTTTATTTCACAATTTCTCACAGAATGTGTAGCATTCGTTTGTCATTTATTGGTCTTGATTTGACGTAACGGCATTGCACTATGAAAATAAGGCAGTAGAGGGTGGCGTTACTGACTAATGAACATGATGGTTGGGAGATAACTTCAATCCACCCATGCTTATAGGACAAAACATTTTGTTAACTTACGGCTCCTTATGGTCTAGCGGGATGTAACTGGCCAATGGTATTCATGCTATTTTTTTTACACAAAATACCTCGTCGACTCATGTTTGCAACCTTGAATTGGTTGCACTCCCTACTAAGAATTCTTACTAAGAGAAAAACTGGACAGTTACGCTAAAATGAAGCACACTCATGACTCTACAGAATCCATAATAATAAAAATTAGCTGGAATAGATTTGGTGTAAAAAAACTGAACGAGGGGAGATGGACATTTGTGTATCCGAATATTGCTTTCCGTACTATATTTTGAAACTGCATGTGATCCTAAACGTTCAGCTTCACTATGAACCATCCCCATCTATACAGCTCTTTGTCCATTAATTGCCATACTTAGGTTTGTTTTCTTTAACCTATTAGAATGCTCTTGCTTAAAAATTAACTTAACAAAAGAGGACTAATAAAAGTAGCCGCACTCTAATTATCCAATCACAAGTAACTCAACTTCAGTAACTATGAACAACGTCTGCTGTGTTTCCTGTCCTTTCTCCTTTTACTCTTAATTTCAGCACTCTCGTGATATGATACTAAAAACATATATGGAACATATGGCATTCATTCTCGACCATCAGTTGCATGTCTCAACGTAACCTCCATAAAGCACGCCAACCACTATATTGACGATTCTGGTCTTGCTAACATTATTTACATTTATATATGAAAAGTATTATCCCCCTGATTGTACGATCAGCGTGTCCTATAACAAATCAACCGGAGTGACTTATTATAGTGAAGCCTGAATTATCTGTAACAATTTGATCTTGGCTGCAAACCCGCATGCCTCATGTAACACATTGTTATTTGAAAATGAATTATCATTATTAAAATAAGCAGCTGATCAGACTTATTCAAACAAGTAAGTATATGAAGAAGGCAGCTCGCAACTGGCGTAATGGAGCACTCAACTTATTTACTTACACACATTACCCCTCTTGAAGGAGCATAGGCCAACCACCAGCATTCCGCATCCAACTCTGTCCTGGTCAATACTTTCCTTTTTTCAGTTGCTATTAATTATTTTCATGTTCATTTCCGATTCTCGGCTCAGTGTGTTCTCTGGTCTTCCTCTTTTCCATTTCCTTTTAGGATTCCAAGTTAGTGCTTGCCTCGTGATGCGGTTTGATGATCTCATTGTTTGTCCTATCCACTTCCAACATCTTTTCCTAATTTCCTACGCAGCACGAGGTTCCTCCGTCCTCTGCCACAGCACGTTGTTGCTGTTGGTATCCGGTCACTGAAAATATAGTATCTTGAGTAGACGCTTGTTTATAGATACTTATACCTCTTTGATGATGGACGTAGCAGTTCCCAAGTTTCAACTTCGTACAGTAGAACTGTTTTGATGTTCGTGACTTTCATATGTTCTTCAATTGTAGGAATGCTGTTCTTGCTTTTTTAATCCTTACCTTTACGTCTGCATCGGATCCTCTACGTTCATCGATGATACTGACCAGATACGTAATACTTTTTAACCTCCTCCAGAGTTTCTTCATCCAGTTTGATTGTGTTAGTGTCCTCCGTGTTGTATTTGAGGATCTCGCTTTTCCTCTTGTGTGTATCGAGGCCTAATTCTGAAGATAGAGGCTGCTGCTACACTGGCTGTCTTCACTTGCATTTGTTGTTGTGTATGGGACAGAAGGTCTAGGTCTTCTGTGAAGTCTAAATCCTCTAGTTGCTTCCAAGCTGTCTATTGTGTTATCAAAGAAGTTTTCATAATGTTCTCCTATCCACACTGCCAAATGCCTTCTCATAGTCAAGGAAGTTGATGCATGGTGACCAATTCCATTCAAGTGGTTGTTCAACGGTGATCCGTAGTGTCGCCATCTGAGAGCACGCAAAGTTGAACGGATTTTCAGCTGGTGGATGTCCTCTCGATTGTCTCCTTACTATGGCTTATCAGTGATCTACTCAGGTACTGATTACCATCAGCGGTATGGTACATTTTGGTCGTTTTTCCAATCAGCCTTCTGTACTGCACGGACTGCAAGTTATTGCACTCCAGATGGTCTCAGTAGAGTTTGTGCTTTAACTCAAATGTTTTTTAAGCTGACCTTCTTTCTGTAATTTCCAAGAGAGGAGTATGTTTCATGAGGTAAACGGATATGAGGTTGGAATCTCTTTTCGATGAGTTCTAGGAAACGTTTCGAGTTATTCCGAAGTCAGGAAACAAACTGTTGGAGAAAGAGACACCGAGTGTGGTTATGCTTTAGTAGCTAAAAAAACATAAGGGTGAGATACACTTAAAGCAGTTCAAAGAACGACAATCATGCCCTTTTGAGCAATATAAAGTGTGTTACTTAAATCTCACGGGAGGTATGCGATTGTCTATTATCACTGATTTTCTCCACTTTCATTCTGCATTTGTTGGTATTGAGATGAAGGGGATTCCTGGTAGACTAAAAGTGTGCCCTGACTAAGTCTTCTTGAAAGGTGAAGACATTATTTGAGATGAATATTTTCTCCTAGATTTGAATGTCATCTTCATGAAAGACAGTTTAGAGAGTAAGTCAGGTCATCATTGAACAAAGAGAAGAGAAGTGATTCAAGAACGATGCCTCAATAAACTCCACTAGTCACTTAAAACCAATATGAGTGGCCTCAATTTTGACGGCTTGTGATTTCTCGTTTAGATTATCTGAGAGACAAATCAATGGACGTCCACCTATACTCATAGAATTTTGTTTCGAGATCAGAACACAAATGTCAACACCATCGAACACCTAGGCGGAATCTGGATGAACCGAATGGTTGAGGCCTCGACGGATGCTTCAGTTATTCCAGTCAGTCAAATGGTTTATTTCACAGGGTCTACCGAGTAGGGAATTGTGTTGTGATGCAGAAAAAACAAATTCTCTGAGAAGTTGCTGAGAGACCTATTAATAACCCTTTACATAGCCTTCGTTTGTGTGAAGAGCAGGGAAAGCGGTCGGTAATTAAAACCCTCTTTCCTGGTAGGGCTCCGGTTAGAAGATAGTTTTATATGGGTTCTTACGGTTTTTGGAATCCGAGTTGAACCACTCGAGTTTGAATTGTCAGAAGTAGTCAAACAGACGTCCATTTCCCACTTTTCGCTGTTTAGTTGTTCAACAGTCAATCACCGGGTATCTGGGAAGGGTCATTTTAGGTTTTGATCAATTTATCTGCTAAATTTGGGTTGAGTCTCACAGGTCCTAAATTCCTCGGAGGTATGGAATTTATTATACCGTGACCAATGATGGTTGTCACTAAACCATAAGAGTCCAATCTATCTGGAGTAACACAGGTAATGGTGATGAAGTAGGATGAACTGATCTGGGGAGTCTTGCGGCTCGATTGGTGAGTACACCGACAAGGTTGAGTCTACCTCAAATACATTTCCACAGCCTGTGTCATGATTGAGGTAGATTCCATCGATTCGGTCACCAGTTCAGATATCCCGTGAATTAATACTGGACATTTATAGTCTGTGTATGTGCCAGTATACTTCCGGAGTGACTGAACAACTGACCGTATCTTGCCTAGTGATATTCAGGTGACTGAGATTTTTAGTAGGTAGTAGTGAAGCATAGTAGGCAAGCCATTCTATCAGTTCAGTACTGTCTGGTATTACACTCCTGGAGACTATCCTGGAGAGATATAACTGGGAGTAAACGCTTAACTGCACGGTAGCTTGATTTCTCAACATTGTATTGCTCAACAGTCAACTGCTGTATGTCCGGGGAAGCTTGTCATAGATTTCAGTTAGGTTTCTTGATACATTTAGGTAGAAAAGAAAAATCTCGACATTTCCACACTGCAAACGAGATGGAAATACATATTTCCCTGGGTGAAGTACATACCATGAATCCCATAAATGTAATTGGAGAAACTACGATAATATCAGTCGCTTAAACGGAAAATTAAATACTACCAGTGAAAATATTTCTCCATCTTGTGAACGAAATAAAAAATATTGCGGTGAATCGATATAGTTTCAGCCAAGGTAAGCATTTGTTTAAAATTGAGTGGATAGCGATAATTGGTGAATTTCTTTGGTTGACTTACAATATCGAAGCTGAGGATGTAGGAGAAGATAAATATTGAATGCAGCTGCGCTTTGACGGATTCTGAGCTGTATCACAGTTATATTCGTTATCTTCAATTCGATGACCGAGGACGAATGGATTAAGTAAGAACTCAAATACGAATGGCCCTGAATGTATATTCAAGTAATTGAATTAACTGACAGGTACAGTTATAATAAACGATGAAAGTATGATAAGATTTAATGAACACAGCTGGACTGAAATAACAATAGTATCGGGATTAGGATGAAATAAATCCACGATTGCATTAAACTGATCTAATCTGCAGTGAATTGAAATGAGTCCAAATTGTCTGGATTCTCAATTGCTCATCAGCATGTCGCAAATATTTATAGATCAATATAGTGATGAAATGTAATTAACAGATAGGTAGACGGGCCCCCAAATGCCCTGGTATGGCCGAGAGTGGGGAGAGTCCGCTCTCCCTCTCGAAATACTCTCACATGGCCATGCGTAATATAGCCTCTGCCAGGGAAGTCCTACTCACTGCCTTCTCGTGGCATTACTGTTGTTTACGAAATTGAGAGGACGAAAAGCGAATGTCCGGCGCTTTAACCGGGTTGGTGGACACGGAAAGTCCACATAGGGGAGTTGGAAAACCCTGATTCCAAACCAATGGTGCACATGAGCTCCAGTATTCTGAGGGAACAAATGGCGTGTGAATCAATCATTGGTCATCGGCTACCATGGGACTGCATCGACTCACGATGCTCCACTGCCTTATGGATCAGACCTTTAGGTCGAAGGCTCCGGGTGTGGCCCCCTAAGAAAACCACCTGTTTCAGTTTGGGCACCTGGGCAGTATCACAACCCTCACATAAATCTCATTTGATTTGTGCGGCGCATATGTATCTTGTGCTTCCTTGTACCAATATTTATGTGTATAAATAAATAATAAAGACGGGCAACTGAACACTGGTATATTAGAAGGACTCACATGTAAAGCATTCAAACTAATTACACAACTGAGCAGAAGTCAACCAATAGAACTGAAGTAATGGATTTGGTAGTCACATGTACTCTTTGGCACGTCTCGGTATTATTTCGATACCACGAGATCGCCAATAAATATACTTGATCTGGACTAGTATAGCCTTCTGATTTACGGGCTATCAAGGGAACCAAGTCGTTTTTGGACGCGTAATCGAATAGTAGTGGTGATCATAGTCCGTCCACGACTCGACATCCACTACACACTATATATATCCTACATCCTCATTGCAATTCACTATCAAAAGACATCTTGCCTCATATTCTTACCTTCTATTCAATTACTAGCTCTCATTCTCATGTAGATTGCTCCTGCAACAAATCATGTGTGATAATTTGTGCAAAGACAGCAAATGTTACCGAGATAG